>NC_135501.1:18761157-19085157 GCF_052857255.1 Amblyomma americanum
AGTGCTTGTTGTCTAATCACGTGCAGCGGTACAGGCATGCATGCTTGTAGAAAAACACGCAGATATCTTGCAGTAGGAATAGCCCGTATTAATTGCGGCGTACTCGAGACATCCGTTTCGTCAAAACTTTTTTTTTTTCTTGAGGCAGGATTTTCGTCAAAGGTACAAACGTGGTCGGCTGTGATATGTGTGGGAAACGACATGTGGATCATTTATATCCAAGACACCGAAAAATATCGCGATCGCGAAGTTTTCACAACAATCGACGAAAATAACAGAAGGCTGCCCCCTCTGAAAGTTAGGCTACCCTCAGGATTTCAGAATGACGACGCAATTCTTATTGCGCATTCTCGATAGGGTCAGGCCACAGTACAGGCTGCTATCAACCGTCCGTAATAATAACCGGGATAATCACATTTTTCAAATAGTTCAGATTACATACTTAATATTTTAGTCAGTGATTCAAAATTGCACACTGCAGTGTTTTTTTGCACTGCTGACAGAGAAAAAAATAATGGCACTTGCAGCCTTTCCTAAGGGGCCTGTCACACTAGCCCGACACGACGCCGATGCAGACACAACGACACCGATGATCGGCCGACCGGGTCGGCAGACCGTGTCTGTGGCAGACCAAGCTGTCACACTAGGCCGACAACGACACCAACGCGTCCGACGACCAGATGTCTTTGTAGTGTGATGAGCTTTGACGCCCGCGACGCAGACAAACACAGTCTGCCGACCGTGTCCATGCGAGATCGGTCACTGAGCTAAAACATTAACCAGACACGAACACGGTTCCGCTCTAGTGCTGTTTGTTTAAGTTCATAACAAGCTCTGGGATAGATGAATGTCCAAAAAAGTATCATTACTGAGGATCGTTGGCCAATGCCAAGGTGCTGGTTGAAGTGATAACTACGATACAAGCAAATTTCAGCCGCCTGCTGCTGCTGCTGTTGCTTCGTGCGGCTCGCCTGACGTCTGCTAGATCCGCTGCTGAAGGCGTCGCGGAAATCGAGCATAAGTTTATTTTATTGTGGGACAGGTTGGCAGTAAAGGGGTGACTAGAGAAGTTTATTACGGCGCTGGCTATAGTTCGAAAGCGCCCCGAGCTGCGGCATCGATGCGAAACCAGCTAGGCCTAGCGGTGAGCACGGCAGCCGGGAAGCAGCGCAGTTCGTCGCATTGGCGCTCCCGCAGGCGTCGTCGTTGCCGAAAGCGCGGATGTTGCGCAGGCATGCTGTCGTTGCTCGAATATAGCAGGCGGCCTTTCTGATAGCATGGCTGTTTTGCCTTTTTTGGTGCGAACGTGAAGTAAACCGAGCCTGCTCGCCGGCAGGCCAGCCTGGATCCCGTCCGCCGCCGTAATAGAAATGAGCTTAAGGATGTTTTTGATATAAGCAGTGAACGCTGAGACAGAGAAATGTGCCAAATGTATCATTGCTGAGGATCGTTGATCAACACCGAGTTGCTGGTAAAAGCAACAACTCTGATATGAGCAAAATTTCTCGCCAGAATCGCCTCGCAAGCTGCCGCTGGCCCGCCGTTGCGGTCCCGCTCGCCTGTCACCCGAAGGTGTCACGGAAATTGACCATAATTTTAGTTTATGGTGAGATTATACTGTTAACAGCAAAGCGATATTAAGAGATATTATAGCGCAGACTACTCGAGAAGCGGCGTCCGCTGCGCTGCAGGCAGTAGTGCAGTTCGTCGCCTGGCGTGACCACAGGCGGTGCCGTTGCCGAAATCTCGCTACTAGCGCAAGCATGCTTTGTTGCTGCTTGTGTATAGCAGGCGGTCTTTCTGATAATATGGCTATTTTGTCTTTTATGGTGCGAACCGCTGCAAGTGACAAGGCGTACGCTTTGAGCTCGAGTGCTTGAGTCGAGAGGCGCAGCGATGCTTGCTGCTCCGTGTGTCCCTGCTTGCAGTGGGGCTGCAATTCGCAAGCAGCGACCGGTGCAGCGCGCCGGCCGAGTTTTCGCACATGGGTCGCCTGCTTTTTACTTCTGTCGCGAGTGTCGCACTGCTGAGTGCTTCTTATCAGCACCTCAGAAAACAATGAAATGCTGTGTTCTCCAAGGCGTCGTGGGTATGGCAGTAGCTTTGCATTTCAGAGGTTCCTAGTTCGAATCCGCGTGGTCGAGAATTTTTTATTATTTTATTTTTAAATCTCTCCCGTCTTGTTTACCCGCGAGCGACTGGATTTATTTTTCGAGCCATGCCTTTCTGACCCAGCAATAAGTGCCGCTCAGTACTGGGCTGCACTTAATCTAGGTTCATAATCACGAGTGTTAAGAGTTTGTTTTACTATGGTGGGATTTATTTAAAAGAGTGCAAAATGAAGCACCCCTGCCCATGAATTTCGCATAGCAGGAAATGACAAAACAAGAGTGAGAACGAGAGAGGGCCAAGTCGGCGGGAGTTCTCGCACGTTGTCTCGCTGGTGTGACATAGAGCCAGACATCATGATGACATGGTTTTGGCAGACCGAATCGGCCGACTGTTGGCCTGTCTTTTGCACAGTTGTTGTTGTCATTTTAATATGTAAACAACCACCCCCCCCCCCCCACCCAAACTACCCAGGTGAAAATCTTGAACTGGAAATTCAATTGGGAGTAACTGGTTTCGACTGGGAGTAACTGGTCCCAGTTGGATACCAACTGGTACCAGTTGGAAACCAGTTGGAGACCAATTGGTTCCACTTGGAAACCCAGATGGAGCCCAACTGGTCCCAGTTGAGGATCAAGTGGGAGGCAGTTGATCAAGTGTGCCACCAACTGGGAAACATCAATTCCCAGTTGAGAGCCAAGCAGTAGGAACTGGGGACCAACTGGGAAGTAAGTGGTTCCATTTGTGGGTCAAGTGGGAACCAAAATTCCCAATTGAGGGCTAACTGGGCAGAACTGGTCGTGGGCTAAAACCAAATGGTAAGTTTTTTTACTGCTTGGAGGGAGGTCGAGAAGGAAATAAATGCTGCCGCGGCTCAGCACATTGCACAGTCATTAGGCGCAGAAGTGAACGTAACGCGAAATTAGATGGAAGCTGGCTTATTGGCAAACATCATTCCGATTGCACTGTGTGCACTGCATGTGAAAACGCCCGTAGGTGCTCTCCTGGCAAATAACACCACTTCCCTCAAAACAAGTGTCGACACGCATATGCTGCGAAATTATCGTGTGCACGCATTACTGCTTATTTTTTTGTTTTATTAAGCCTGTTCTCTTTCTGTCTCAACCAGTTGTGACATAGGTGTTTCGGACATGGTAACATTATATTTATTTATTTACAATTGCCGAACCATACCAAAAAGAACTTCCAAGACCGTGACTTCCGCGACATGCCATGTCTTCAGCCATCAGCAGACTGGGTGCGGGTTTAATTCTCGACGCCGCCATCGCATTGACGTTCGTAACGTATTTTGTCAATAATAGCACAAACTATGCATGACAATTGCAGCTATGAGAAAAGTAATTCGTTACAATTTAAAAATTAACTTATTTTTTATGCTAGTGAAAACAGAGTAGTAAGTAAAAAAAGTTGCCGAAACAAGCGTCAGTTTCGTACACGCCGTCCGTGCTAGGGTAGCCATTGCGGCAATGGTCGCGCGGATGGCCTGTGCAATTTCTCATTGTGTTACGCGGGAACGTTGTGTTTGAAGAACCTCAACATAAAATTAATTTTTCGCATACTATTGTTGGCAAGATTGTTAAGCAGTTCTTTTCTTGATGGTGCTGAAGGAAGACAGTTTGCTTGCTTTGACTACTCGGCGAAGTGGACCCGTCAATACCAATTAGGAGAACAAGCCGTTTTCACCGGATGGAATCATGCCGTTTCCAGGTGCGTACTCAGTTCGCTCATTTAAGTGTATTTTATGCTATTTTTGCATTCGTAATGAAAAAAGTCTAATGCATTTAGTGGCACGTTATATTTTGATGCCAAGTCGTTTGGCTGTTTTTCCAAACTCGCTCTTCATTGAAACAAAGGCTGGTGACGTATGCAACTGATCTCTACTATACGAGAAGTGGGCATGCGTTCGGATCGTGTGCCGAAGTGCATGTGGAAGCGAACTCCGCTCAGCACGATTGCGTCTTAATGCTGCAGAGAGCACCCCTGGACGCCTCATAGACTTGCGTGGGTAAAGAGCGCAAATTTTATTTGTACTTGCTGTGTGCGATTCTCGTTTGTCACTTATAAAAATGAACTATTATGTTTTGTTTTGCAGCAACCCTGACCTATTGGGCTCGGCAGAAGAGTATTAATGCCACCGCCACTGTCGTAAAACATGACGAACGGGCTCAGCGAGAAGATTCAAGATTCAGTGAAGGTGCAAAGGGCAATAAACATTGACGCACTCAAAACTTATCTTCAGTGTTTTGAACTCCCGTGACGACCTTGTACACTCGCTTACTCAAATGTATTTGAGCTAGCTAGAGTGCTTGGATGTCCCGACGCTCCCGTGGAGACGTCTGTGAATGGTCTGCATTAGGCCCCCGCCGCATCTTTGATTGCAACGGGTCCCAGATGCATCTGGGATTGAAATGGGTCCTAGATGCATCTGGGATTGAAATGGGTTCCAGTTGCATCTGGGATTGCAACTGGTTCCAGTTGCATCTGGGATTGCAACTGGTTCCAGATGCAACTGGAAATCTGTTCCTTACACCAGATGGACTGGGACCAGTTGGAAACCAGTCGGAAACCAGTTAGAAATTTTCACCTGGGATACCTACAGTCAGCTGACTGCTAATGCAAAAGACATGCTTATCTATTCAATAAATAAGTTGTGTGCATGTGTGTCTGGATTGTGTATGCATTAAAAAATCACATTTTAGCACACTGCTGTCAAACACAAATGCACATGAGAAATTATGACTTTTCCAGTTGTTTGGAACAGGTAAAATCAATTCTAATTAAAGCAGTTCTACATTTTACAGAACAGTGACAAATTAACAATAGTGACTTGTTTTTGTTGTTTTTCAGTCGATTATTAAAGCCAAAATATAAATAGCACTGTGTGGCTGCAAAGAGGCTTAGACATGCACCACTTGGCTATAGTAACTGGTTTCAACTGGGAGTAACTGGTCCCAGTTGGATACTAACTGGTACCAGTTAGAAACCAGTTAGAGACCAACTGGTACCAGTTGGAAGTCAACTGGTTTTACTTGGAAACCCAGATGGAGCCCAACTGGTCCCAGTTGAGGATCAAGTGGGAGGCAGTTGGTCAAGTGTGCCACCAACTGGGAAACATCAATTCCCAGTTGAGAGCCAAGCAGTAGGAACTGGGGACCAACTGGGAAGTAAGTGGTTCCATTTGTGGGTCAAGTGGGAACCAAAATTCCCAATTGAGGGCTAACTGGGCAGAACTGGTCGTGGGCTAAAACCAAATGGTAAGTTTTTTTACTGCTTGGAGGAACGTCGAGAAGGAAATAAATGCTGCCGCGGCTCAGCACATTGCACAGTCATTAGGCGCAGAAGTGAACGTAACGCGAAATTAGATGGAAGCTGGCTTATTGGCAAACATCATTCCGATTGCACTGTGTGCACTGCATGTGAAAACGCCCGTAGGTGCTCTCCTGGCAAATAACACCACTTCCCTCAAAACAAGTGTTGACACGCATATGCTGCGAAAATATCGTGTGCACGCATTACTGCTTATTTTTTTGTTTTATTAAGCCTGTTCTCTTTCTGTCTCAACCAGTTGTGACATAGGTGTTTCGGACATGGTAACATTATATTTATTTATTTACAATTGCCGAACCATCCCAAAAAGAACTTCCAAGACCGTGACTTCCGCGACATGCCGTGTCTTCAGCCATCAGCAGACTGGGTGCGGGTTTAATTCTCGACGCCGCCATCGCGTTGACGTTCGTAACGTATTTTGTCAATAATAGCACAAACTATGCATGACAATTGCAGCTATGAGAGAAGTAATTCGTTACAATTTAAAAATTATTAGCTTATTTTTTATGCTAGTGAAAACAGAGTAGAAAGTAAAAAAAGTTTCCGAAACAAGCGTCAGTTTCCGCGGGGACGTTGTGTTTGAAGAACCTCGACATAGAATTAATTTTTCGCATACTATTGTTGGCAAGATTGTTCAGCAGTTCTTTCCTTGATGGTGCTGAAGGAAGACAGTTTGCTTGCTTTGACTACTTGGCGAAGTGGACCCGTCAGTACCAATTAGGACTACAAGTCGTTTTCACCGGATGGAATCATGCCCTTTCCAGGTGCGTACACAGTTCGCTCATTTAAGTGTATTTATGCTATTTTTGCGTTCGTAATGAAGAAAGTAACGCATTTAGTGGCACGTTATATTTTTATGCCAAGTCGTTTGGCTGTTTTTCCAAACTCGCTCTTCATTGAAACAAAGGCTGGTGATGTATGCAACTGATCTCTACTATACGAGAAGTGGGCATGCGTTCGGATCGTGTGCCGAAGTGCATGTGGAAGCGAACTCCGCTCAGCACGATTGCGTCTTAATGCTGCAGAGAGCACCCCTGGACGCCTCATAGACTTGCGTGGGTAAAGAGCATAAATTTTATTTGTACTTACTGTGTGCGATTCTCTTGTTTGTCACTTATAAAAATGAACTATTATGTTTTGTTTTGCAGCAACCCTGACCTATTGGGCTCGGCAGAAGAGTATTAATGCCACCGCAACTGTCGTAAAACATGACGAACGGGCTCAGCGAGAATATTCAAGATTCAGTGAAGGTGCAAAGGGTAATAAACATTGACACACTCAAAACTTATCTTCAGTGTTTTGAACTCCCGTGACGACCTTGTACACTCGCTTACTCAAATGTATTTGAGCTAGCTAGAGTGCTTGGACGTCCCGACGCTCCCGTGGAGACGTTTGTGAATGGTCTGCATTAGGCCCCCGCCGCATCTGGGATAGCAACAGGTCCCAGATGCATCTGGGATTGAAATGGGTTCCAGTTTTATCTGGGATTGCAACTCGTTCCAGATGCAACTGGTCCCAGATGCAACTGGTCCCAGTTGCAACTGGAAATCTGTTCCTTAAACCAGATGGACTGGGACCAGTTGCAAACCAGTCGGAAACCAGTTCGAAATTTTCACCTGGGACGTCATTGCTGCCATGTACAAAATAAGCTGGCATATACTCTGTGCAACTCCAAAGCATTCTCAAATGTCGCTGTGAGTGGAAAACAAAGTGGGTGCCTTTGTATTGCATAAAAGTCTACACGTCTTTCTATTACTATATACATAATGAGATGTGGGAGCCAATAAAGTGGATTACAGGTAGAGGAAATGCAAGAACCAATTTGGAGGGTTTACATTGCAATGGCTCCTGGCTTAGGCTAGGAAAGAATACTTTGTACAGTCAGGGAAACAGGATACAATGACCCTATAATTCCAGTATGAGGTCTATGATGTTGCACAATAAAATGAAATAAAAATTGAGCCATTTAAGTATGCGACAGGCATATATGCGTATGTTCTCTGATACAAATTTAAAGCAATGTTTAAGAATTATTTGCACTCATTAGTAAAATGTAGACTGACTGAATGTAAAGGTGACCAGTTCACAATCTATCTAGCAAAAGTGAGCATTGCTTACTGTTAACTGATGTTTATACCACTCAACATGTGTTGAATTTTAGAGTGTGCTATTAGTTGCCGACTATCAACATTTTCAGCAAAATACACCTATTTCACTGCCAGTCTGGTTTACAAAGAAAGAAATTAATTGAGGCATGGATAGGCATCAGAAACTTGGAAAAGACCAATTTGAAGTTAGGCCGAAGAAAGCCGAAAAAAAAAAAAAACAGAAAAGCAGTGATGACTTTTGTCTTTACTGGTGTCTCTTCGCTGCAAATTGAAGTTGATGGCTTTTGTGTTCAAGATGAACCAACAGCCTTGGTTAACGCTATCCTGAATATATAAAAGTCACATGCATAAACATGCATTCGTAGCATTCTCACTGAGCCATGTTATGAAGGCGGTGTGTTGCTAAGCTGAAGAGACGATAAGAGAGAGAAACCAAGAAAAATCTGACCTAGATAGGCACAATAATGCATGCTTAGCTTTTCAGTGCAGAGGTTCAGTTGGCTAGACCTAGCTTGTGCACAGTGTGCAAGTAGCGTAAATGCAACTGTATGCCATCCGACAAAACTATTGTGTAAATATGTGCCCCAATATTACTTGAAATAGATTGTGAGGAAAGTTCTTACGCGTAAGAGAACATTGCATTGGCTTGCCAAGCTGAGCACGTGACTAAGCACTTCATTAGAACAATTTATTTTAACATTTATTATACATAAACAGTACTTAATGACAATACTTGAGTGGTCAGCTTTGTGTAGAAGTAATCAACCATTAGGATCCAAGCACAGCCATACGGCTACAAAGGAAAGCTTTGTAGCTCTTCTTTGTGGCCTTATGGCTGCACTTGGGTGGAAATTAATGAGTATTTACTCCCTCATTGCAAATATTCTCTGCCTTGGTGAAATCACTTTGATCAGTGGATGAACATCATCATTTACTGGGTGGATTTCTGCAGTGACCAGCTCAAAGGACAAGAGGTTAGTAAGCCTTGTGAGGTAGAAGGCCATTCCAGTCTTCAGTGGCAAAAACAAAAATCAATCTTGAAATGCAGTGGCATGAGCTAACTGAGGCACAGCAGTACTAGTGCGGCTAGTGCAGAAGGAAATATGTCAGAACAGATTAGTTGGTTATGTGATGGTAAAGAGTTAAAAAAAAACCTGCAGTTTCTGCACGACATGTAGAAATTTGAAGATTCACCTTTGGTGCTGTGAAACTGGAGCTTCAACAACAGTCTGAGAAAATAAAACAAGGGCTCAGGTCTGAACTCATTCTAGGATTTTAGTTAAGTTCGGTCTGTGCCATGCGCCATTAGAACGCCCAAGGTGATGCCACACAGGGGATCTGAACGCAAGTAACTTGGAAGACGGCGATGCTAAGTACCTGTTATGGTGTAAATATCCTAGGCTGTGGGAGGGCGTACAAGCATTATGAGGTGAGATCATGCTACATTGCGAGCCATGTGAATGTCTGAGTGTTTCAACCAGTATCCAGTGAATGTAACTTTCTCGGTAAGGCCTTATAAGTAGGCAAAATGTAGTTTTGCTGACAATAAAAAAAAATATGAGTGCATTCTTAGTAACATCAGCAAACAGGCCATTCTAGAGCATGCAAAATGTTGTTTAGGAGAACTAAAACATGGGTATTTATTGCAAGATGGCAGATCCCTTAATATAGCCATCAGTGAAAGCCATAATGTAGGTAGTAAAAAGCTGAGGCTCAAGGGCAATGCCTTGGGGGACATCCAAGACTGCAGGAAAAGGCAGGATGCTTAAGAATTGGCAAGGAAAATCTGCCGACGGCTGGCTTGGATCCAGTTTAGAGCTATTGGATACAAGTTAAAGCACAACAAAAAAAATCCATACATAAATAAGCGAATCACATGCTTTTTCAAAGCTAAGAAGAAAAGCATCGAGGGGGATATTGCAGTCAAGGTGCATGTCGTGAAGAACAAGAGCAAGTTGGCTATTGCAGGAATGTTTTCTAAAAGCTTGCCAATTTGGATGAAACAACTTAATGGGCCAAAACAATCTAGCAGGGCAAGAGTACAAAATGTGTTTGGTGATTTGCAGCACATGACAATGGCATATACAGGGCCATAGGTGCTGGGTAATGATGGGTAAGAAACATAGAGGGGCCAAGCTATGATGAGGCAGTAAGCTATCTGCACAGTATTCACTAGATATGCGTACACCGTGCTTCCTGTTCTGTTGATGTTTGCTACAAATTTCACAAAACTTGGTACGAGTGTACTGTCGGGTGAACCGGCGGTAAGTTTGCATGTTGAAACTGTGCTAAGGGACGAGGACAACAGAGCAAGAATTGCTACTATGTGCAGTGGTGCTGTTTTCCGTCGACTTTGTTCCTAACATACCTTTACCAGCTCTACAGGGCTCATTTTGCAGTCTGCTGTTTTAAGTGGTGTCAGGTAAAGCCAATTGCTATTCTTCAACCAACAAACTGCTCTGCCATATATAACACATCCTTCTAATCTGTTGGCCGACGTAGAAAACTCGTCTGGCAACTGATGTAGGGGCACAGGGGGGAAGAAAACAACACGGCGTTCCAGTAAAACGTGTTCGTATCTTGCTCTCCGGAGTCGGACTTATTACTGCTTGTGGTGGCTCCGGCACGCCAACAAGTGGACAACAAGTGGCGACGAGGATGGGATGAAGACGGAATGAACGTACGACACCCACCAAGGCAAGTCGACGACTCTACGTGAGACGCAAGAACCGGCGCGACAAGTAGGTGGCATGGCGCAAGCACTTGGCGCTCAGCCATTGTTCGCGGCACCTCCGCAGTTCGATTCGAATGCGGAAACATGGACAAACTACTCCGAGCGGCTAGAGTCTTACTTCGATGCTAACGAAATCACCGACGACGCTCGCAAGCGCGCGATTCTCATAACATGTCTCAACCCGGAGGTATATGGTCGTCTCCGAAGCCTACTGGCGCCGAAAAAGCCGCGGGACCAACCTTATGAAGCCATCATTGCACTTCTCAAGCAGCACCTGAACCCGGCACCATCAGAAATATACGAAACGTACCGGTTTCAAACCCGCGTACAGAAAACCGGCGAGAAGGCAGGCGAATACCTGGCAGACCTTCGGAAGATCGCAGACAACTGTGGCTTCGGGAGCGCGTTGGAACGAAACCTGCGTGACAGATTTGTCATCGGGTTGCGAGAAAAGATGGTCCAACGAGTACTTCTGGCTAAGCCAAAGTCTCTTACTCTCCAAGAAGCAGTAGATATCGCCACGTCGGTGGAATTGGCGATACAAAATGTTGAGCGCCTACCCCACGCGAGCACCGCGGAATCGGCGAACGAAGTCAACGCCACAGCGTTTAAGAAGAAAACGAATCCGCAATACCGACACACCAAGGCAAAGACGCCGCGCCCGTGCATTCGTTGTGGCGACTGCTCACACGATGCTTCCAACTGTCCGCATAAGGCGTCGACTTGCTATAAGTGCCACAAGCAAGGGCACTTAGCTACAAGGTGTTTCGGTGGGGTAAAAGCGAAAAGGCCGACGAAATTTCAGGCCAACGCGGTAAGTGCCGAAGCTGGCTACAGTAGCTGCACTCCAGTCCTTGATATTTACACGGTTACCAGCGAAGGTACTGCGGTCGAGCCGGTCTACAAGACGGTGAAGTGGGGACCAGTGAATCTCGACATGCAGGTGGATACGGGTTCGCCAGTCTGCATAATTCCTGAAGAAATATACCATTGCCATGCCAAGCAGTGGCCAGCCCTGAAGCCCACAAACAAAGAGCTCCATTGTTAGTTGGGAAGCTACCTATCAGCGGGATGCTTCATATGACAGCGCAGCACCAAAACTGCAATGCAACTGCTGAACTGTATGTGGTGCAATGCCCAGGACCTTCACTGTGTGGTAGAGATGTGATCCAAAAACTTCATCTGCTGCCCGACCAAGAGGTAGGCACAATCCTGACTCCAGACTGTGAAATCTCAAGTGTCACAGAACAACTGAAAGAAAAGTTCAAAGACCTCTTCGAGCTGGGCACAGGACTGATGAAGGAACCTCCTGCCAGCATTGCCATGAAAAAAGATGCAACTCCAAGATTCCTGAAAGCCCGTTCACTACCTTATGCATTGCGCGAAAAAGTAGGAATGGAACTGGACAGAATGTGTCAGCAAGGGATCTTGTCTCCAGTCAGCCACAGCTGCTGGGCAACGCCAATCGTTCCAGCGGTAAAAGCTGATGGAACCTTGAGAATTTGTGGGGATTTCAAGGTCACTGTCAACCCAGAGTGTGATGTCGACCAGTACCCACTCCCAAAAATGGGAGACATTTTCGCCTCTCTCAAGGGTGGCTATTGGTTTTCAAAATTGGACCTACGTGAAGCCTACTGCCACATACCACTGGACGATCAAGCAAAGCAAGTTGCGGTACTGAACACTCACAAAGGTCTATTTGCTTACAATAGGCTACCATATGGCATTGCATCAGCCCCTGCCATATTCCAAAGGAAGATGGAAGAACTTCTGAAAAATGTGCCGGGCACGCAAGTCTTTTTAGATGATGTTCTGATTGCAGAGGATAAGAATAGCTATGGGAAGACTGTGAACAAGGTACTGGCAATCTTTCGAGAAAATGGTATCCGGTTGCGGACAGACAAGTGTCTGTTCGGAGCACAGGAAGTGACCTACCTGGGACACAAAACTGATTGACACGGCTTGCATCCAGCGGAAAAGAAACTGGACACTATCGTGAGAGCACCAGCGCCCAGAAATGTCCAAGAACTCAGATCCTTCCTGGGCCTGATCACCTATTACCGCAGTTTTCTGCCCAACATGTCAAGTCTCCTTGCACCTCTGTACCGGTTGCTACAGAAAGAGAGCAAATGGAAGTGGGCATCTGAAGAGAAGAGAGCATTTGAAGCTGTGAAGAACTCTCTGATTAACTCTGATATGCTCGTGCACTTTGACCCCACGAAGGAACTAGTGCTAGAATGTGATGCCTCACCAGAGGGAATTGGTGCAGTGCTATCTCATGTGATCGATGGCATTGAAAGGCCAATAGCGTTCAGGTCCCGCACACTCACAAAGACAGAGAAGAACTATTCTCAGTTGGAAAGGGAAGCCCTGGCTCTGGTGTTTGCAGTGGTAAAGTTCCGTGACTACTTGTTGTGTAGGGAGTTCACGTTGAAGACTGATCGCGAACCACTGGTTGGACTCTTCAAGGAAAATAGACCAATTCCTACTACTGCAGCATCACGCATTGAAAGGTGGGCAATTACCCTTGGTGCCTATAAATACACCATAAAGTATAAGCCCGGATCCCGCAACCAAAATGCAGACGCACTGAGTTGACTACCTGTGCCAGCCAGTGAGACTGAACTGCAGATGCAAGACCCAGACCAACAAGACAGTGCACTAGTAGCCAGCATCTTGGACACGGCACCGGTCTCAAGGAAGCAACTCGAAGACATTGCTGGGAGGGACCAACTCATGCAATGCCTTCATGAATACATACTGGGAGGATGGCCTAAGAAACTCCCACAGTCTAACCATGACCAAGTGCTGCCATTCTGGAGACGTAGGAATTTCCTCACTGCAGATGGACAACTCATCTTCATGGGAGACCGACTAGTGATCCCTGAGGCAGCTAGAAGAGCATTCCTGTTGGAACTGCACGAAGCACATTCCGAACTCAGTACCGCAAAAGCTTTGGCAAGGAAACTTGTGTGGTGGCCAGGAATTGATCAAGACATAGAACAGCTCCTGCGGAATTGCCCTATCTGCCAAGAGACGGCATCAATGCCACCCTCCGAGAAGGCAGCGGCATGGCCCACAACAACCCAGCCGTGGACACGTGTTCACATAGACTATGCTGGTCCAATTGAAAACAAGATGGTGTTGGTTGTTGTGGACAGCTATTCAGGCTGGATCGAAGCAGTCGCAACAAATAGTGCAACGACCACAGCAACCATTGAGATCTTAAGGAGCATATTTGCACGATTTGGTCTGCCCAATTGTCTGGTGTCTGATAATGGCAGTGCCTTCGTCAGTGCCGAATTCCAAGAATTCATCACGAAGATTGCCATACGGCACATCCGTACAGCACTCTTCCACCCTCAATCTAATGGGCATGCAGAAAGAGCGGTGAGGGCAGTCAAAGACGGTCTCAAGAGACTCACATGTGGAACACTCTCAGCTCGCTTAAACCGGTGGCTGCATGACCACAGACGCACACCATCCGGAAGTAGGGACAAATCCCCAGCTGAAATGCTCCTGAGCTATCGACCCAAAGGACGCCTGGACCTGCTTCTGCAGAAACCACAAGAGCCGAACGTTGAAAGGCACACGCTAACAAAAGGGAAATGGGTCCGTGGCCAGACTGTCTTGTTCCACAACTTCGGTCTTGGCCAGCGTTGGATGAAGGGTACGGTTCAACATGTCTTGGGAAACAGGATGCTCAAGCTCAACACAGCCGGAGGGCCCGTTACCCGACATTTCAACCAGGTTCGTCATTGTGATAACGGTAGCCCTACTGAGCAGAGTGAATGGTGGGACCTACATGAACAACAGTCAAGTTCAGCACCAACCCCTCAGCCGAAGGTCAACCCGGACGGCCCACTCGTATCCGGCGACCGCCAAACCGACTGAACTTGTGATGTGAGTGTCAGTGGTGTGATTCTCAAACCAAGTGTGGGGGAGTGTTGGCCGACGTAGAAAACTCGTCTGGCAACTGATGTAGGGGCACAGGGGGGAAGAAAACAACATGGCGTTCCAGTAAAACGTGTTCGTATCTTGCTCTCCGGAGTCGGACTTATTACTGCTTGTGGTGGCTCCGGCACACCAACAAGTGGACAACATAATCATCTTCATAATTTGCAAGATAAATGTACTTCTTTAGTCTCATATTCAAAATAACACAAATTAATTGCTTGTGTCATCATCAGAACTGAAAAAATTAACCATACTTTCACATATACAGCCATTCCTAATTAGTACAGTCCTCGTTAGTATGAACTCAAAAACTTTTTTCAATGCACTTACGCTTTGCTAACATAGAAACTTGCTGGTCATAGAGGACAAAGTGAAAATGCGTACGGCCCATTGTCGCATTTGTTCTTGTCCCAATAATGTGCAGGGGGGAAAGAATTAAAACTTTGGATTTGAGCAGATAAATCGAACGCTGCCTGAATCATATACCTTTCTTGCACACTGGAATTGCCATCACAATGCTTGTCCCACTGTCTGGACAGACTTATGCTAACCCGTGGACTGCCAGGCACACTGACTTCTAACCACCTCGCACACTTTCTGGTTGCCAAAGAGCTTCTCTTTCTAGTGTAAAAATCATTGTCAGGGCTCGGCGACTCACATCCTGGCTTGGATTGCTCATTGCACAAAATGAAATAACCTGCTTAAAATTAAGACAACAGAATCACTTGCTTATATATTATAACCTCACATATGCCTACCCGCAGCCCGCAATGCTAGGTTAGCACCTTTTATACTGAGTACACCGCAGAAGAAAAGAAAAATGCAACACTCCTGATTCAGGCATGCGCAGCGGGCAAGAACAGAACTAGGCGCCAGTGCAAATCAGGGAATCTGCTAATGCAAGCAGCAACGGCCATTTCATTCAAGTAAAGGAATGGGTTCAAATTAAATGTGGCCTTTGCCTTGGCATGTCAACAGTTCCATTTATACTACAGGACTCTCAGAAACAGGGCAACGTCGATATTGCAGAACCAACCACCGTGCAACAATGCTTAGCACATTTCAAAGAACTGAAATAAGCCTTGTTATTGTAGCTTTTAATCTGTGCAGGAATGGTACTGTCGTGACCACACAAACGTGAAAGGATAAGTGGGCCAGGGAACCTAGCCAGGAAACCTGGGGAATGTGCAAATATGCGTCTATATGTCAGAAAATAAATTTTTGTTAGTGTAAAATGTAAGGAGGATTAAGGAAATCTGGGAAGCGTTCTACACTGTCGATACACAGCTGATTGTGCTCGCCATCGCCGTCACTCAGTAGACAAGTAATCATGTCTGTAGCAAGCAGTCACAGGCAAATGAAGGTAGCAGGGTGCATGTGCATTCTGACATCTCCTTCTTAATGCTTCAAAATTGTGTTGTAAAACAAACTGGTGCGGCTGTCCCAGGGAGCGCTGCTGAATAACCGCTTAACACCAACAAAGCAGAGTTCACAAGCTGCTCTGCAACAATAGCATTGTGCACACATCCACTTTCGTACCGCTGATGAGCAAAATCAACAACAAACAGTGTCACGGTTCATGAGGCACTTCAACATCACCGAATTTTTCTGATTACAGTGGAAACCAAGATCCCACTTCAACTTCACATTGCCAAGAAAAAGAAAAAAAAGCAATTTTTTCTTCAAGACTCGTTATTCCCAACTTTTTCTGTGGACGGTTTTTACCCCATAAGCTGCTGCCACAGTTATTTTTTGCGTAACAGAGTGGAATGCTCATTGAAAAGTAGACTCATGAGTTAACACATATTAGAGATTCTACATTGTGAACTAGCCGTGATTTAAATGTGGCAATGATTCTTGTTCGTAATCGCATAATACCATGTTGTCACAACCTAAACCGAAATGTCTAGAGGAAGTGTTCAGTCACCCATTCATCGCGCAAATATTTATTGCAGACAAATGTCTACACAGCGGGCAAGAAATAAAAAGAAATGACGCCCCCAAAGATTCATCTGCACTGCACACCCATGTTTTCACACAAGTCACACAGTGCCGCCGGCCGCTCGTAACCCGAACACCCATAATCACAAAATGTATTGAATGGAGCACTAAGACGCAAAAGGATGGCTCCGTAGCTTTTGTCGCCGCAGAAAACAGTCCGACGGCCGTGCAGCCAAGATCGTGTCACGTCGCACACACGGCAGTACTCGAGCACAGTGCCCGCACGAATCGCGATCAAAATGGTAATGGATATGTAGCAGAAATAACGTCGTGTGGTCGCGATCATTGCAACCATCGCAAACGAATGCGACTAGCTACGCAACGCCACGATCATTTCAGCCTTCGTAAAGCACAGCGTCCGTCTTGAGCTTTCGCAGGTACACATTTCGCTGCCTTGATGTAAAAGCACTCGCTCCGATCGCAATCACGTTCACTACACGGACACTTGTCACTGTGCTATGCAGCTCATGCACGCACAAGAAATTCACCGTAAGCAGCTGTTACTCGCCGCTGTCCGTGACAATCCTCGCAGGAATTACAAACGCTTGCAACAACCACAAACAGCTCGAAATAAACATTTCGTGACACCGCCACTGCACAGGTCTTGCATCGGTTTGAAGAAGCGCTCTGTCAACTCCGTCAGCGTAGATGATTACAGAATTCAACTAGTGGAACTGTCGCTCGCCACTGCTGAACGCGGCGAAGTTTGCAGTCACTCTGAACACTGGTAATATCAAGATGTGGCCAATATAATATGCTTCGCGACATCGCTGCCACTGCCCAGGCCGCGCTCCCCATTTCAGTCGACGGATGGCCATCTTGCCCCGGCAGGGCAGAACCGAGGCGGAGGGCTCGAGGCGTCACTGACGTCACGGAAAAGCAGCCAATAGCTGCAATCCGGTCGGTGGCCGGATGCGCTCGTCCGCCAGAAAGTTGAAGTTGACCAACTTTCCATCCGTTCGCCGAACGAGGCGGATCCGCCAGGTCCGCTCATGAAGCGGACCTGGCGGTAGGCGCTCCGAATCGATCGTACAACGGCCCTAAGAGAACTGTGCAACCAGGGTTGCCATCGGTGGCTTTTCTGCGCCAAATTGGCAACGTTATGACACCTTCTGGTGATGAAAATTCCAGGTTGGCTCCCTGGCTACTTAAACTACTATTTTGGTGCATTTGCTACCCTTTCTACGCAGAGCTAGGGCAGCTAGGGAGTGTACATGCACAAACGGCAAGACTCTAGATAGTGATACCTTCAGGGAGAAGATTTCCCTAGACCATGGAGCCGTGAGAGAGCACTGCCTCGTGATACAACTCCTATAGCGGCTTCCAAACGCCTCGTCTCAGCAGCCTCCAATCCTGGTTGCATAGAAAGCGCAAGGAGCCAAGAAGGCATACTGGAGCTGGCATTGCATTTTTAGTGCAGTAGCAGTGTTAGGCGCATTTTCCAATTTCGTGCATGTGTATATCCACGAAGCCTACTCTGTGGCAGGTGGCCCACCTGCCGTCTGGGTTCTCGGCAACATGCCTTATGTGTACGCCTGGCAGGCCCTTGCCCTGGTCTTAACCAAAAGGCCTCTAGGGTAAAAGCTGTTTGGGCAAAGGCCTTCACGGTAAATGCCTACCAGGTAAAGGTCTTTATGTACAAGACATTTATGGTAAAGGCCTTTAGGTCAAATGGCTTTCTGTCTGAGAAGTTTTGAAGGTTTATTAGCCACAAAAACGGTTTACAAATCACAAATGCAAAACTTCTTGGACCAAACAATATGGTACAAAAGCACATGAGGACCTTAAGTGCCCACCGTAACTACTGCAACTACAAAATATTCCCCGCTGAGCCATGCTAAACCGTCTGCTATTTTCTTTAAGTACTACCTCCATCGAGCTCAAGTCAGAAGTACAGCAACTTATAACAACTGGCTTGAGTTTGATTTAATCACTCATCATGTTTCAGTTTATGGCATGCAGCAGGATCGTACACACTTGCATGAATGCCCTTTTCCACAGCTGGTGCAAGGTGAAAATTTTGTCAGTCCCAGTTTCTAACGCTGATGCTGAGTGCTTTTTCCTGAGTGAGCCTGAAAAAAATATGGCTGTGCAACAAAAAAAAAATTGGGCTGCCTAATGATGATTCCACGAATCAAGTTCGGTCTATAGCTTCATGGCAAAACAAGTTCAACGTCCTATTGGGTTGGTGGCTAGAATGTGACAAAATTACTACCGCAAAATCCCTATCTACATATGCTGAGCATTTAATAATTCATATGCTTTGCAGGAAGATCTAAATACAGTGCACTGGTGGTGCGAACAGTGGCACATGAAATTAAACTTGGAAAAAAAAGTACATGTGTTTCACAAGAAAAAAGAATGTACCTAATTATGTCTAAACATAAATGACTACTTATAAGAAACTGTTCCTGAATATAAGTACTTAGGCATGTACATCACTCCAAAACTATGTTGGCATCAGCATGTTGATTATATTACTGGGAAAGCATGCAAATGTTGGGATTTTGCGGCATAACATGAGAAAGTTTGTGCAAGATCCTAGGAATTTACTGTTTAAAACATACATTAGGTCTGTGCTTGAATATGCTTGTACTGTATGGGACCCGCCGACGGAGACCAAATTCGAAAGCCAGACAGAAATTCGAAAGAGTTCCGAACTTAGTGGCTCACTACAGATCCGAGCGGGTTGATCATAACCATCAAGTGCGCAAATTCAGATCAAGAACCGATTTGTTCAAGACGTCATTTTTTCCCCACACTATACACGAATGGAATGTTTTATCTTCATTTCTTGTTAATATTACTGACAATGAAATGTTTGCATCGTCATTGCGACTCCCCTTGCAATTTTTCCTTGCTTTGTACAGCCTACACCCTCCCCTCCCCCTGTAATGCCACATGTGGCGCAGTGGGTAAATGAATAAATAAATAAATAAGTGCAGCGCTCCTCTGGCTTGAAGGCCAAGCAAACAAGCCAAAATTTTGTGCTCCTTATTCTGTTTTTAACTCTTTTTACAATCATCCAAAATGCTATTATTGCACAAACTCGCGTAATGAACCCACTTTTTTTCAAAAAAGTTATCAGTTTGGGGGTAGGGTTCATTACGCGGCAACAAGCTTTAACAGATTTTTTTTGGAAGGGCCGAAATTTCATATCATACCTCCGTCCGTTCTTTCGTCATCAACAAATGCATGCAGTCAGACATGTTTGTGCCGCTAGTGTTTAGCGATCCGACAGTTTTGTGGTAGCTGGCGGCACCAGCCAAAAGCAACGAGATAACGCGAACATGCTGAACACTGGCCCTGAAGGTCAGGTGCCCGTTTTTTATGCGAGGCTAAAAACCACACAGAACGGTTACAAGTGTGTAATGCGAATGTTAGCACACAATGTCTTGGCGCTCTGCCAAGTTCGCTCAGTGTGCAGCCCCTCCACCCTTTCCACCCATCTGGCAGGAGCTCTCCTCAAAAAATAAATAACCAGTAGATAGGGGATGTTATCACGGGGAAAGGGACAGCATCTTGGCATGCTGCTGGGGACGGCGCAAAAACTGAGGAACCACCTACAGAAAGCTAAAGGCTAAAAAAAAAGTAAATTCTGGACGACAGAAGTGGGGGGGGGCGGTCATTATCCGAGTGGGTTTATTATGCAAGTAAACATAGTATTTATTTTTCTTTGATAACAACTGTGTTCATAATGTCACTTAGTCACTTCTGTTCTATTTTGCTACAAGTCTGGTGCTAAAATAAATGACATGGCATCCTTGGTTACCTTTAGCTCGAGTTGTGGCTTCTGAAATGTGCCAAATAGCAACTCTGGGTGGAGTCCTGTTTTCCCTACACACACTAAGCACAGAATTTAATAATCACAACATCAGTTTATAAGATAGAAATGACAAAAATAAAAGAGAAACAAGTGTCGCCATCACTGCCGCAACTAAAGCGCATGCGATGACACCAATGTTTGTGATCAGATTCCAGAGGCTACGCTACAGCACCATTCACTACAAAACAATGGGAACACATGGTGACCACATGGGCTGAAACCGATGTGTGGGAAGATTTTTTAAACCCATTTTCCTTGCAGATAAACTGTCTTTTGTTGCGGGACAGATCTCAACATTGCCAGAAACAGCCAGAGAATCATTTTTTTACTCAGAAATGTAATTGGGCAGAGTCGTCCTCAGTGTTCCAGATTATTCAAAACATTCCCTTCTAGGAACCTAAAGAAGCAAAAACAAAGTACAACTCCACTTTCTCCAAAAAGTCTGCACCTCAAGTTACCATCAAACAGGAGGTTAAGGCACCTGTGTGTTGTGTGGGGGTACAGACAAAGTTTGTGGGTGTCAGTACTTTCGCCTTCAACGAGGCCTACGGGCCTAGAATCCTGAAAATGAGCTCAAAACACCAGTGCACAGTGTGAATAATTAATTACAAACAATTTTGCAATGGCAGTTTTGGCCTCAGTTAATGCCAGTGAGAAGTGCACGTTGGTTGGCCAGCCAACCTGGACTACCACATTCCCGACGGTGTCAGTGTTGCAGAAGCGGTCACTGGGTTCGGTGACGACATAATTTTGGGACAAGTGCACCTTGATGTCACTCGATGTGGGTGGAAATGCCGAGCGGCATTCCACTCAACACTTGCGACTGAACCTTGCTGGAAGGCATCTCCTTACACCCATGAACTAAATCCCATTGTTTGTTTACGTCCAAAATTTCGTGTCTATACCCGTTTAAAGGAAACAAGGGTTTTTAAAATGTGTTTGATGTTTTCCTTCCTTTGGGAGTACAAAGATAAGTGACGTATTTACAATCCAGTTTTCTCCCAAGAGTAGCCAGGGGTGGAAAGGGATGTGTCCACGAGGCCTGCTTTCTCCACTCGTATTGATTAGCCCAGCGACAGCAATAAGGGCAAAAAGAGACCGAAATGCGTGTTACCTTCGTTGCAAGAACTCGAAGTTTCCCAGTTTGCCGAGGCAGGGCGTGACCAAGTAGACGCAGTGCGAGGTGACGCAGCCGTGAACCCACCGGCGGCTATGCAGGAAGAGGAGCGCCTCGCATGCCTGCTGGAGCACCAGCAGCAAACGGCCGCGGCTCAGGGGTCCTGACCCGTTCAGCAGCTGTCGCGAAAGGGATGGGGCACAGGCACTCATTCCCCACGGGAAGGCAAGACCCCCAAAGCAACAAATACTAGCTGGGGCACGTTCGGTGATCTTCAGTGAACAGTTTGAACGCATTAGTAGCCAAACATTCGTTATATCAGAGATTGACACAATGTCCAATGTGGTACACTTAGATTCTTTAAGTCCGAGGTCCAGCAAGAAAGTTTGCTATATCTGAGGCAGCAAACTTGGGTTCATTATATCCCCTTCAGGCGCGAGTTAAATTTGCTGAAAGGAAAAAAATCTTTTTTTGCATACATCACGATCAGTAGACTGAATAGAACAGATGCGCAAAAAATTTCACAAAAATGTTCATATCTGAGTATACTTTATTTGTGTCCAGATATGTGGACATAGCGTCTCAAAAGCTGCTACATTAATGTAAACACTGCAACATTTGCTTGCTTTTTCTAACTGATCGTTAGACATGGATAAATGTTAACTTACGAGAATATACGTTTCAGAGAATTATTCTCTAGTTCACGGCTTATGAAACAGATAAAAAGAGGCATTCTGTGACAACAAGCAGAGGAAAATTCGGCATTTCTGGCACCGGATGCGGCTTTTAGATGTGAAGCCTTCATGCTGGCACAGCTGTGCAATTAATGTCGCTTCCCCGAAGCGGTCTCGAGTGATTTTAGCCCAAATGGAGAGCAAGAGAGAGAAAGCAGCTTGCAGCCTGTTTTACACATGGTTTTTACAAACAGGCAAAATCATTTTTAAAGGTCGTTGTTAGCTCAATTTATGTCAGAGACCTGAAAAAAAAAATGTCCCCAAGCTCCACCAGCGCACTGATTGTTGTGGCCAGCTCTGAACTGAGTGGCCGGCTCTGAACTGGCTCATGGTGTGAGGGTACAGGTTCCCCTTCTTTATCCCCCTTGTGTAGTACTGCCACTTTGTATTTTTCTCCGTCTCAGGTTTTATACAAAATGTTAGTAATTCTTGCTAAACACCACAGTGAAATTTTCAGAATTATAGAGAAGGAATCTTCAGACCACCACTGAAAAGAAGCACAAAAAATGGTTTCTTGCTTCAGACTCGACCAGTCTACATTGTAGCATGGAGGCTCTCAGATCCTTTTTCAATATTGGCAGCGGGCGTAAGACCCTCCAAGACCCCCTGACTTTAAGCACCGATCATAGCACGCTGTGTTTGTCGGCTGCGGCTCAGCGTAGTGGTGGTTCTTTGCGACTATCTGCGGGTCTTCATTGCTCGGTTGGCCACACTTCTTTTAGGTGCTTCTCCATCGGCTATTTTTCATGAACAATGCTTCAGTGCAGGAGTCGTCCAATGTTCTCCTTGTAGAAGCATAGTTTTCAACATAAGCAAAGATCTCATTCCGTACCGCGCTTGCCCGAAAAAATGGCACATAGTGGGCAGAAAACGCCACTTTGATATTTTCGGCATTAAGGCACCATGTCCACGTTTGTGGACGTGCCGCTCTGAACGTCTACTGCACTACTTTTTCTTTGTCTATGTCAATGAAAATTGGTGTGCTGTTTCTACATTAACCTGCTGACATATTCTGAAGGTAAATTGCATCATTCACGACCACTTGAAAAGAAAGCATGCAAAAATAAAAGCTATTCACTCGCCCACCGTCAATGCAAGAGATGGCGCCACAAACTTGACACGGATGGCCAAAATGATAAGAGCGCGGAATCTGAATGTGGCAATTCGCTTTGAATATGAAAATACGTACAGGCTTAGGTTGCGTCCACATATGTGGACACAGCACCTGAAGGGGATATCAGAGGCAACACATGATAGTTTGTTATATTTGCGGTGGCATACTAAGGTTCGTTACATCCTAGGTGGCACACAAAGGGTCGTTCAGTGATGCTACTGATAAAAGGCAACATAGAGCAATTTTTGGAGCACTAAAATTTTAAATTTGGAGTGCTTTGAAACAGAGGAATGCAGATTTAGGAGCAGTCCGGAGCACTACAATTTCCAGTCTGGCACACTTAAGTGCAACATTGATTTAGAAGTACAGTGAAGCATGTAGCTCTTAGTTCCCAAATCTCTTAGGTTGGCCGTGCTGGATAAGTTTGGGTGCGATGTAAAGATGTGCTATACCTTTAAAGGAGCTCTGAAAGCGGCTCTCAATAAAGGTGCAACATGCCTGGGATGACAAAGGATGCCGCTCACGAAAATCCTCCAGCAAGAATTTTTTAAATGCATTCATTTAGCCATTATCTGAGTAATCTCTGAGTTATGGAAGTTGAGTGAGTTATCTGCAGCAAAAATTTAAATTTCAGCATCTTTGCACCTTTCCTTTTCCTCTCGTCACTTTTTTGCCTGCTGAAAGGTTGGCACTCCTCCCCTCTACTCGGCCCTACCATTCTTCCTACTATTCTCCAATAGAATAGTAGAATAGAGTAGTAGAATAGTAGGAAGAATCAAGAGGAAGAAATGGGCTTCTTCCAATTTAAGCAATATTAAGGCCGCATGACTTCAAGTAGTCGATAATACACGTTTTGAGAAAAAAGCAAAAAACAAACAGGAGACAGTTTAATTAATATTCACAGGTGCAAACATTTATTTACAATTTGATAAGGTTAGAAGCCCCCAGAGATGTAGCCCCTTTGTGTGCAAACATCCAAGTGTCGCCTCTAGAGTGCACTTTGAACATTTTCAGTCGCAGCCTGTTTCTGAGCAGACTTATGCTCTCAGCACTTATCCTTCTCTGCCATCCTTCTGGTGCTCCTTGCAGTGGCCAAGTTCTTGCAAAATAGCTACCGAGGATTTCCTGTTGCATGCACTGAAACACATGACTGTCTCAGCCACGGCAGATGAACAGTAAACAGAGATGCATGGTGCTCTTTCGGTGCCAGGGCCCAGATCAGCGAGTGTAGGCTCTCATTACTGTTTTGGGCTTTACCCCTGTGGCAGCGCTCCAGAAGCTTCCTGTCTAACAGCCGATCGTACACAGGACGCAATGCTTTACACACATGGACTGGGAGATAGTAGCTGTGCTTTGGAGCAGGCTCCCCTGGGGCTGCTGCCGCATTGTGCTGGCACCAAGAGTCTGGTACTGATTGGCACAAACTATGATCAGAGACCTCATCATTAGCAGTGGTGGTCCAGCCATTTCAAGTTCTGGAGCAATTTTTGGAGCAGAAAAATATTCATTTTGGAGTACCTTTGTATCAGAGCAATAATTGCGGACCAACCAAGGAGCAGCACGAACGGAATAAAGGAGTCACCCAGAGGAGTTTGTTACTAACGGGATCAGGTTCAGCCATATGTATCTAGCAAGAAAAAAAAACTGAAGAAAGGTGTTCACAAAAAAACAGACAAAACATTTTATTAATGCTGGCCCTGTCCTGTACGCAAGTTCAGCCAAGCGTGCTTCACTAAAGATCTAAATGACACGTTCACCAGACCAATTCTTTTTTCTTGTTGGCACTATCTCGATGCTTACTGGAATTTTTCACAAATTCATCAAGCTCGCGAAGTGAATCAGCAATGCTGGAATTCCCTGGTTCCAACACAGCTTGACCTCGCTGGACCTGCTCCAATCTTTTGTTCTTCAACCCAGATGATACTTCTTCGGCCCTTTTCAGGGTTGACCAACATGATGCACGCAACATAATGCGTGAACATGGAGGAAGGAAAACTCTGGAAACGCCCTCTCTATCCAAGATGCATGCCAAAAAAATGTGCCGGAAGTCAGGCGCTTTCACAAGTACTGCTGTCTATGGCCGACGGCACAGCCAATGTAACACTAGGCGCAGCGGAGTCATCTGCTGCAATGCCTGCTGCGCATGCGCAAGTGCGCTGAGACAGCGGCCAAGTAGGGGGAGACGGCTTCAAACAATACATGCGACTTAATTGCCTCTCCAGAGTTCTTTCCTTCTTCCATGTACACGAATGAGCTGGCTGCTAAATTCTGCCACGAGCCAGCCCATTAGCACCCTGGGTTGCCAACTGCAGAAACGTTTAGTAGGGTGCCAACTGAAAGCCTGAACGGTTACAAAAAAAGTTGTTTTCCCACAACTGCGTCTTCTTTTTGGTGCAGCTAAGGCGCTATATTGATCAATTCGTCGCTTTTGGAGCTGACTGGCGCA
The DNA here is from genome assembly GCF_052857255.1 of Amblyomma americanum. Classification (NCBI taxonomy): domain Eukaryota; kingdom Metazoa; phylum Arthropoda; class Arachnida; order Ixodida; family Ixodidae; genus Amblyomma; species Amblyomma americanum. The sequence goes on from NC_135501.1 coordinate 18,786,652, forward strand.
GCAAACTGTAAATGTATCAGAATGGCGCAGCTGGAGCATCACTGCATTAGAAGTAACATGATGGTATGTTGCTATCCCAGCCCTGTGGGTTGCCTCGACATTTTAATGCCCCAGCATATTATGAGCTCAACTTTGTGATCATGCTCCCCGTGAGGTTCCCTTTGTCTCCAAGGTTCTCTGTCCCTTTATTCTTTGAGACCAAAATCCGCAGGGCTGCGCCCATGTGTTATTTTACATGATTTATACAATCTTCCTTCTCCACCTAGATGTACCCATATACATCTGCTTCTTGCAGTGTAAGGAAAGCACGGCTGTTGCCATCTGTAGTCTAAAGTTCGACAGAATACTGTCTGGTCAGGATTAAGCATAATAACAAGGTGAAGTTTGGGTCACTGACCAAGTCACAAACAAACGAAAAGGACGTTTCGGGTCCCGTACAGGACCCTTGTTCACAATAAGACTGTCAAGGAATAAGGCGGGATTATATGTTGCCATCTATAACTATACTACTATGTCGCCATCTGACAACATAGTAGTATAGCGAAGGCCATTCTTTTCTAGCTACTTCTAAAAAAAAATTCAGGGAGGCACTTTGTTGACCTAAAGTGCAGTGAGGCGAAAGCCTTTAGCACAGTGTTGCTGCTTGTGTCACTGATGTGTGGTGAAGATGTTGATTAAAGACTACACAATTGTTCGCTTCATGACACTTTTGCTGACAATCATTAGTGCGCACACTTGACTACTGGAGACAAAGGAGAGCGTTTAGGCGGCATCCTTCCAGATCGGCGTTCAGGAGGCATCTGGCAAGATTGCCTGGGGACCGTTCCTTTCGAACGATGGTGACACCACTCGACTTCACACGCATGCGCAATAGGCTGGAGCGCGGGTGCATTGTCTGCTGGTGCCTTGCGCATGCGCAATGCGTTATCGTATACTGAATTCCCAGTTACGACATACTACACCAACCACTAGTATTACTAATTAACTAATTACTATTTAACTGTGAGGACACTTGCCTGCTTACATGGAGGAATGCGAAAGCATGTGTTTTGAGGAAAGGAAAGGTTTTTGAGGTCTCCAAATCTTGGTGGAAACCTCAAGCACATTTGACTGACACGTATAGCGCAACACTTTTCTGTGAACATTCCTGGTGGCGAGTGATAAGCCTATAAAGGCTTTCGCCTTGAAAATACAAGAGCTGCATCATCCTGCATTTCACCCGCTTTTCCTCTGTTCTTTTACACATGTGGCTAGCCCTCCAGGCTTGGTACGATGGGCACTTTCTTTGGGACTGAGCTCACAGCCAGCACAGAAATTGCATAAAACAACATAGTCGAGCTTAAGTCCAGTGAACAGTTCGATGACTGTGTCCACACCTATGTGCGATGTGTGGCTGCGTATCATTTATGTGCTGTCGTACGACACGGCGACGTTGCCGGCATTTCCAAACTGCAGTTGACTGTACAGTTCACGAACCGACCGCGCACTGCCAGTCGTCAATTCTTCGGCTGTGTCGCTGCAGGCGTCAACTTCTTTTTCATGTAGTTCTGTTAGTTTTTTTTAGTATGCAGATCGCGGTGAGAAACATTTATTGCGGAAAAAATGTCATTTATAGCTGTTTGGTGGTTCCCAGTGCTCTGTACTGCTCAGGCAGCAAGCACATTCACTAGGAACGGATTTGCCTTCCGATCAGTGCACACGCGCGGCGAGCTCCATGAACACGATGTGCCCCTGCAGTTCACGCACTGAAAAATAAGTTGCAGTTCACGCACTGAAAAATAAGTTTGACGGCAAGTCTGTATTCGCGCTCACTTTTTTCGATGCGAATATTGCCGCCGCATATTTTACACTTCGCCAGTCTCACCAAATTATTTGCGCACTCAAGGCTGACGATCGTGAAGCTCGCCTCTTCATGTACTGTCTGCCACGCTGCCATCATCATGATCACGTAAACAATCAGTCTTCCGCTTCATTGCTGTAGCTGCTGTGAGTTCAAAGTCACATTTTAGTCAGTTTTTAGTCACTTCTCAGCTTATCTCGCTGCACATCAGAGGGGCATCACTGTGTTGCGGCAGATGCGGCCGCTGGCAGTAATAGTCTCCCGTTCTGGCAAACGTACGGGCTAGGCCTACTTCGGCCTCTGCAGGCTCATCCGCTCTATCGTTCAGCGCACAACTTTCGTTGTCCTGAGTGCATACAGTCGGAGCAGAGAATCTCTTGAGATTGTTAATCAACGGCTTTTTTCTTTTTTTGGCGAATTTATGTTGTGAATACACCTTGCACGCTGAGCCAGGCATCGTGCGTCTTTCTTCACGGTTGGGGACAAAGCGTCGTGTCTCCCCGTGGCTCTGGTGCACCGAGTAGACACCGGCAGCCAGCTCTACCAATACAATGACCTGCTGTCACGTGCGCCTCGGAAGCATATAGGAGTGCGAATGACACATTTTATTTCTTGCTATTTTCTCTGCCACCAATGGGCAAATGGAAGCAACAGTGGTGGTAAATTGAAGATGGAAGGCAGCTCTTTCAAATGAGACGAAGATGGCTGCAGTGCCACGCATGAAACGGGAGCCATGCATCGCTTAATACGGTTGTCTAAGTGCTGATTTCAGCCCAAATTCGGGCGACATCGATTATATAAATTAGAATTACGACTAAAATACTAAACTTAAAGGTGGGAAACTTAGCAGATAGGTAGATAAAGAGCTACTGATTTCGAAAATCACATTTTCTAAAAAGTGATTTTTTTTGCGATTTTTTTGGCCTGAAACACCCGTGTCCCCAAGGTTAACTGGGAAACCATCATTAGGCCGACTACATGTACCTGCAGGAAAGTGGCCTGTCCCATATCAGTCCAAATATCTTGCACACCCTTCCCCCATTGGTAGAAAAAGAATGTGGAGCTGCCACAAGGACTGTAGATAGCAGTGCCTTTGTCCTTGTGCAGCCTCACCTGCGCATTGTTGTGGAGCACGTCAAAGAGGCTTCCGAAGTGGACACACTCGAACACCAGCAGCACATCATCCATGTTCTGCACGGGGCTCACGGCTAGCGGCCACAGCAGGTGTGGGTGGAAGGTAAGCCGCCTGCGACAAACCGCGAATAGAATTTGCTAGTCTTTCCCTGGGATGACAAGAAATGAAGAAGCGAGTGCTGGCTTCTAACATTTAGCTTTTCAGACTGATTTTAACATTTACACCCAACCTCCTGCCCAGTTATTCCGCCAAAAATCTCCAAGGAGTAGTGATTTCTCCAATGGTTACTGGCACTATTAAGACCAAGCTTAGAAATTACCAGCTCTGTTAGCCGTATTCTCAAGATTGAGCAGGATGCTTGTACCAGCAGAAAAGCTGGACGTATAGTGTGAAAAAATAACAGAGCTGACTAGAAATCGGAAGGCAGACGTGCACGAGTCAAACCAGAGTCCCCTCCTATAAGAACACTTACCAATGCACAGTGTTTGGCAGAAATGGGCAGTTGGCTCAGATCTTTTTGAACCACTGCATGGTCCAGCAGCTGATGTAAAAGCATGCACAGTCTCCTCATACCTCTACAGGCCCCGCCACACATCAGTGAAGCTTCGATAGTGCCACATGCTGCTCCTCTCTCCCTTCCTCCCCGACCTCCTCCCACCAGTAGTAAGTTTGCACAAGCGAGCCGGTACCTGGCTCCCTTCTATTTATTTGCCTTACCTAGCACAGCCAAGTTGTGATGACCCCTATAACCGAGGGAGTTACTGGGCTGTGCTTCCATTAATAATTATAAATATCCATTCCGCCTTTTTCACAAGACGTGGCACCCTGGGGTGTGGGTGAAAACTGGTTGAAAACAGATGCACGTGAGAGATCCGGCGTATACTGTGCCTGCGAATAGACCTCTCCCGGCCTATGTCCTAACAGCACGTGTTTCCATCCGATTGCAAAACGTACCACATACCGTGGAAGCTATATCTGGGAGAATAATGGCTTCGACATGTAGCGAAGCATCGCCAATTGGGAGAAGAAAAGCGGCGAGCAGAGCTTATCACAAGCAAAACCGGTTCAGAAGTGAAAGTGGATGGTTTTGAGCATTGCCTACACAAAAAAGCTGGCAGTTTTCCAAATAGTGGAGCTCATGTAGGAGCCCAAGCAACCACAGATATCCGTCGGACGTCCGAACTAAATCCGAACGTCCTGTGACGAGATTGGACGTCCATCGGACGTACGAACAGAATCTGGTTTCGGACATACTTATCCGTACGTTCATCGGACGTACGAACAGTGTCCGGTTTTGTAAATCTGCATGAGAGACGAAGCGTACGTCCGAGGTATGTATGGCTGAGTATTATCCCAGGACATTAGTATGGACGTTTTTTTATTTTTCGCAGAGAAATTGCGCCTTTCGTGTATGTATATTTTGTATTCTTTTTATCGAGAAAAACATCCCAAAAATAAATTTTGTGAATTTTATGGGCAAGTTGGCTCGAAATCGCATTAATTCAAATTGCATATCTGCTTCTATGAAATTTTTTGCATCAGCTACAGGGTTTAACGCGAATACGTTTGTAAACTGGACCGATTCCACAATCCTTTCTGTAGTGCAAGGGCCGCCAATGACCAAAAATAATTTAAGGGGGGAAGCAGGTGTTGCACAATTTTGAAGCATCTCAGTTACTAATTCTAAGTTTAAGATACCTCTACAAACTATCGAAATTGTGTGACATCATGTCCACTTTGTTCGTTAAACTTGCAATTGAAAGCATTTGTAAATTCAAAACTCCCGCCAAGTACTCCTGTCATCGTCATCATGCATGTCAGTTTGCGGCCAGCCCAATCCAATCCAACAGTCAACATTGCGGCGCCGTGGTCATTTTGTTGTGAAGCGTGGTGCTGCTTTAGATCTTTGTTATTACCAAGGCGTGGTTTTGTTTGGTCTGCAGACAAAAGTGGTGTGGCACTTGAGCAATTCGAAAGATGCAGGAAGCACCTGAAGCTCTTCTGGAATGCTGTACTGCGCCGACTTTGGATGAAAGAAGGCTTAGTGTGAATGCCATAGGTGGTTGCTTATGAAGGTGAGTAGTACACTGCTTGAAAATTACTTTTGGGCAATGCAGCAGGATCATATAGCATTTGTTTGTAAAGTCTAGGGTGGAAAGCACAAGGTGATGGCTTCTTTGTTAGCCGCGAACATCACAATCTTGCCGCGCAAAATGTGTGATATACTGTGTCAGTTCACTTTCTACCATCGCTATAGATAATCTGATTTAGGTGCACTTTTTCCTCAAAATCTTTCCATCATAAACAGTTTCAGTTTTTTTATACTTCATTCATCTACTACTTTTCATGTCATGTTTTATGTGTTGAAAAATGAGTGCTATTTAATTATTTCCTGTGTGATCTGTTTTCCCGCGGCGACGTGAAGATAGCATTGTTGCTACTGGCTGTGCTCCGAGGTTTGTTGAATACAGAAATTCATTTTTACTCCTGTCACACTGGATTTGAAACAGATGACATTCAGTACATGAAGTGCCATTCAGCTTCCTTTAGTGTTATCTGGTAAAACAGTGTCATGGTCTAGTGACAGCAGTATCAGTAAGAAAACAAGCATGATATAAAAGTTATACTACACACCTAAATTTTAATGTCAGTATACTTATTCTTTCTACATTCATTTAAAGGCTATAAATTATGATGTGAAATGCTTGCTTGACGACTTGATCTGAGTTTGAGGTGTTGAATGCTACAGGTGGGGTTAGCCTTGCTTTATCTGCCAGCAATTGCTCCACCACAGAGTCCCTTCGATATTAACAATGCCGCATCTACCCCGCTAAGCCCACAGTCGCTTATAATAGCACACATTCTCTCCCGCAGTCACCATCTATGCACATGTTCAGTCACAGTAGAACATAGGCCATTGTAGTGCCACACTCCATACACACATTCACTCACAGTATAAAGTAGTCCACTCCGGAAGACACCATCTATGCACACATTCAATCACAGTAGGCCATAGTCCGTTCCTGCTGTCACCATTTAAAAACAAGATCCGTGTTCTGCAGAAATGTTAAAAGAAGGCGTGCAGCCTCCCTTCTGCATGTCTGGTTTCCAATCGGGTAGACAATGTCCTGCACTGTGCTGTAACGGGTTCCAGTCTTCTTGAAGGAAGCGAACATCATATGCCTTTCCGCGTTGTACTCTGGACAGTACATAATATGTTCAATATCCCCACACACAGCACATAAAGAGCAGAGCGAAGACGATGCTATGCCGGTCTTATGCATCCATGCAGGAGTGCGAGCAGAGGCCGTGCGAATTCGATGTAGAAGGGTCGCCTGAGATCTTCTCAGTCCCTTGGTCACACATGGCTTGTGGAGCGCACTCCACAGGGTACTGAAGTGATCGAGCACCGTTTTCCTGCAGAGACTTCCCATCTTGAGGTACTTTTTTAGATGGAATCCTTGAGAGAGCTTTGTGGGCGAGGCTGTCTGCCACCTCATTACCGTTGACTCCTATGTGAGAGGGCACCCACTGGAAATGTAGAGTAAAGCCTCTGCTGTCTGCTGTGCAGATTCTGCACCAAGCGCAGAGAGCTTAGAGACAAGGCGTCAGTAGGAAATCCGGACTCTAACCTCTGAAGGGCAGATTTTGAATCTGTTAGGATGACAACAGGTTGAGCCGGACAAGACCCTAACTTCCGTGAAGCCGCCTCAATAGCAACACTTTCAGCCATTGTGGAGGATACGACAGCAGTACAGCGTACGGACCAGTTACAGTCCAAAGAAGGAATGTAAAAAGCCGCTGCGCTAGCTTGTTTGACCTTGTCCACAGAACCATCCCTGAAAATTTGAAGATGGCAGGCATACTCTGTTTCCAAGTATGCCAGGACAAGCGAACGCGTTGCTGCCAAAGGAGAGCTGCACTTTGCGCTCACATGGGTAATTGTGACCTTACAGTCGAGGGTCTAAAAAGACCAGGGGGGTTTCAACTGTTTCCTTTGCCTTCGGACATTAATGCCTAAAGAACTAAGAGTATTGAGTGCCAAGTAAGCCTTCGACTCATATCTCTTGCAGAGCCGCTGGAGAAGGGATCGCCCAGCTACCGTCTCTCCTAAGCGGTCAAGATGCATTAATAGTCTCTGAGAAGCGATAAGGCTGAGAAGTTTCGATAGGGACTCATGAAGTACTGCCTTATTCGCAGCCGCCTGGGGAACTCCAATGGCTCTTCTTAGGCCCTTTCTGTGGACAACTTCGAGACGCTCAAGTTGTGATGCCGTGGGGGAAATTAAAGGTAATTGATACATTATCCGGCTGACCACCAGCGCTTCATGAAGTTTGACCATTGAAGAAGGATGGTTTCCCCATTCCTCACGTGCAATTCTACGGATCACATTGAGACGAGAAGATACAGATGAAACAATCGCGTCTACAGCTTTTCGCCACTGTAGACGGAAGTCAATAATGACGCCCAGGAAACACGCGTGGTTGAATTGACGGATGCAAGAATGACCGATCTGCGATCAAACGTCTGCGATCGAACAACAAAGTGCTCTGTAAACACTTCTGTTAATTGGTTGATGTTCCCTTAGGCTGCTGCATTTTTGCACGAGTTTGACAAGACTGATGTTTGTTCTTTTGTCTTTTCAGAAATTCTGTGGGTGGGAAGATTATTGACGTGCTTTCCAAGCTTGTCATACCTGAAGTCAGATATTTTATGAATATAAGTCACTCCTCTGCTTATGTACATCAATGACAATAAAATATGCCTGCTGTAAATTAAACTGTTCTTCTTTTTATTGCCTCGTGGGAGTGAAAAAAGCATGCATGTACCATATATGCAAATATCCAAGAAAGATCCGGCAGCAGACGTCCTCAAACGGACGTCCAACGGCGAGAAAACGTATACCTTTGGACTCCCATTGGACGACCGAGGGACGTACACCGGCTGTTTGCGGATGTTCAGCGGAACGTCCGGAACATCCGAAACGAACCTCTGTCGGCCGTCCAGTGGATATCTGTGGTTGCTTGGCGCGCATCGGCAGAGAAATCGTGTGAGAGAGTATCTGTGTGAAAGAAGCAGATTCCTCTGTAAAGACCTATATAAGAATCACTCCGCGACAATTATCAACTTCGATCAAGCAAGATGCCTCTCCTCTCTCCGTACCTTCCTCCCCATGCACAGCAATGTTATGGTTTGCCCTGTCTAATGGAGGCAGTATAGGACTATGCGATCCCTCTGTCCCATCTCCCCTCTATTGCAGAGACAGCTGTTAAGCACTTCTTCCAGGGTTTCGCATTGTAGTAGTAGTATATCATAATCGTTGGCGTAACCAGCAGGTGCGTGCGTCGCCATGAGAACCACTCGGAGGGTGGTTGCCCTGGAAATAGGAGGATATGGCACGAGTGGAGGAATTTGTAATGAGTGGGTGGTTACTGAGAAAAGAGGGTTTAGCAAGAATGTATAAAGGCATGAGGTGGGTGGTTGCCACGGAAACCATCACAAAGGTGGTTACCAGGAATAGTGGAAACCAGAACCTGTGAATGGTCACCATGGAAGAAGCAGGGCATGGCGAGCGCATCATCATCATCATCAGCCTGACTACACCCACTGCAGGGCAAAGGCCTCTACAATTAACCTTGACCTTTACCAGCTGTGCCCACCCTATGCCTGCAAACTTCCTAATCTCATCTACACACCTAACCTTCTGCCGTTCTGTGCTATGCTTGCCTTCTCTTGAAATCCCCTCCGTTACCCTTAAGGACCTGTGGTTATCTTGCCTGCGCAATACGTGCCCTGCCCAAGCCCATTTGTTCCTCTTGACTTCGACTAGGATGTCATTAACCCGTGATGTTGCCACAGAAACAGTCTGGAAGGTGGTTACCAAGGATGGAAGAAGGTGTGGCGAGAGCAGAGGAATACCTAACCAGAGGACCATTACCATGGGAGGAGAGGAGGGTATGGCGAGTGTACAATGGCATAAGTGGTGGCTGTTTGCAAAAGGAACCATTGGGAAGGAAGTCACAGGTGAAAGAGAAGGGTGTGGTGAGAAAAGAGGAATCACTAACCAGAGGATAGTTACCATGCAAGGAAGAGGGCATGGCGAGAGTCTGCAATGGCAAGCAACCGTTGGGAAGGTAGTTACCGGGGAAAGAGGAGGGTGTGTGAGAGCAGAGGAATTCCTAACCAGAGGATTTTCACCATGGAAGGAAGAGAGTATGGCGAGAGCATACAATCCCAAATTAGTGAATGCTTGCCACAGGAACCATAGAGAAGGTAATTACTGGGGAAGGAGAAGGTTGTGTGAGAGCAGAGGAACGAGAGGGTATGGCGAGAGCATACAATCGCATAAGTAATGGCTGCTTGCCACATGAACCGTTGGGAAAGTAATTACCGGGGAAGGAGGAGGTTGTGTGAAAGATGAGGAATTCTTAAGCAGAAGATGGTTACCATGGAAGGAAGAGGACATGACAAGAGCATACAATCGCATAAGTAAGAGATGCTTGCCGCAAGAACCATTCAGAAGGTAATTACTGGGGAAGGAGGAGGTTGTGTGAGAACAGAGGAATTCCTAACCAGAGGATGGTTACCATGGAAGGAAGAGAGTATGGTGAGAGCATGCAATCACAAAAGTAGCGGATGCTTGCCACAGGAACCATTGAGAAGGTAATTACTAGGGAAGGAGGAGGTTGTGTGAGAGCAGAGGAATTCCTAACCAGAGGATGACTATCATGGAAGCAAGAGAGTATGGCGAGTGCATAAAATGACAAAAGCAGTGGATGCTTGCAACAGGAACCATTGAGAAGGCAATTACTAAGCAAGGAGGAGGTTGTGTGAGAGCAGAGGAATTTCTAACCAGAGGAACGAAGAGGGTATGGCAAGAGCATACAATCACATAAGCAACGGATGCTTGCCACAGGAACCAATGAGAAGGTAATTTCTGGGGAAGGAGGAGGTTGTGTGAGAGCAGAGGAATTCCTAACCAGAGGATGATTACCATGACAGAGGGTATGGCGAGAGCATAGAGCATACAATCACAAAAGTAGCGGATGCTTGCCACAGGAACCATAGAGAAGGTAATTATTGGGGAAGGAGGAGGTTGTATGAGAGCAGAGGAATTCCTAAGCAGAGGAACAAGAGGGTATGGCGAGAGCATACAATTGCATAAGTAACGGATGCTTGCCACAGGAACCGTTGGGAAGGTGATTACCGGGGAAGGAGGAGGTTGTGTGAGAGCAGCGGAAATCTTAAGCAGAGGATGATTACCACGAAAGGAAGAGAGTATGGCAAGAACATACAATCACATAAGTAACAGATGCTTGCCACAGGAACCATTGAGAAGGTAATTACCACGGAGGAGGAGGTTGTGTGAGAGACGAATTCCTAAGCAGACGAAGGAAGAGGGTATGGCAAGAGCATAGAATCGCATAAGTAACGGATGCTTGCCACAGGAACCATTCGGAAGGTAATTACCGAAGAAGGAGGAGGTTGTGTGAGAGAAGACGAATTCCTAAGCAGAGGGACGAAGAGGGTATGGCAAGAGCACAGAATCGCATAAGTAACGGATGCTTGCCACAGGAACAGATGGGAAGGTAATTACCAGGGAGGAGGAAGTTGTGTGATAGCAGCGGAAATCTTAAGCAGAGGATGATTACCACGAAAAGAAGAGTATGGCGAGAGCATACAATCGCATAAATAACAGATGCTTGCCACAGGAACCGATGGGAAGGTAATTACCAGGGAGGAGGAGGTTGTGTGAAAGCAGCGGAAACATTAAGCAGAGGATGATTACCACGAAAGAGAGTATGGCAAGAGCGTACAATCGCATAAGTAACGGATGTTTGCCACAGGAACCGATGGGAAGGTAACTACCAGGGAGGAGGAGGTTGTGTGAGAGCAGCGGAAATCTTAAACAGAGGATCATAACCACGAAAGGAAGAGAGTATGGCGAGAGCATACAATCGCATAAGTAACGGATGCTTGCCACCGGAACCGATGGGAAGGTAATTACCAGGGAGGAGGAGGTTGTGTGAGAGCAGCAGAAATCTTAAGCAGAGGATGATTACCACGAAAGGAAGAGTACGGCGAGAGCATACAATCGCATAAGTAACGGATGCTTGCCACAGGAACCGATGGGAAGGTAATTACCAGAGAGGAGGAGGTTGTGCGAGAACAGCAGAAATCTTAAGCAGAGCATGATTGCCACGAAAGGAAGAGGGTATGGCGAGAACATACAATCGCATAAGTAACGGATGCTTGCCACAGGAAACGATGGGAAGGTAATTACCAGGGAGGAGGAGGTTGTGCGACAGCAGCAGAAATCTTAAGCAGAGGATGATTACCATGAAAGGAAGAGAGGATGGCGAGAGCATACAATCGCATAAGTAACGGATGCTTGCCACAGGAACCGATGGGAAGGTAACTACCAGGGAGGAGGAGGTTGTGTGAGAGCAGCAGAAACCTTAAGCAGAGGATTACCACTAAAGGAAGAGAGTATGGCAAGAGCATACAATCGCATGTGTAATGGATGCTTGCCACAGGAGCTGATGGGAAGGCAATTACCAGAGAGGAGGAGGTTGTGTGAGAGCAGCGGAAATCTTAAACAGAGGATCATAACCACGAAAGGAAGAGAGTATGGCGAGAGCATACAATCACATAAGAAACAGATGCTTGCCACAGGAACCGATGGGAGGGTTAATTACCAGGGAGGAGGAGGTTGCGTGAGAGCAGCGGAAATCTTAAGCAGAGCATGATTGCCACGAAAGGAAGAGAGTATGGCGAGAGAATACAATTGAATAATTAACAGATGCTTGATACAGGAACCGATGGGAAGGTAATTACCAGGGAGGAGGAGGTTGTGTGAGAGCAGTGGAAATCTTAATCAGAGGATGAGTACCACGAAAGGAAGAGAGTATGGCGAGAGCATACAATCGCATAGGTAACGGATGCTTGCCACAGGAACCGATGGGAAGGTAATTACCAGGGAGGAGGAGGTTGTGCGAGAGCAGCAGAAATCTTAAGCAGAGCATGATTGCCACAAAAGGAAGAGAGTATGGCGAGAGCATACAATTGCATAATTAACGTATGCTTGATACAGGAACCGATGGGAAGGTAATTACCAGGGAGGAGGAGGTTGTGTGAGAGCAGTGGAAATCTTAAGCAGAGGATGATTATCACGAAAGGAAGAGAGGATGGCGAGAGCAAACAATCGCATAAGTAACGGATGCTTGCCACAGGAACCGATGTGAAGGTAATTACAGGGGAGGAGGAGGTTGTGTGAAAGCAGTGGAAATCTTAAGCAGAGGATGATTACCACGAAAGGAAGAGAGTATAGCGAGAGCATACAATTGCATAAGTAACAGATGCTTGCCACAGGAAACGATGGGAAGGTAATTACCAGGGAGGAGGAGGTTGTGTGAGAGCAGCGGAAATTTTAAGCAGAGGATCATTACCACGAAAGGAAGAGAGTATGGTGAGAGCATACAATCGCATAAGTAACGAATGCTTGCCACAGGAACCATTCGGAAGGTAATTCCGAGGAAGGAGGAGGTTGTGTGAGAGAAGAATTCCAAAGCAGAGGGAGGAAGAGGGTATGGCAAGAGCATAGAATTGCATAAGTAATGGATGCTTGCCACAGGAACCGACGGGAAGGTAAGTACCGTAAAGGAGGAGGTTGTGTGAGAGCAGCAGAAATCTTAAGAAGAGGATATTAGCACGAAAGGAAGAGAGTATGGTGAGAGCATACAATCGCATAAGTAACGGATGCTTTCTACCGGAACCGATGGGAAGGTAATTACCAGGGAGGAAGAGGTTGTGTGAGAGACGAGGAATTCCTAAGCAGACGAAGGAAGAGGGTATGGCAAGAGCATAGAATTGCATAAGTACTGGATGCTTGCCACAGGAACCGTTCGGAAGGTAAGTACCGGGGAGGAGGAGGTTGTGTGAGAGCAGAGGAATTCCCAGGGTTCGTACAGGCTTTGAGAGCACAAATTCAAGGGTTTTTAAGGACTTTCAAGGCCCCCAAAAGTTTTTTTCAAGGACTCATCTCGATACTCAATTTAGTACCCTTTATAGTAAAACAACTTTTTTAAAACACGCTGTAACAAAAAAAGACGCACTTACAGACTAGACTACTTTAATACTAAACTAAGACAGGTCGCAAAAAGTATTCATGAAAGCTCCTGAAGCTTTGTGATTATTTCTTGCTTGATGTTCAGAAGTTCTTCAGTCTTGCTTTTTGCCGTTTTCCTAAGGCAATTCGACTTCACAATGTGCACGACGTCGCCCGTCTCTTCTGCTTTCTCAGCCAAGTTGTCTGCTGAAGCTGTCAGATCAGCAACGGTTGCTTCAAGTCTTACTTTCTTCCTCAACAAGACGCCTCTTTGACACCTTTGCTTCTTCAAGTTGCTCCTTCTTCTGCGCCTCCAGGTATGCCTGATAACGATGCCTTGCAGCTGAAACGGAGGTCCTCAACTCCTTTATTACAAGAATGTTAAGGATGCCACCTGCCTTGTCAACGGCGTCACATATAACGCGTTGTGAGATATACGGCAGACTTTTCAGGTTTTCCACACAGACCTGCTGGTTGACACTAAACCCTCTTTCCACAGCAACTGAGCACAAGCAAAAGCTGGACTACTGTCCAGAGCTCAGCGTAGGATGAATTGAACTTTAGGAGTTCTAAGAAAAAAATGTCTAGCCTGTCAGAGCTCTTTTCAAACAATTGCAGCTTATGCTTCTCCATCTGCAGCATTTCGGCGTACTCAGAGAGAACAGAGTCCCGTTGGTGATTGCTCAACCTTTTTGCAGCGATGAGGGCATTCAAAACATTCTTGACTCCTGCTAGGCACTGGTCTGGCTTGGTGCACATTTGACGGGGATCCAGTGAGGAAAGGCCTCTGACCAAAGGGAATCTTAAAGGACTCTTCTCAAGAACCTTTTTACACACACTAACAAGGAACTGCTTGCATTCCATTTTAAAAGCAAACGCATCTTTTGAACTGACCTTGAAATTCTTCAAAATTTGTTCAGCTGCATAACGAATGTCCACTTTCTCAAGTGCTGTGTGATTGTTCACGTCTTCAATGTTGATTTTCAACAGGCCTGTAGTCCCAACTGACGAAGAGAGAACTGAACACTTCACAAACTTTGTGAGAAGCTTCATGACAATTGTTTCGAGGTCCCTTGCCAGAAAAAACACAAGTGGTTGGTCTGCCTGATAGTCCGTCAGGAAAGGTTTCAGAATCAGTGCAATCCCAAGGGCAAAGTTAAGTTTTGCGGGGACTAGTGGGTCACTGGAGAAACTGAGCAAGTTTTGAAAGGAGGCATATTTCGGCTGGTTCACTTCTTTCTTTCTTGCAGACTCAATATAAATTCTCACACCAGGCCACAGCGAAAGGGCTCGTTCAATTACCAGAACGTTTTCAACCCAGCGATGGGCGACGTACTTAAGAGGAAATGTAGCCTGACCAGTCACAGCTACGAAGTCTTCTCGCCTCGCCGGGGAATCTTCAAACAATGCATTTAGACTAGACAACAGAATGTCCACTCCCCACTTGCTGGCAGTTACACCCGCCCTGTAGGCGTTGTGCACAACGTGCAGACCGCAAGTGCCTAAATCTAGGCATTGTACTTGACAGTTTTTTTGCAGGTGCTCCTGAAAGCTTCTGAAAAATTTCAAGTTGACATTCGGTCCGTCCATGGACACTTGTAGGATCTTAACAAGCGGTAATGGCTCCAGTGCCTTCAACAATTTATCCTCGATGTCATCTGCAGTCGCGTGGCCCATAAAAATGGATGTGAAGTACCTTGTTGTTATTTTCTGAGATGAATCCCAGTACCTGACGTGTATATCCATCTGCTTCTGATGGAGGTAATCATTTGTGGATTCGTCAAACAGAACGACGTAATAGTCGCACTTACCTATTGCCCGATGAATGGATGATAGAAAGAATGGTCCAAGACCATGACACGCCAGGTATGCGTACTTTTTCTCTCCACATGTGAAGACCTTCGCCACTTCGCAATCTGGAAACATTCTCTTGAACAGATCGCTTATGTGGGCGGATCGGCTGTACGAGTAATGACACGTGAGAACTTTCAAAGCCCACAATATTTCTGCTTCTGTCACTAAATCGTGAGCCTCGCTTGCGGCATTCAAATTCAAGGACTGCGTTTTGACTACACGAACGGATTCGCCCCACTCGCGCGATGCCACGTAGTTCAACATGGAGCTACCTGCTGCGTTCTTCATGCTCGCGCTGTGTTTCGAACTCCTCTTGTGGCTCTTCAGCACAGACTCTCCCATCGATGAGATGTCAAACACTTTTCCGCATGGTCTGCATCTAGCACGATGCGAACTCGTGGTGTCCGGTGCAATCCAGTCTTTGTACTCGTCATGGCTAAGCCACGATCGCTGGAAATTGCATTTCCCGGGCATTGTGCGCACACACAATTACGCCCACGTCCAGCGCGTGCCGCAATACAAGTGCTCTGAATAAGCCAACAAGAGGCGATTAACAAGCAGAATGAGGACGGCAACTATAAAAAGTGCGCGACCGCAGCGAACAAAAAAACACAACCCGACAACATGGAGGACGAACGCCCGAACCGGACTGGATTTTCTTGGCTTGGATCGGGAGGCTACCTTCGCTTTCAAGGTGGCCAGCTGATCAACGGGCAATCGCTGAACGGCGCCAATGACTATCATCACAGAATTCAAGGGTTTTTCAGGAACCATTAAATATTTCAAGGTTTTCAAGGCCTTGAAAATCACATTTTCAAATTCAAGGGTTTTCAAGGTTTTCAAGGACCCGTGCGAACCCTGAATTAATAGCAGTGGGAGGAAGAGGGTATGGCAAGAGCATAGAATCGCATAAGTAACGGGTGCTTGCCACAGGAACCGATGGGAAGGTAATTACCAGGGAGGAGGAGGTAGTGTGAGAGCAGCGAAAATCTTAAGCAGAGGATGATTACCACGAAAGGAAGAGTATGGCGAGAGCATACAATTGCATAAGTAATGGTTGCTTGCCACAGGAACTGCTGGGAAGGTAATTACCGGGGAATGAGTAGGGTGCATGAGAGCAGCGGAAATCTTAAGCAAAGGATGATTACCACGAAAGGAAGAGAGTATAGCGACAGCATACAATCGCATAAGTAACAGATTCTTGCCACAGGAACCTATGGGAAGGTAATTACCAGGGAGGAGGAGTTTGTGTGAGAGCAGCCGAAATATTAAGCAGAGGATCATTACCACGAAAGGAAGAGAGTATGGTGAGAGCATACAATCGCATAAGTAACGGATGCTCGCCACAGGAACCGTTCGGAAGGTAATTCCGAGGAAGGAGGAGGTTGTGAGAGAGAATTCCAAAGCAGAGCGAGGAAGAGGGTATGGCAAGAGCATAGAATTCCATAAGTAATAGATTCTTGCCACAGGAAATGATGGGAAGGTAAGTACTGGGGAGGAGGAGGTTGTGTGAGAGCGTGCAGAAATCTTAAGCAAAGGATATTAGCATGAAAGGAAGAGAGTATGGCGAGAGCATACAATCGCATAAGTAAGGGATGCTTGCCACCGGAACCGATGGGAAGGTAATTATCAGGGAGGAGGAGGTTGTGTGAGAGCAGCGGAAACCTTAAGCAGAGGATGATTACCACAAAAGGAAGAGAGTATTGCGAGAGCATACAATCGCATAAGTAACAGATGCTTGCTACAGGAACTGATGGGAAGGTAATTACCAGGGAGGAGGAGGTTGTGTGAGAGCAGCGGAAATCTCAAGCAGAGGATCATTACCACGAAAGGAAGAGAGTATGGCGAGAGCATACAATCGCATAAGTAACGGATGCTTGCCAAAGGAACCGATGGAAAGGTAATTACCAGGGAGGAGGAGGTTGTATGAGAGCAGATGAAATCTTAAGCAGAGGATGATTACCACGAAAGGAAGATAGTATGGAGAAAGAATACAATCGCATAAGTAACGGATGCTTGCCAGAGGGACCGTTGGGAAGGTAATTACCAGGGAGGAGGAGGTTGTGTGAGAGACGAGGAATTCCTAAGCAGACAACGAAGAGGGTATGTCAAGAGCATAGAATCGCATAAGTACTGGATGCTTGCCACAGGAACCGTTCGGAAGGTAATTACCGAGGGAGGAGGTTGTGTGAGAGAAGACGAATTCCTAAGCAGAGGGAGGAAGAGGGTATCGCAAGAGCATAGAATCGCATAAGTAACGGATGCTTGCCACAGAAACTGATGGGAAGGTAATTACAGGGGAGCAGGAGGTTGTGTGAGAGCAGCGGAATTCCTAAACAGAGGAAGGAAGGAGGTATGGGAAGAGCATAGAATCGCATGAGTAACTGATGCTTGCCACAGGAACTGCCAGGAATGTAATTACCAGGGAGGAGGAGGTTGTGTGAGAGCAGCGGAAATCTTAAGAAGAGGATGATTACCACGAAAGGAACAGAGTATGGCGAGAGCATACAATCGCATAAGTAATTGATGCTTGCCACAGGAACCTCCGGAAGGTAACTACCAGGGAGGAGGAGGTTGTGTGAGAGCAGTGGAAATCTTAAGCTGAGCATGATTGCCACGAAAGCAAGAGAGTATGGCGAGAGAATACAATCGCATAAGTAACAGATGCTTGCCACAGGAACCGATGGGAAGGTAATTACCAGAGAGAAGGAGGTTGTTTGAGAGCAGCAGAAATTTTTTAGCAGAGGATCATTACCACGAAAGGAAGAGAGTATGGTGAGAGCATACAATCGCATAAGTAACGGATGCTTGCCACAGGAACCGTTCGGACGGTAATTCCGAGGAAGGAGGAGGTTGTGTGGGAGAAGAATTCCAAAGTGGAGAGAGAGGAAGAGGGTATGGCAAGAGCATAGAATTGCATAAGTAATGGATTCTTGCCACAGGAACCGATGGGAAGGTAAGTACCGGGGAGGAGGAGGTTGTGTGAGAGCAGCAGGAATCTTAAGCAGAGGATATTAGCACGAAAGGAAGAGAGTATGGCGAGAGCATACAATCGCATAAGTAACGGATGCTTGCCACCGGAACCGATGGGAAGGTAATTATCAGGGAGGAGGATGTTGTGTGAGAGCAGCGGAAATCTTAAGCAGAGGATGATTACCACAAAAGGAAGAGAGTATGGCGAGAGCATACAATCGCATAAGTAACAGATGCTTGCTACAGGAACCGATGGGAAGGTAATTACCAGGGAGGAGGAGGTTGTGTGAGAGCAGCGGAAATCTTAAGCAGAGGATCATTACCACGAAAGGAAGAGAGTATGGCGAGAGCATACAATCGCATAAGCAACGGATGCTTGCCACAGGAACCGGTGGGAAGGTAATTACAAGGGAGGAGGAGGTAGTGTGAGAGCAGTTGAAATCTTAAGCAGAGGATGATTACCACGAAAGGAAGAGAGTATGGAGAGAGAATACAATCGCATAAGTACTGGATGCTTGCCACAGGAACCGTTTGGAAGGTAATTACCGAGGGGAGAGGTTGTGTGAGAGAAGACGAATTCCTAAGCAGAGGGAGGAAGAGGGTATGGCAAGAGCATAGAATCGCATAAGTAACGGATGCTTGCCACAGAAATTGATGGGAAGGTAATTACAGGGGAGGAGGAGGTTGTGTGAGAGCAGCGGAAATCTTAAGCAGAGGATGGTTACCACGAAAGGAAGAGAGTGTGGCGAGAGCATACAATCGCATAAGTAACAGATGCTTGCCACAGGAACCTCCGGAAGGTAACTACCAGAGAGGAGGAGGTTGTGTGAGAGCAGCAGAAATCTTAAGCAGAGGATGATTACCACGAAAGGAAGAGAGTATGGCGAGAGCATACAATCGCATATGTAATGGATGCTTGCCACAGGAGCTGATGGGAAGGTAATTACCAGGGAGGAGGAGGTTGTGTGAGAGCAGCAGAAATCTTACGCAGAGGATGATTACCATGAAAGGAAGAGTACGGCGAGAGCATACAATCGCATAAGTAACGGATGCTTGCCACAGGAACCGATGGGAAGGTAATTACCAGAGAGGAGGAGGTTGTGTGAAAGCAGCGGAAATCTTAAGCAGAGGATGATTACCACGAGAGGAAGAGAGTATGGCGAGAGCATACAATCGCATCAGTAACGGATGCTTGCCACAGGAACCGATGGGAAGATAATTACCAGGGAGGAGGAGGTTGTGTGAGAGCAACGGAAATCTTAAGCAGAGGATGGTAACCAAGAAAGGAAGAGAGTATGGCGAGAGCCTACAATTGCATAAGTAACGGATGCTTGCCACAGGAACCGATGGGAAGTTAATTACCAGGGAGGAGGAGGTTGTGCAAGAGCAGCGGAAATCTTAGGCAGAGGATGAGTACCACGAAAGGAATAGTACGGCGAGAGCATACAATCGCATAAGTAACGGATGCTTGCCACAGGAACCGATGGGAAGGTAATTACCAGAGAGGAGGAGGTTGTGTGAAAGCAGCGGAAATCTTAAGCAGAGGATGATTGCCACGAAAGGAAGAGAGTATGGCGAGAACATACAATCGCATAAGTAACGGATGCTTGCCACAGGAAACGATGGGAAGGTAATTACCAGGGAGGAGGAGGTTGTGCGACAGCAGCAGAAATCTTAAGCAGAGGATGATTACCATGAAAGGAAGAGAGGATGGCGAGAGCATACAATCGCATAAGTAACGGATGCTAGCCGCAGGAGCTGATGGGAAGGTAATTACCAGAGAGGAGGAGGTTGTGTGAGAGCAGCGGAAATCTTAAACAGAGCATGATTGCCACGAAAGGAAGAGAGTATGGCGAGAGAATACAATTGAATAAATAACAGATGCTTGATACAGGAACCGATGGGAAGGTAATTACCAGGGAGGAGGAGGTTGTGTGAGAGCAGTGGAAATCTTAATCAGAGGATGAGTACCACGAAAGGAAGAGAGTATGGCGAGAGCATACAATCGCATAGGTAACGGATGCTTGCCACAGGAACCGATGGGAAGGTAATTACCAGGGAGGAGGAGGTTGTGCGAGAGCAGCAGAATTCTTAAGCAGAGCATGATTGCCACAAAAGGAAGAGAGTATGGCGAGAGCATACAATTGCATAATTAACGTATGCTTGATATAGGAACCGATGGGAAGGTAATTACCAGGGAGGAGGAGGTTGTGTGAGCGCAGTGGAAATCTTAAGCAGAGGATGATTATCACGAAAGGAAGAGAGGATGGCGAGAGCAAACAATCGCATAAGTAACGGATGCTTGCCACAGGAACCGATGTGAAGGTAATTACAGGGGAGGAGGAGGTTGTGTGAAAGCAGTGGAAATCTTAAGCAGAGGATGATTACCACGAAAGGAAGAGAGTATAGCGAGAGCATACAATCGCATAAGTAACAGATAGGTAGGTAGGTAGGAAAGACTTTTAATGCTCTAGAAAGGTGCTAAAAGCAGACGAGAAAGAAGAGGTCCATCTTCCTTCTTCTCACAGGGTCGGTGCCCCTATTCCAGGGCTCCGCTGAGCTTCGCTGCTCGTTGGGCGTGCTGGATCAGACCTTGTTGGCAACCCAGATCGCCGCTGGAGAGCCGGCTCTCCCACTGTTCCGCACTCGGGTCTTTGCGAAAGCTTGCCACAGGAAACGATGGGAAGGTAATTACCAGGGAGGAGGAGGTTGTGTGAGAGCAGCGGAAATTTTAAGCAGAGGATCATTACCACGAAAGGAAGAGAGTATGGTGAGAGCATACAATCGCATAAGTAACGGATGCTTTCTACCGGAACAGATGGGAAGGTAATTACCAGGGAGGAAGAGGTTGTGTGAGAGACGAGGAATTCCTAAGCAGACGAAGGAAGAGGGTATGGCAAGAGCATAGAATCGCATAAGTACTGGATGCTTGCCACAGGAACCGTTCGGAAGGTAAGTACCGGGGAGGAGGAGGTTGTGTGAGAGCAGAGGAATTCCCAGGGTTCGTACAGGCTTTGAGAGCACAAATTCAAGGGTTTTTAAGGACTTTCAAGGCCCCCAAAAGTTTTTTTCAAGGACTCATCTCGATACTCAATTTAGTACCCTTTATAGTAAAACAACTTTTTTTAAACATGCTGTAACAAAAAAAGACGCACTTACAGACTAGACTAGTTTAATACTAAACTAAGACAGGTCGCAAAAAGTATTCATGAAAGCTCCTGAAGCTTTGTGATTATTTCTTGCTTGATGTTCAGAAGTTCTTCAGTCTTGCTTTTTGCCGTTTTCCTAAGGCAATTCGACTTCACAATGTGCACGACGTCGCCCGTCTCTTCTGCTTTCTCAGCCAAGTTGTCTGCTGAAGCTGTCAGATCAGCAACGGTTGCTTCAAGTCTTACTTTCTTCCTCAACAAGACGCCTCTTTGACACCTTTGCTTCTTCAAGTTGCTCCTTCTTCTGCGCCTCCAGGTATGCCTGATAACGATGCCTTGCAGCTGAAACGGAGGTCCTCAACTCCTTTATTACAAGAATGTTAAGGATGCCACCTGCCTTGTCAACGGCGTCACATATAACGCGTTGTGAGATATACGGCAGACTTTTCAGGTTTTCCACACAGACCTGCTGGTTGACACTAAACCCTCTTTCCACAGCAACTGAGCACAAGCAAAAGCTGGACTACTGTCCAGAGCTCAGCGTAGGATGAATTGAACTTTAGGAGTTCTAAGAAAAAAATGTCTAGCCTGTCAGAGCTCTTTTCAAACAATTGCAGCTTATGCTTCTCCATCTGCAGCATTTCGGCGTACTCAGAGAGAACAGAGTCCCGTTGGTGATTGCTCAACCTTTTTGCAGCGATGAGGGCATTCAAAACATTCTTGACTCCTGCTAGGCACTGGTCTGGCTTGGTGCACATTTGACGGGGATCCAGTGAGGAAAGGCCTCTGACCAAAGGGAATCTTAAAGGACTCTTCTCAAGAACCTTTTTACACACACTAACAAGGAACTGCTTGCATTCCATTTTAAAAGCAAACGCATCTTTTGAACTGACCTTGAAATTCTTCAAAATTTGTTCAGCTGCATAACGAATGTCCACTTTCTCAAGTGCTGTGATTGTTCACGTTTTCAATGTTGATTTTCAACAGGCCTGTAGTCCCAACTGACGAAGAGAGAACTGAACACTTCACAAACATTGTGAGAAGCTTCATGACGATTGTTTCGAGGTCCCTTGCCAGAAAAAACACAAGTGGTTGGTCTGCCTGATAGTCCGTCAGGAAAGGTTTCAGAATCAGTGCAATCCCAAGGGCAAAGTTAAGTTTTGCGGGGACTAGTGGGTCACTGGAGAAACTGAGCAAGTTTTGAATGGAGGCATATTTCGGCTGGTTCACTTCTTTCTTTCTTGCAGACTCAATATAAATTCTCACACCAGGCCACAGCGAAAGGGCTCGTTCAATTACCAGAACGTTTTCAACCCAGCGATGGGCGACGTACTTAAGAGGAAATGTAGCCTGACCAGTCACAGCTACGAAGTCTTCTCGCCTCGCCGGGGAATCTTCAAACAATGCATTTAGACTAGACAACAGAATGTCCACTCCCCACTTGCTGGCAGTTACACCCGCCCTGTAGGCGTTGTGCACAACGTGCAGACCGCAAGTGCCTAAATCTAGGCATTGTACTTGATAGTTTTTTTGCAGGTGCTCCTGAAAGCTTCTGAAAAATTTCAAGTTCACATTCGGTCCGTCTATGGACACTTGTAGGATCTTAACAAGCGGTAATGGCTCCAGTGCCTTCAACAATTTATCCTCGATGTCATCTGCAGTCTCGTGGCCCATAAAAACGGATATGAAGTACCTTGTTATTTTCTGAGATGAATCCCAGTACCTGACGTGTATATCCATCTGCTTCTGATGGAGGTAATCATTTGCGGATTCGTCAAACAGAACAACGTAATAGTCGCACTTACCTATTGCCCGATGAATGGATGATAGAAAGAATGGTCCAAGACCATGACACGCCAGGTATGCGCACTTTTTCTCTCCACATTGGAAGACCTTCGCCACTTCGCAATCTGGAAACATTCTCTTGAACAGATCGCTTGTGTGGGCGGATGGGCTGTACGAGTAATGACACGTGACAACTTTCAAAGCCCACAATATTTCTGCTTCTGTCACTAAATCCTGAGCCTCGCTTGCGGCATTCAAATTCGAGGACTGCGTTTTGACCACACGAACGGATTCGCCACACTCGCGCGATGTCACGTAGTTCAACATGGAGCTACCTGCTGCGTTCTTCATGCTCGCGCTGTGTTTCGAACTCCTCTTATGGCTCTTCAGCACAGACTTTCCCATCGATGAGATGTCAAACACTTTTCCGCACGGTCTGCATCTAGCACGATGCGAACTCGTGGTGTCCGGTGCAATCCAGTCTTTGTACTCGTCATGGCTAAGCCACGATCGCTGGAAATTGCATTTCCCGGGCATTGTGCGCACACACAATTACGCCCACGTCCAGCGCGTGCCGCAATACAAGTGCTCTGAATAAGCCAACGGGAGGCGATTAACAAGCAGTATGAGGACGGCAACTATAAAAAGTGCGCGACCGCAGCGAACAAAAAAACACAACCCGACAACATGGAGGACGAACGCCCGAACCGGACTGGATTTTCTTGGCTTGGATCGGGAGGCTACCTTCGCTTTCAAGGTGGCCAGCTGATCAACGGGCAATCGCTGAACGGCGCCAATGACTATCATCACACAATTCAAGGGTTTTTCAGGAACCATTAAATATTTCAAGGTTTTCAAGGCCTTGAAAATCACATTTTCAAATTCAAGGGTTTTCAAGGTTTTCAAGGACCCGTGCGAACCCTGAATTAATAGCAGTGGGAGGAAGAGGGTATGGCAAGAGCATAGAATCGCATAAGTAACGGGTGCTTGCCACAGGAACCGATGGGAAGGTAATTACCAGGGAGGAGGAGGTTATGTGAGAGCAGCGGAAATCTTAAGCAGAGGATAATTACCACGAAAGGAAGAGAGAACGGTGAGAGCATACAATCGCATAAGTAACGGGTGCTTGCCACAGGAACCGATGGGAAGGTAATTACCAGGGAGGAGGAGGTAGTGTGAGAGCAGCGAAAATCTTAAGCAGAGGATGATTACCACGAAAGGAAGAGTATGGCGAGAGCATACAATTGCATAAGTAATGGATGCTTGCCACAGGAACCGTTGGGAAGGTAATTACCGGGGAATGAGTAGTGTGCATGAGAGCAGAGGAAATCTTAAGCAAAGGATGATTACCACAAAAGGAAGAGAGTATAGCGAGAGCATACAATCGCATAAGTAACAGATTCTTGCCACAGGAACCTATGGGAAGGTAATTACCAGGGAGGAGGAGGTTGTGTGAGAGCAGCGGAAATTTTAAGCAGAGGATCATTACCACGAAAGGAAGAGAGTATGGTGAGAGCATACAATCGCATAAGTAACGGATGCTCGCCACAGGAACCGTTCGGAAGGTAATTCCGAGGAAGGAGGAGGTTGTGAGAGAGAATTCCAAAGCAGAGCGAGGAAGAGGGTATGGCAAGAGCATAGAATTGCATAAGTAATAGATTCTTGCCACAGGAAATGATGGGAAGGTAAGTACTGGGGAGGAGGAGGTTGTGTGAGAGCGCGCAGAAATCTTAAGCAAAGGATATTAGCACGAAAGGAAGAGAGTATGGCGAGAGCATACAATCGCATAAGTAACGGATGCTTGCCACCGGAACCGATGGGAAGGTAATTATCAGGGAGGAGGAGGTTGTGTGAGAGCAGCGGAAATCTTAAGCAGAGGATGATTACCACAAAAGGAAGAGAGTATTGCGAGAGCATACAATCGCATAAGTAACAGATGCTTGCTACAGGAACCGATGGGAAGGTAATTACCAGGGAGGAGGAGGTTGTGTGAGAGCAGCGGAAATCTCAAGCAGAGGATCATTACCACGAAAGGAAGAGAGTATGGCGAGAGCATACAATCGCATAAGTAATGGATGCGTGCCACAGGAACCGATGGGAAGGTAATTACCAGGGAGGAGGAGGTTGTGTGAGAGCAGCGGAAATCTCAAGCAGAGGATCATTACCACGAAAGGAAGAGAGTATGGCGAGAGCATACAATCGCATAAGTAACGGATGCTTGCCAGAGGAACCGTTGGGAAGGTAATTACCAGGGAGGAGGAGGTTGTGTGAGAGACGAGGAATTCCTAAGCAGACAAGGAAGAGGGTATGTCAAGAGCATAGAATCGCATAAGTACTGGATGCTTGCCACAGGAACCGTTCGGAAGGTAATTACCGAGGGAGGAGGTTGTGTGAGAGAAGACGAATTCCTAAGCAGAGGGAGGAAGAGGGTATCGCAAGAGCATAGAATCGCATAAGTAACGGATGCTTGCCACAGAAACTGATGGGAAGGTAATTACAGGGGAGCAGGAGGTTGTGTGAGAGCAGAGGAATTCCTAAACAGAGGAAGGAAGGAGGTATGGGAAGAGCATAGAATCGCATGAGTAACTGATGCTTGCCACAGGAACTGCCAGGAATGTAATTACCAGGGAGGAGGAGGTTGTGTGAGAGCAGCGGAAATCTTAAGCAGAGGATGATTACCACGAAAGGAACAGAGTATGGCGAGAGCATACAATCGCATAACTAATGGATGCTTGCCACAGGAACCTCCGGAAGGTAACTACCAGGGAGGAGGAGGTTGTGTGAGAGCAGCGGAAATCTTAAGCAGAGCATGATTGCCACGAAAGCAAGAGAGTATGGCGAGAGAATACAATCGCATAAGTAACAGATGCTTGCCAAAGGAACCGATGGGAAGGTAATTACCAGAGAGAAGGAGGTTGTGTGAGAGCAGCAGAAATTTTTTAGCAGAGGATAATAACTTGAAAGGAAGAGAGTATGGTGAGAGCATACAATCGCATAAGTAACGGATGCTTGCCACAGGAACCGTTCGGAAGGTAATTCCGAGGAAGGAGGAGGTTGTGTGGGAGAAGAATTCCAAAGTAGAGAGAGGAAGAGGGTATGGCAAGAGCATAGAATTGCATAAGTAATGGATTCTTGCCACAGGAACCGATGGGAAGGTAAGTACCGGGGAGGAGGAGGTTGTGTGAGAGCAGCAGGAATCTTAAGCAGAGGATATTAGCACGAAAGGAAGAGAGTATGGCGAGAGCATACAATCGCATAAGTAACGGATGCTTGCCACCGGAACCGATGGGAAGGTAATTATCAGGGAGGAGGAGGTTGTGTGAGAGCAGCGGAAATCTTAAGCAGAGGATGATTACCACAAAAGGAAGAGAGTATGGCGAGAGCATACAATCGCTTAAGTAACAGATGCTTGCTACAGGAACCGATGGGAAGGTAATTACCAGGGAGGAGGAGGTTGTGTGAGAGCAGCGGAAATCTTAAGCAGAGGATCATTACCACGAAAGGAAGAGAGTATGGCGAGAGCATACAATCGCATAAGCAACGGATGCTTGCCACAGGAACCGGTGGGAAGGTAATTACAAGGGAGGAGGAGGTAGTGTGAGAGCAGTTGAAATCTTAAGCAGAGGATGATTACCACGAAAGGAAGAGAGTATGGAGAGAGAATACAATCGCATAAGTACTGGATGCTTGCCACAGGAACCGTTTGGAAGGTAATTACCGAGGGAAGAGGTTGTGTGAGAGAAGACGAATTCCTAAGCAGAGGGAGGAAGAGGGTATGGCAAGAGCATAGAATCGCATAAGTAACGGATGCTTGCCACAGAAACTGATTGGAAGGTAATTACAGGGGAGGAGGAGGTTGTGTGAGAGCAGCGGAAATCTTAAGCAGAGGATGATTACCACGAAAGGAAGAGAGTGTGGCGAGAGCATACAATCGCATAAGTAACAGATGCTTGCCACAGGAACCTCCAGAAGGTAACTACCAGAGAGGAGGAGGTTGTGTGAGAGCAGCAGAAATCTTAAGCAGAGGATGATTACCACGAAAGAAAGAGAGTATGGCAAGCGCATACAATCGCATAAGTAACGGATGCTTGCCACAGGAACCAATGGGAAGGTAATTACCAGGGAGGAGGAGGTTGTGTGAGAGCAGCAGAAATCTTAAGCAGAGGATCATTACCACGAAAGGAAGAGAGTATGGCGAGAGCATACAATCGCATAAGTAACGGATGCTTGCCACAGGAACGGATGGGAAGGTAATTACCAGGGAGGAGGAGGTTGTGTGAGACCAGCGGAAATCTTAAGCAGAGGATGATTACCACGAAAGGAAGAGTACGGCGAGAGCATACAATCGCATAAGTAATGGATGCTTGCCACAGGAACCGATGGAAAGGTTATTACCAGGGAGGAGGAGGTTGTGTGAGAGCAGCGGAAATCTTAAGCAAAGGATGATTACCACAAAAGGAAGAGAGTATGGCGAGAGCCTACAATTGCAAAAGTAACGGATGCTTGCCACAGGAACCGATGGGAAGTTAATTACCAGGGAGGAGGAGGTTGTGCAAGAGCAGTGGTAATCTTAAGCAGAGGATGAGTACCACAAAAGGAAGGGAGTATGGCAAGAGCATACAATCGCATATGTAATGGATGCTTGCAACAGGAACTGATGGGAAGGTAATTACCAGGGAGGAGGAGGTTGTGTGAGAGCAGCGGAAATCTTAAGCAGAGGATCATAACCACGAAAGGAAGAGAGTATGGCGAGAGCATACAATAGCATAAGTAAGAGATGCTTGACACAGGAACCGATGGGAAGGTAATTACCAGGTAGAAGGAGGTTGTGTGAGAGCAGCGGAAATCTTAAGCAGAGGATCATTACCACGAAAGGAAGAGAGTATGGCGAGAGCATACAATCGCATAAGTAACGGATGCTTGCCACAGGAAACGATGGGAAGGTAATTACCAGGGAGGAGGAGGTTGTGTGAGAGCAGCGGAAATCTTAAGCAGAGGATGATTACCACGAAAGGAACAGAGTATGGCAAGAGCATACAATTGCATAAGTAATGGATTCTTGCCACAGGAACCGTTGGGAAGGTAATTACCGGGGAATGAGTAGGGTGCGTGAGAGCAGAGGAATTCCTAAACAGGGGATGATTACCATAGAAGGCGGAGCGTATGGCGAGAGTGTACAATGGCATAAGTAGTGGATGCTTGCCACAGGTACCGTTCCGAAGGTAATTACTGAGGAAGGAGGAGGTTGTGTGAGAGCAGTGGAAATCTTAAGCAGAGGATGATCACCACGAAAGGAAGAGAGTACGGTGATGGCATACAATCGCATAAGTAACGGATGCTTGCTACAGGAACCATTGGGAAGGTAATTACTGGGGATGGAGTATGGTGTTTGAGAGGAGAGGAATTCCTAACCAGAGGATGATTACCATGAGAGGAGGGTATGGCGAGAGTGTACAATAGCATAAGTAACGGATGCTTGCCACAGGAACCGTTGGGAAGGTGATTACCGGGGAAGGAGTAGGGTGTGTGAGAGCAGAGGAATTCCTAACGAGAGAATGATTACCATGGAAGGAGGAGGGTATGACGAGAGTGTACAATAGCAAGTAGTGGGTGCTTGCCACAGGAACCGTTGGGAGGGTGGCTACCGTGGTAAGAGTAGGGTGTGGTGAGAGCAGAGAAACCCCTAACTAGAGCATGGTTACCATGGAATAAAGAGGGCATAGCAAGAGCTTATAAAGGCATAACTAATAGGTGGTTGCCACGAGAACCACCCGGAGGGCACTTACCTTGAGAGGACAGTATAGCGAGAGTAGAGCAATCACCAACCAGTCATTGGTTGCTGTGTAAGGAGGAAGGCAGTGCGATAGAAAAGCTAATCGGAAGGTTTACCTTGGAAGGAGGAAATTATGGCAAGGCCATAAGGTGCCATCAGAGGGTGGTCGCCATGGAAGCCACCCCTGATGGTATTTACGATAGAAGGAGGATGGTTTGAGAGAGGATAGAAATGCTCAACTCGAGGTTGGTTACCAGAAAAACCATCCAGAGGGTGGTTACCATATAAAGAGAGAGATTATCATGAGAAGAGACCAACATAGCGCAGTCCATCTGGGCAGCAGCTATGAAACGTGCTGCCAAGGAGAGGGTCATCGATTATGCCACGCGCCTAGAGTGGCAAAGTGGAGGGGATGGCTAGTCGAAAAGTGAGCAAGTGGGAATAACTATAGCTGTCTGGAACTAGTCTTGCCTTGTATATTTAAAATGGACACTGGTTCTTGAGAAAAAGTGTCCATGCCCATAATAATGATCATGATGAAAAAAATAAAAACAAATCTTCTGATATAAAAGCGCTTTATGATTACTGACTGCTTTTGTGCATAGAAGTGGGCAGTAAGGTAAAAATTTGGCAAACTGGCAAGCTTCCAGATGTATTATTCTGATCACCATTATCATTAAAATTTGTGGAGCAAGCTGAAGTGCACTTGAAGTGCATAGTATTCCATGAAATGCATAAAGGTACCTCTTGGTGTGATGAAGTATCTAATACTACGAATGTTCATATTCAAAGAACTCTGGGGTCATCCTGCTTGCAGCTGACAGAATTTTTTCGCAGGCATTCATGCAGTGTGGGAAAGGTTGAGGCGCTCTGACCGGGCAGGTTGCCACTCTAAAGCATGAAACCACAGGTACAGTTACACATCCAAAAAAGCTATCACTACGGCAATTGCACTTTTGCACTGCCTTTCCCTGGTGTTCTGTACTTAAAATATAAGGTGCGGGATATCTGGTACAGGCTTTCGGAATTTCGTTCGTCATTGCTGTCCATATAATGGGACAAAAATACATGAATCCCATGGGCTCTGCATCTTCAGCCTGTCCTCTGTCCAGACAGAGAGTTTCCAAATTACCGAGGTGTAAATAAATTGAAAAAGATTGGCTCCCAGAAAAACTGTGCATAATTCGAGCGAGGGCCATATAACAAGGGCCGTATGAATGAGGCACAACTATATACAGATATCAAGTCACTCTAATATTCCTTATGACAACATATTGTAAATTATAAATACCTAACAGCTGCCATTGAATCTCATGTTACACAGTGGTAACCATGCTGTAAATTTTTAATGCAATAGCTTTAAAGACCTCGTTGTCCAGAAAATCTGGTATGGCGTTGTCGGCATTGTGAGTGAAAAACCACTGGCATGGCTTTGGCAAGTGGTCTCCAGTGAGCAACCTAGGAAGTAGGTGGACCACCTAGGCAGTGGGCAGGTTGTGGCATCATCACGACCTGCCCACTGGATAGTGAGCAAACTGCCCATTAGGGCAGGTGGCAGTAAAGGTCTCTTTGATTTGGCTGCACTCACTGCACTAGTTCCGTGAAGTTCCACGGTGGTGCCACCAGTGCGTAGCGTCAGCTCAAGTACAGCCTGACACCGTCTGCTTGCTTCCAAAAAGAATGGTCACGTGCAGGCCTGGTCGTCTACTAGCCTTGGCATCGCCACAAAATTACAGTAAACTGCGTGCCACCAGCATCAATGGATGCCAAAATCCCAAACCACGTGAAGAATTTTCAAGCAGGAAATCCTAAAGAAGTGTTGTCATGAACCAGCTCCAGGAAATTGTCATTTCACAGAAAAAAAAAGTCGGATGTATACACACAGACGATTTATGAATATGCGCTGGAATGGTGCCAATGCGGTTCAACTTGACCGCTTAGGTTTACAATTATGACGACACAAACTGTTACTCACCTCCTCCTCTCAAAGAAAGGACTTGCATCATTTCATTAAGAGACTGCTGTCATATCTGCCTCATTTCTCCGACTTACACATGGGTGCCACCACACTGCTATACAACAGCTGCACTTCCACTTCGGAGAGTGCAGCACTTTTGCAAAACGAAGTGCAGTGCAGTGCAAACAATGCAGCAGGCAAGCGCTGCACTCCTTGAACTGGTGCAGAAAGTGTAGCCAAATTGAAGAGACCATGAAATTATTGATTAGCCTCTCAGAAAGAGCAACCTGGGCTCCACAAGGCCCACTGCAGGGAGCACCTGCCATTGCATGGCAGTGGCACATCGCTTAACTGCTGCACCACTGCTCCATGAATGTAGAGAATGGGAATTACCCATTACGCTATTGCGTCACACCCTTAAAGCGCAACTTACACGCCCCCTCAATTTTTTTCAAATATGCCCTCCCCCTATAATTTAATAACAATCCCATCATTATCACTTTCAGCCCACAGCCCCCTCCCTTGCATCCACGTACATAGCCAGCAACTCATGCATTAGTGGTCAGCAACATGCTTTGCAGCAGCGTCAGGTTACTGCACGGTGCAGTTAAGACATCCTTGCAGTGAGCGTAGTTCGGAACGAGAAGAGGTCGCTTGCTCATGGCCGGCCATGAATTTTTTCTCTTCCACTCACTTTGACCTGGGCTTGCTCGCACCCACATGACGTACAATGCAGAGCTGACCAGTATAATACCTGGCAGAAAACAGTCTGCTAACATGTAGTTCATCACTTGATGCAGCCATGCCACATGATGGTATGATGCCTGATAAACTATCTCCGGTATCCTACTAGATGCCATTGGAATGCTTATGCCCCACTTAATTTTTGTGCATCACGTGACATGATACAGCACCTTTTACCTAAAGCGGTCGATCCCATGCGATTCATGCCCAATAATGCAGACATCAAAGAAGAATGAAGCTCAGAGATTAGTAAAACCAGCTTTAAAAAACTCCTAGCAACCAATGCTAAACCGAATACCACATGCTCTGCTGTTGGCAATTCATTTGACACTGACAGTATTCACACCCATCACCACCAGCCTAACTATGACCACTGAAGGGGAAAAGGCTCTCCTATATCCCCTTAGTCCACTTTATCACAGTGAACTTTCAATCTCACCCATCTACCTGACTCTGCTGTCCAATGCTGTGCTTGTCCCCTCCCTCTTGGAATCCATTTCAGTACCCAAAGGAACCGCTGGTTATTAAGGCGAAAGCCTTTCTTGCCTTATCAGTGTGCGCAATACCTGTCCGCAGGAAACGTGTACAAGAAATGTCCACTCCACAGTCAAATAAAATGAAAGAAAAAAAAATTTCAACGAGGATGGGATTCAAGCACACGAAGGCAGAGCCCAATGGATTAGCAGTCCATTGCCTAAACCACTCGGCCACCTAGTCCGACGAAATCAGGGTGTTTTAGAAGGCGTAAGTCGTAACTTGAAACCGGATATAGCGAACACATCGGATATAACGAAGGTGTAGTATGTCGTAACTTGAAACCGAAACTAATTCGAGAAACGCGAGGCGATTGTGTTCAGATAGAAAGCTCAACAGGACGCCACGGGCTTTCACATTGATGCACGTTAGGTGACTTTAGTGCTCCCGTCAATTTTTTTACCTTTGCATTAGGTCCCCTGCCCGTGCCCATTTATTCTCATTAATCATAAACTCATGACTTCATCATTAACTCCAGTTTGGTCGTAGACCCACTCTGCTCTCTTTCTATCGCTTACTGTTACACCAATAATTCAGTCTCCTATCAGGCGAGTGTTAAAAGGTGCCATCCTGTCCCTAATCAAACTGATAACAGTTTTGCAACAATTATAATCCCATTCTGTTCCTATTTCATTCCAATTCGAACTCGACCGAACCTTCCAACAGTCTGCCAATACATAGGAATTTTCAGTAATAATGCCCAGATGAATGAGAATCATTTTTATCAGGCATATGCATATAGCTTCTGACAAACAAAGAACAATGAACTAATCAGGTTCTTATCAATATACATTAGTAGTTTAACATGCTAAATTGTTTTCACAGTTCGCATATCACTGCAGTCCTGTGCCACTGGCTCCTCTCATACAAGCTCGAAGAGAAAGTGCACTGAGTGGATACATGCTGATGCTCCCATTGCTGCTGTGCCAGCTCCTCCGAGTAGGAGTGTTCCTGTGGCTTTGTGTGTCATGCATTCCGTAATCTGCCAACTGTTTCCCCATAACCTGCGAGCTTCGAATTGAACTGTTTTGGTTCATGGGGTTTAACATCCCAAAGCGAATGAGTATGAGGGACGTCATAGTGGAGGGCTCCAGAAAATTTCTACCACCTGGGGTTCTTTAACGTGCAACGACATAATGCAATATACGGGCCTCTAGCTTTTCACCTCCATCGAAATGAGACTGCCGCAGCTGAGATCGAGCTTGCGTCTGTCAGGTCAGCAGCCGAGCACCTTAACCACTGCGCTGCCGCGGTGGCTTGAACTGAATTTTCCCTCTTCCAATGGTCATGCTTAATTCATATAGGCATTCCAACTGAAACAGCTTCCAACAGCTTCCGAATGCGCAACTGCAAATTTTTCAATTGGAGAGAGCAATTGGAAGCCATTTTGTTGTTACTGAATCCTAATGAGATCTGCAGTACGCATGAAAAATCTGCACTGCATGCAAATGCAGTGCACAAGAGTGCCTTGAATGCATTTTGGCACTCAATATGAGACCAGAGTTAAGGGAGGAAGGCAGGCTGACCGAATCTTCTCCAGCTCGGTGATGACTATGTCAGAGCAGGGTCCCCGGGTGTGGCTTCCGCTGAGCGAGGACTTCTTGACGGACACCTTGAGCTTGTCCCAGTACATGGTCTGCAGCAGGGACTGGGGACCGCACCATGTGATATTGCTCTCCTCAGAGTTGTACAGGTAGTTACTCGCCACGAAGGGGACAAAGGTGCTCACACCAGTCTCCCGGGCAGGACTGCAGTACACCTGCACAAGGCCACACGGAACAACACACATAGGGGTGAAAGACGGGCCAACAGGCGTGGGATGCACGATAGGCAAGCCATTTCAACGGCAGACTAGAATTGCTTCCTCGTCACGGAGCCTCACAGGGTGCTTCTGACGCTCAAGCTCTGTATTAGTTTTTGTTAAATAAATCATTTTATGTTTTTGTTAAATAAATCAGAAACATAAATCCCGTTTTTTCTCATTCCTTGTCGAAGTTTTGCACCCATTTCATTTATATCATGCAAAGCCAACTTGCCAGACAACACGCTCTTCTGAAATCATTCCTCCACTTCGAACTTCAAGCATGGCCACAGGCCTTCCTCTGCCTCAAGGAAACTTCATCCATTCACAGCTCGGTTCGAGGCAGGAGGGTCATCACTGTGTTGTGGCCACAGTGTGTGTTCAAAAAAAAAAAAAAAGGAGCAGTGGAAGCCTTACACTGCATAGATACCTGGGCTGTGCGATGACAGAAGGGATTAATGAAAGTAATTGTTCTAGCTCTCACTAAGTTTGCAACTTGCGCAAAGAATGTACACATAGCACCCTTCACCTAATCTGGCACTGTACGCACTTTGCATCTCTTGTGAACCTGTCCTCACCCGAATCTCTACCATTTATTCTTCTGTGGAGGTGTGGCTGACACTCATCCACTCCGGTGCCTAAGATGCGTGCGTGTCCTAATGCACCTGGTTTCAGAGCTAAGTATCTTGGGCAACGTGCCTTGACCACAGATGATTATGACCACCATGCCCCTGGAACAGGCAAATCAAGTTGATAATGTTTTTTTTCTCAGTAAATTTGTTTGGGCTGAGAACATGAAGCAGAGAAAGTATGTTTCGCTGCACTTAATGAGGATGTCGTTAGGTCTACTGCTGGCTGTACAGAGTAGCAATGCTATCTTCCATTCAAGGGGCCCTTCAACAGTGTTTGATAAAGTTACAATATGCCTGGGATGTTAAATGACATGACTGCAGAAATATCCTCCAGGAAAATTTTTTTTTTAATACATTTGCTAGAAGCACAGTTATCTAAACTCATGGAGCGCACAATAGGGGGCTAGTTGATGACATGGATGTCAAAACATGAAACTACGCAGGAGACAAGACACGGAAGAAAAGCAAATGGGATGAGCGCAGTCTGTGCTTGCTGTTGTGTATTGTCCACTGCGATGTTTTTAGTCCTGAGAATCGCAGTCGTGCAGTAAAAAATTTGAATTTCAGCATCTTCCCTGTTTTCTCTCTCCTGTCACCATTTTATGCAAGCTCAAAGGTCACTGGTCCTTCGCTGGCATCCCGCCCCACCGTCGGGCTGCCGGAGTGTGTGGGAATTCCTCGCGGGAGGCGCTTCTTGACGCGCCAGCACAACACGGCTGACTGGCTGGGGCCACAGCAGCTGTGATGTCTGAAAGAATCTGACCAACAGCCATTTACAAACCTAGATATATACATGCGAGACACAAGGAGGGCGCAAGTTAAACAAGTTGCCAGAAAAGGCTCACCAGCTTTCAAGCACTAGTGTGGGTTCTCTGCTGCAAGTAGAAGTGTATCATTTGGCTCATACTTTTATGACAACACAACCTGGCGATTGAATGAGTTACTACTGTCCTCAAAAGGTGTTCCAGGACCCCTTTAAACTTCCAGAGCATGCAGTGGGGGGCAGACAAGTGACGTAGCAGAAATACGTGCAACTCTGACTGCTGACGTGTCCTTAAAAGGGATGGCAGAACCCCACAAGTTTACTGCATACTGCGTCACTATTCCAAAAGTCTACCGGAGCTCAGCGAGAGCAGTCTGCATTTAACCAACATTTCACCTGTCACGTGAAGTTTTCTCCACGCTGCAGGCTGATGCATACAAGTGAGGTACCAGTCGTGGCACTAGATAGTTTCAGCTGCAGCATATGCAGACATATCGGAAGGGCTGCTGTGCGCAAAATATTCTAAGAATGATTACAATATTCCCTGATGTGAAATTTGAGTGCAGCTCTGTTAGGCTTGGCGGTGCGAATGGCAGGGTTCTCTCAACAGTGGCACTGCGCCTCTGCTCGGGCAGCTCATTTAGCAACAGCGGCAGACGAAGCATTTCCACTGGTGGTGTCACTCATTCCTCAGAAAGAACTCACTGAGACTATTTTGTATTAAATTATAAAAGAGACGCTTTATGCCAGGAAGACACTGCTGTGAGTGGCGCGGCCAACACAGACAATCTGTCGCGTGTAGCACATCTCACAGCAAAGCCCGCCAATGGAGCGGAGCAGGGCATGACTGCAAGGAGATAGCATGTAGGTGCGTGCCGCCGCAGACAAGCCTCCCCTCCACTCATGCGTTGGTGATAAACAACCGCACGCTATGATGCGCACCATTCTGGCACCATCTATAAGCGAGCAGCGGTACTCTTGTTTGCTTGATTGCACCACCAACAGTGATAGCAACACGGCTCAACCCACAAACGGGCACTTAAGAGCTGTGCTCTGCTTAGATGTTTGCATATGCCAAATGGTACTTGAAACGAAGGCACTGCATGCATGCGGATTCAGAACAACAAGCTAGGAAAGGGGTTCAGAAGACGTTGCGGCAACTACCAAATTTTTTTGTGCACACACACGAAAAATTAAGAAAACAATGCCTCATTTATGTGTTTGACCGACCAAGCTGCTCGTGCTTTAGTGCTTAGATCAAGAGACTGCACCAGCCCCTGTACAGAGCCCGCTCGGACAGCTCCTCGATGCCGGTAACGTCAGTCATGCGAGCTGCTCTGGCAAGACAGAAAATCTGTTAGGCAAATGCTTACACTACAAGTAAGCCACTAACAGCATCACTGTAAAAAAAATTAATTGCCGGGAGCACTTAAGAAATTTATGTGCGAGTAATGCAAATGCACTAAACTTCCATTCCAATTTTATTCGACTTTCATTCTAATTCTATTTTTTTGTAGTTAGTGCTGCAGTTGAATCCCAGCACAACGAATGCCGCTTCAAGGAAATTTTCGCAACAACGAAGTATTTTTCATTCCCCGCGAAATCCCCATAGTAATTAATGTATAAAATTTCCTCGAAAACGAATTACTATGTGAGCACGCATTCGCTTTACGAATTTTTCGCGAGCCTTCACTGGCCAGTGGCCCGCCTTTCTTCAAAAGTTGGGTGCTTTAAGAGATTATTCCCTGCTAAAGCAGTGGCTTGGAGCAGCTAAATAATGCACGGAAACGTATGTTTATTACATTTTGATGTATTCTTTATAAAAAATTTGGTTTGGAGTCGTTTATTCGTCATAGGGAAGCAGCGAGGGGACTTGTTGGTACCGTGCGAAGGTTGCCGGCAGGGCGACCAGCAAGGCGACTAGCACGACTGCAGCTGCGGGAAGTGTACCATCATCGACATCGACTCCGGGGATTGACGTTACTTGGAAATTGCTCCAGGAAGCTGGAAACGTCCCTGCTGACATAGCGCTGGACGATTTCCTTGACGCTGACGCGGACGTGATTGTCCACAAGGAACGAAGCGATGAAGACATCATCAAAAGTGTTCACGAGCCGGAAGAGCCGTCCGATCATGAAGACGACTCCACTCAAGATTTACCTGCCCCGGCAGCCTCATCGCAGGTACTGGATGCCTTCGACGTTATTAGAAAATTCCTCGGCACACACGATGACGACGTTGCGATGTCGCTGTTAACAGAGTGCGAGAGTCGCGTGACGCCGCTGCTGGCAGTGAAACGCAAGCAGGCTAAGCTCACAGATTTGTGGCAATAAAACTATGTTTTGCTGGAGTTATTGCCTTGCATTTTTGGTTAACTTCTCGACAGCGAAATTTCGCGACGAAATTTCTCGCGCGTCCCGTCGATCTCGTTGTAGCGGGATTCAACTGTAGTACTGTTACTGGTTAAATTTCGTATTTTCCTGCCTTTGACGACGTCACACCATTTCGACCAATCGCGAGTTTTGTAACACTGCTCCTTTTTGGGTAACTCCAGGTGTCCATTTCGATGAGCCATCTAATGCTTTTGCACTAACAGCACAGGTGCGCAAGCACGCTTGTGCGAGCAGCATACAGCACTTTGATTGGTGGTGGCACCCTTGCAGTCACTTTTGTCCCAACAGCAAACTTGGGCAGATGTTTCGTAACCATAAGAAGTGTTAGAGGCCTCTAGCAATACCAAGTAACCCGAGTGAGGAGAGTGCTTATGGGAAGTTCCGGCAATCTCGTCGCATGCACATTGGCCAAACTGGCATGTTGGCCAAGGAAAAGACAAATGGCAATGGGGGCAACAATTGG
Source organism: Amblyomma americanum (assembly GCF_052857255.1). NCBI lineage: Eukaryota > Metazoa > Arthropoda > Arachnida > Ixodida > Ixodidae > Amblyomma > Amblyomma americanum. Next base: position 18,824,556 of record NC_135501.1, read on the forward strand.
GCCAGTGTTTAGTAAACTTTTACTTTTTTTTATGGGGGTTTGACATCCCAAAGCGACTCAGGCTATGAGGGACGCTGTAGTGAAGAGCTCCAGAAATTTCGACCACCTGGGGTTATTTACCGTGCACTGACATCGCACATTACACGGGCCTCTATAATTTCACCTCCATCAAAATTCGACCGCCGCGGCCGGAATTGAACCCACGTCTTTTGGGTCAGAAGCCAAGTGCAATAACCACTGAGCCACCGCGGCAGCTGTGTTTAGTAAACTGACCACGCCAAATCCTCCATCGGCGCGTATTCTCTCAACACGGCAGGACCTCCTTGGCGGTGTGGGGCGACCAAAGCGGCGGCGCAGTGATGCAGCAGCCGCACTGCCCCCACTTGGGGAGCCGTCCACGCCACCGGCACCCGCAGACTCGTCCTCTAGCAGGGCAGCCGCATCGCCAAACCGGTAGGCCAGGGCACGCCTGCGATCAAATAACACGAAGGGCGCTTAACTTTCTTGTACTTGAGCTCCACGTTCCCTCCTCATCCTGGAGAGAAATGCTCGCAGCAAAGCTATTTCCACATAGTAAAAAATGTCACAACCAAGAGGGATGCATGACACGAGGCTAACTTTACGTAGCAGCATATAGCATACACCACTCTCCAGCAAGAGTTATACACTATACTAGAAGCCCAGTGCATTTTTTGATGTCATAAATCAGCTGACACACATTACAACCAAAACATCAACATTTTTATACACCTTCATTACTGCTCATTACTGATGCACGTGATGAATTGCTAATATCTGGTGTATTGGCAGCTGATCTAAGTGGTCACTTGTCAATTCACTTAATTATGAATCTCTCAGTTCCACAAACAAACCCACAAAAATGTTTCTATCTGTATCCAGGACTTAAATCAGAAGTTACAAACACTCGATAACAAATTGTGTCAAGTAAACTGCAGCAGCATCTATAAGGCAGCTGATGCTGACGAAGCTTATGGTATTTTTATTTCCACTTCTAAACCGCTGTATTTTGAGTGTTTTCCATACAAAAAAAAAAGATGCGAGATTCAATGGCACGTGTTTTCTAAAAAACAAAAGACATTGATGATCATAAGAACTTTAAGACTGCAAGAAATAGAGCAAAGAGTATGAAGCAACAAGCCAAAAGACACTTCATGAGCAACCCATTTAACACAGAAGTAATTAAGCACTCTGATACCATATGGAAATGACTCAACTTTCTGAACTTAACACTTTCACTAAGTCGTGGGTGGGTCACGTCATTTATTCACGATTTGTGGCCAAGAATATTGCATCATATGTTGAAGCCATGGGTCCGAACTTATTGTAAGGTTTAAGGAGGAGGACCAATAAAATCAGGTCCACAGTTTTATTGTGTTACCTAGTATTCGTGGCCACAAAGCATGAATAAATGGTGTGACCTGTGGGTCACAACATTTATTCATCACACAGTGAACATGTTAAAAGAAAAGCCTGAAATGGATGAAATAACTGCTGATGGCATTCATCTGCCAGGTTTTTAACTATCAGATGCTTAATTTTTTAATGACCACCACAGATGATGGCACCACGCACTCTTAAGTGATGTCCAGGCAATACAATTCAAAAGGTTAGCAAAACCGCATTTCTGGCCACTGTTACGAGCTCTGTAGGTCCTTTAGTCTATGAAAAATATTAAAAGTAAGGACACTGACGACCTCCAGATTTTGCCTTGCAAAGTACACATCTCACATACTAGCACCAATATTTGAATACACTATAAACTTGGCATTTTCCCAAGGAACCTTCCTGAATGGACTACAGATTGTCAAATACAGTCATTTTTAAAGGGGCAATGAAAATAATGTGCCGGGCACAAGCTGCGGGGTTGGCTTACACGAGCAATATATCGTATATATTGTGTCATTTGTAGAGTTTTTGGTATGTGTTTGTACAATCTCTGAGTAATTTGCGCACATCCTTCTTGAAGCCTTAATTTTAGGGTAAAAAAAGAAATGGGCAATAACTTGGGTTTGTTCTAGTTATAGAAGCAAAATAATGGAGTTCTTGATTCATAACACGCTGAATTTTTTTATACTGACATTCTTGAAGCATTTTCAGCATTTTCGAAGTCGAACCGATCTGGCTGGCAAAGAAAGACCTGCCCATGATGCGGTTGCCGGAGCGAGCAAAGCCGGTGTGAGAGCAGCGGCCGGTTACTGCCATGTCTTCCAAAGACATGGCAGCTGCTGAGTGCCGTGGCTACGTCATTTAGGCAAATTACTCGCGTGATCGAAGTAAGCGAGCCAGCGATGATGAGTGTTGGCGAGCCAGACGAGAGCAAGTTGTCTGGCTCATACTCAATCTCTTTCGACATCACTGAAAATAACAGGAGTTAATGACCTCTATAATTTATAGCTAAATAAATGTTATGAAAAAAATAGCAAAATAACATCACTTCCTGTGATAATCTGGCAAACTTAAAGCCCAAAAGTGTAATTATTGCTCAACACAGCAATGACGTGTGGTATGTATTATAATCTTTTCACACACATTACGGTGACCAAATGCATGTGTTCATAATTGCAAACATTCCTAATTTGCGCAATGACTCCCGAGGGCTAGATGATGCAGTTTCACCAGCTGCACACTTTCTCCTATTTTTTATCATTTATTGAAATTTGTTTCACATTTCCAATGTTGGTGCATTTTTTTTTTTACCATACCTCTTATTTAATTCTTTCAAGGGACTGTTTAGATATGCACGATAGTGCTTTTGTTTTCATTGTACTATCTATGCTCTGTTGCTGCTGCTTTTTCAGTATGTATGGCTTATGGTTTTATGGGGGTTTAATGTCCCAAAGAAACTAAGATTAAGAGGGACGCCGTAGTGCAGGGCTCCAGGAATTTCGACCACCTGGGGTTCTTTAACATGCACTGACAGAGCACAGTACAGGGGCCTCTAGAATTTGGCCTTCATCGAAATTCGACTGCCACGGCCGGGATTGAACCCTCCAATAATCAGATCAGAATGAACCTGAGTTATTGCTCATTTCATTTTTTCGGCATGCACTCTATCTACTCATGTAATTTGCGCACTTTTTTCTTAAAAGTAAGGCTTCAAAATGGATATGAGCAAATTACACGGAGATTTTGCAAACACGTCCTAAAAGGTCTACAAATGTTATAATGCACAGTGTATACAGTGTATTGCCGTGTGTAAGTCGGCTCTGGAATTCACGCCTGGCCATAAGAAAGTTGACTCAAAATATAAATCAATGCATACAACACACCCAGCAGGCAACCCAGACTCCTGTTATGTATAGCTCCCCATGTGATGGCAAAGCAATAAATGCGGAAGTCGCAAAGCCAGCAGTCAGAGGCAAAAGGAGATATCAGGTGGGCACCCTCCTCACATGCAGCCCGGCTGTGCAGCGGCAAACAGAACAGCGAACCGTTTCAGATGCTGGTGCAACAAACGCTCCAGAGGTTACCAGAAGTTTGTTCTCGCCGATGGGAAAGTGACTACCATCACGAGCGAGCCGGGTAAACGTGGCACAGATGACTTTTTTTACTGCAACTAATTTACAAACAAATTACTGACTTTTTAACGCCACTCACTCAACTTTCGCAGCTGCATGTGATGACGCGGCAGCGGCGATCTTCTGAAGCCTGCCCTTCCATGCACCTGCATGCATGCAGGCGTGCTTGTGCAGCAAGGAGCACAAATAATGTAAGATTTATTAGGTAAATTCTGGTAATAAATTAGCAGTGTAAAAATACGGTAAGTACGGTATATCTGAGGGGCTCCATTTGTTTTAGGGATACAAATTTGAGGAAGAAGCTACTATGGACAGAAGTCATCAATTTCGTTAAGAAAGAAAATGTAATACTCTTAGCATATTGTTTACCGGTGGGATATTCTGTAAAATAAATAACAGTGGTGTATGTGCTAGGTATACTCTGCAGGTGAAATATTACGGATGGCCCTTTTTTTTTCTGCATAAGAAGAAGCTGGTTCATATGTACCGGCTGCAGCTCCCCAGTTCACACTTTATCTGTGAGTGAAATACACAGCCACAAGGTAGGAGGAGAAAAGGTGGGATACTGCACAGAGGCTAGACGTCAAAGAAAGGCCCCTCCCTCACCAGGCCACGCAAAGAAGGCTATTTCGATGTGCGTGAAGGAGAACAATAACAGTCCGGGATGGCCGGTGGCAATTCATTCTGGCGGATTAACAGTGCTGTGTCATCTACTTCATCTTTGGTTTCATGCCACCGAAAGCAGTGCGCGCTGCATGGCTGTGTCCCTCTGTCACGCGACAAACCTGTTTCGATGACCGCACGCATGAACACGCCAAGTCCGTTAACCTGCGGGACAGGTGCTGCAAGCACACTCCTCCATTCGAGCAATTGGCATTTGAGTCGGTCGTAGCCGACACCGCCTTCTTGTTGCCAGATCTCCCTTGCTATCAGTAGTGGAAGTCGCTGCTTGTGGCTAGAGCTGCACTGCTCCATGACGCTGTTACAACCCCACTTCTGACACCATGTCAAGGCCAATAAGTGTCTTTACCTGCCCACAGGCAATCACATGGATGATACACACAGAGGGTGCTACCCTACAGACCCAAGATATAACGTTCTTTAGCAACCTCTAAACCATGCCCTCACTTCGTAGGTTCAGTCTCCGTAGCCGAAACAGCAATTAGCAGCACGCGACGTTTTAGATGCAGTTGTGATAGGTAGCAGCGACAAATGGGCCCGTGGCACTCAACGATGAAGAAAACAAAGACACCATCAGCAATAATATCCTTTGAAATAGAACTATATGTGCATCCAAATCAGATAAATGCCAGCAGAAACTTGTCTTCGAAGTGCTGATTTCAGATTATTTTTAAATCTTATCTTTGCCCTATTTGACCATACGCTCAGCATTTATACTAATATTATAGCTCTCTATGCAGCTCTTTTTTTGCACCAATAGCTGCACTACACTAGCGCTTCGAGCCTTAAGCGTGGCACCCCTTGAGCTGCGTGGCTGCCCTTGAGCTCCGTGGCGGCGCCGTGGCTGGTCACGTGTGGTGTGGAGTAGCTGCCGGCGGCGCAGTGGGCCGGCGAAACAGAGTGTGCGGGGGAGGAGTGAATCCACGTCCAGGGATGAATATGAAGAAAGAACACCCAGCAAAACGGAGCAGCGAAAGACTGCTTTTGCAATTCGACTGAGCGAGTTTCACTCGGCCAGGTGTAGCTATCTCGTCACTCCAGGTTTAACCAGAGCTAAACCAAAGCCAATTTTTTTTCGTTAGTTGGCTCTTTACCACTTTCAATTTCAGCCATTTCACACTATAGCGTCACTACACTCTACACGTAGAGACTACACAGTATCGCTCCTTATTTGCCTCCCTGTCCTTCCACTTCTAATCAATCGCCTAGGCAATGTCTTCATACCAAAAAATTATGCAGCGTTTACGCTATGTCCTATGATGCCCTAAGCTAGGTGACAGCTGCACTGCATGTGACACATGGTGGTGGGGACAACATAGGGACAACACATGGGAACAATAGACAGACAGACTGGCGGGACGCCGATGTGTTTATTCAACTGACCTGCGCCAACAAAGAACTGAACAACTAGGCAACGGTGCTAAGAACAAACGTGTTCTGCGGTCGTCGAGGTACAGGATCATCACCACTCTCAGCCGAGTTCAATTTCAAGCTGATGAACGACTTCTGAGATAAGACTCTGAACCCATGGAAAAAAGCTTGTGTTGTGCATCAACCGTATCAGGCAACCATGTGGGCCATTCATGGCTTGAGCTCTGCAAAATCAGCTCAGGTCATGGTTGGGGACAGACATTGGCCTTGCATGAGGATATCCCTGCTTGCCGATGCAGGGCCATGCTCAGCCCTACAACAGCCTAAAGATAAATGACCTTCTGTACTACTAGTGAGTACACTAGAATAGCAGCTGTACAAAATATGTGAGAAATAGTCACAATGCCCAATTTGCATTTGCAACTGTGAAAAAGAAAGGGCTGGAGCTGATGGCAACAGACCAGTTAATTGTCCCAATGCCAACATACTTATGGGTGAAATCTGAATAATAATAATATTACATTGACAAAGACCAATGTCTAACAACAAGCAGATGCCATTTCCCCCGTCTGGGCGTTCTTGTCTATCTGTATGTCTGAAGCTGGCTTTGTGGCAGGCAGCTCACCTGCCCACCGAGAGGTGGACAACCTGCTCCCCATGTCAGGCGGCAGCCTGTTTAATCGAGAGACTGCTCGGGAAGAGCAACCTGGGTAGCAACCCAACCCAAGTCGATCCCACAGATGGCAACACCTGCTATAGCAACTGCTTTGTGTCACTGTGCCACAGCTCAACTGCCGACCAGGTGGCTTACTTGCGAAGGCATAGCAGGCAGTAACCAGGCGAGCCTGGGCCAGTGTGCCATTGCTCACCTGCCCACTGGGTGGCTTACTTGCCAAGGTGTAGACAATGGTAACCAGGCGAGAACCTGGGGTGCTAATTAGGTAGCACCGCCCCTAAGCTCACCGAGCTAAGTGGAATGAGCAGCAGCGGTTAGGAGGAGAACGTGATTCGAATGGTGCTTGCGCAGTAGCGAAGCGGTAGTTGGGGTGGTAGCCTGGCACCACCTAGTAGGTCGTAGCTCCAAACAACAACTGACGTCATGATAGCGCACATATCCACATTTGCACTGATTATAATTACTCAAATCGACTGACATTTTGTATTTTCACATAGCTTCGTTTCATTGCGTTTATGGGGGTTTAACATCTCAAACCAACTCAGGCTACGAGAGACACTATAGTGAAGGGCTCCAGAAATTCAGGGCTCAGCCATCTATTCCACATAGGCTTATTCATGTTCAGTGTGGAACTTCGTGCCACCTGTATGCGACTTCGCGTGACAGTTGCAAGCAGTGTCTGCTATAATAACGCTCCACACCCCGCCCTCGGCTCCCAGCTTCCATCATGCTTTCCATCACCCTCGTGGAGTGGGGCCAGCTTCTTTATTGGTGGAAAGTATCCCATAAACAGCTCTCTTCACAATTCCTCGGCTCGGCTGTTTGACAGTGCCCACCTGGTGTTGATGAAGGCAAGCAGCTTCCGGCGGCATTGCGGATCGGCGTGCCCCATCGCCCAGTCCTGCGGCGTCCGCCCCTGGGCGTCGCGCAGTCTCAGGTCCCCGCCGCACTCAAGTAGTTGCTGCAGCAGCGCCCGGCTGCCGCGACGGCACGCCGCGTGCACGGCCGTGGCGCCGCCGCCGCACCGAAAGTTGGGGTCGGCGCCCGCCGCCAAGAGGTGCGGCACAGCGGCCACCGCGCCTTCGGTGATGGCCGCGAACAGCGCGGTGCTACCGTTAGCGTCCACCGCGTCCACGGGGGTGCCTGCAACGGTCACCAACATCAGCACCACATCCACGTCTCCCACATCCCTGTCATTTACCCTGTGCCAGCTACGGCCTCCTTATCCCTAGCATTCTCTCAGAAGAGCACTCCGCTACCTTGGAGTGAACTTTCTCCAATAACAACTACTATCGGTTATGTTTAATTCTGCCCATTTCACCTTCTTCATAGTAGCTAGGATGTCATTCACTCATTTGTTCCCTGGCCCACTGTGCTCTCAAATTTCTTTCCCTTCACGTTACGCCTACAATTTTCCTTTTCACATCTCACTGCACTGCCCTAAACAAAATGAAACAGAAGCTTAGGTGAGCTGGTAATCCACTAATGAGAAACATCGCGAATTCCTTGTGTCTTCCTTCATCCCAGTCACAATTCACGCTGTTTCTAGTCATTAGGCAGTGCTCATCCTTACCCTGAACTTAATTTCAAGCCTTTTCGTGAGCCTCCACAGTTCTGTCCCATAGATGAATCCTGGCAAGAAACAATTGTTGCAGCTTTCCTCTTTTGTGATTGTGGCAAGCTGCAGAGTGCATGACCTGAGAGTACCAACAAATTCGGCAAGCCATTGTCACACTAAGCTGTCAGAATGTAGTGACGTCACATATGACATCAGTACAGAGCACCACACTGAATGGCTTGAGAACAGTAGCATCACAAGTATTAGCACGCACACACTACAACATCGAAAACTGGTAAACCATGTTGATTAGCAAGCTTGTTAAGTGAACTCAACGTTAACTTTCTAAGAATTACAGTTAGGAGCTTGATTGCAGCTGACCTGTAGCCAGCCAATGCGAATTCCCTGTGCACCGTGGTTCAACAAATTTCGGCAGCTATCTTCAATAAGCATGTACCACGAGCAACTTTCATCACTACGAGACACTCTGTGGCAAACGCACCATGTGACCTTCTATGTCCCGCCCACACTTCTGTGCTTGCTGCTTCTGAAACCCAGAGTGAGGAAAGAAGGTCCGCGACCATGGAGCGACTCATAGCGATTGACACCCCTTTGCAGTGCATGACGGTGAAAAATCGGGGCACTCGAGGTTCCCCCCTAGGGATATTGATGCTATAGCATTAATTGGTCTTGTCAGTGTCCTCACCTCGCAGATACGGACCTTGTTGAACAAGAAGCCTCCCTTGAACTAAGGTGAACGAACGTGCCTCGATGGCCTATGAGTAGTGTATCTGATGTGCGACCCAAAGGTCACAGGTTCAATTCCATCATGTTGGACTTTATAAAAATCACTTTCCATTATTCCAGCTGCATGTGTGATGTTGAGACCCTCTAAACTAATCTGTATTTTCTTGATACGCCAAGATGTTGGGTTCTCTGCTGAACAATTTAGACCCTTAATGCTACTGCATTAAAATATGTGGCTTAGCGCCCAGAGTAAGAACTAGGGTAAGAGTTAAGAACTATTAGAAATTAGTTTGTGGAAGGTGACCCACATTTATTGGAGATCCCGGTAGCCACAGCTGGTGAGCCGGTGAAGGGGGCTCGATCCTCGTTCGCTTGGCTTTTCTTAGCATATTGCAGTATCGACCAAGTTTGTCGGCCTATGATTTCGAAAGGCGCTGCTATGCACAGCATGTGTACGAGAGCAGACAACGCAGCAATACGTGCGTCACAACTTTTGGTGCCCATGTGACCAGGGTTGCTGCTCTTCCCTGATCGTGACGTCACAGCACACCCCGGCGCATATTGCAATAAAAAAATTATTTACCGCACTTATATGAATTGCGCAGCGTGTATCACACTTCCTGGGGTAATACACAACATTTGAAACAAAGAACACGCCAACCAAAAATTTGGTGTCTCCAACTCTTTAAGCTTCGCCTTTAAGAGTGGAATGCGACAGCGTGTTGCAGCACTGCCAGGGAGTCCAAGGAACACCATCGCCCGTTCGGCACGACGCCTTGCCCGTTAGACAAATCCCGTTAGACAAATCACTCCTTTTAGGTGAAACGGACGCGCGGAGCGGCAAACCACATAGAAGCGCTGCCAGGCGCCTTACCGAAACGCGCGGGACTCAAGTTGCAGTCGTAGTTCGCTGGCACATCGTTCTTGACAAACCCAATGCCATAAACGTCAGCATAGCTTCCACGCTGAACGAATGGGCAGCAAGCCACAAGCTTCGTGGTGAATGCCCTTTAGATGTGCACTGCGTTGTTTGCCGCTCACCACAGGGGCGTTATTGTGCCAGAACGTTTTCGACAAGACATTTCCGATGGCATCCTGTTGAAGCCAGGTGCGCTCACCCTGTGATTCCTGCGCGCCCACACAGCCCCACTGAGTCCCAAGGAGAGTACCCCAGACACATCACATCTTTTCCTTAAAATCACATTTTCATTTCATTTTCCTTTCCTTAGGCCGGTTCCAGTGTCCACAGAGATATGTGAGACAGGCCGCACTTCCTTTCCTTAAAACCAATTTTCATTTCATTTTCCTTCCCTTGCAGCGTTGTCCACCGAAATAGGTGACAGGCGTCCCTTCCTTTCCTTGCGCTGCCGTCGCGCACAATCTGTTGGGGCAGCGGCGAACATTGCGAGGAGGAGGAGGGATTTCTCGCTCAGGGCCGACGCCGACGACACTGGCTTTTCTGCGACACGAGCTCCTTAGCTGTCGCGTTAAAAGCGATCATCCCACCCGCGGTAGCAGCAGAAAAGAATGTTGATCCGCCGCGGAGCCTCAGTGGTTAGAGCGCTCGACTACTGATCCGGAGTTCCCGCGTTCGAACCCGACCGCGGCGGCCGCGTTTTTATGGAGGACAAACGCTAAGGCGCCCGTGTGCTGTGCGATGTCAGTGCACGTTAAAGATACCCAGGTGGTCGAAATTATTCCGGAGACCTCCACTACGGCATCTCTTTCTTCCTTTCTTCTTTCACTCCCTTCCTTCCCTTACGGCCCGGTTCAGGTGTCCGCCGATATATAAGACAGATACTGCGCTTTTTTCCTTTCCCCCAAAACCAATTATTATTATTATCAGAAAAGGATGCCGTGTGTCCCGTTATAAGTGGGCTTCGCCGGACCTTAACCTTTTGAAACGGCAGCGACAGCTAAGGTTATGCCTGATTGAATAGCACCCAGTTCGAAAGCAGAGTATGGAGCAGTGTGGCGCACCTTAACTGGTTTGGCGCATTTGGCCCAAAGGTAGCGTCACTGGTTGTAGTAACTCGACCAGTATATTTGGGCAGACCAGAATGTTCCACTTCGTCCGCTGTCCCGACAAATCAGTGGTTGTTGGGGGCAGGAAACGGCGCAGTATGTCTCGGTGGACACCCGAACAGCGCCATAAGCGAGAGAGAGAAAACTTTACTGCCGGAAAAGAAGGGTCCCTGGATTCTTAGCAGGAGGGCCAGGTGGCCGTTAGCTGATAACTGGCGGCGACCTCTTTGGCGCGCTCGATGGCTCCCGCTTGGACGGCGGGTTCCGAGCTGCGCAGCACTTCTGCCCAGGCTTCTGGTGAGGGAGCTTCTATAAGAGCTTCGGGATCCCCCGGACAGTCCCGTAGCATATGATCGAGGGTGGCCGTACGTGATACCGCAGTGAATGTGGGGTACGTCTATGAAGTTGGGGTAGATGTGGGCGTAAATGTACGAGTTCGGGTAAGAATGGGTTTGAGGTCTTCTCGAAGCCACCTCTTGGTGTCTGGACAGCTGACTTAATTGTGCGGGTTCTTCTAGAGAGTTAGTAGAAATGGGTAATGTCGCGGTACGAAATCACTGCCTCTATCTCGGATCCCCCATAAGGGAAGGGATAAAGGCGGGAATGGAAGAGGAGCCGTGGTGTAGGATTCGGGAATAATTTCTACCACCCGGGGATCTTTAACGCGCACTGACATCGCACAGCACACGGGCGCCTTTTGCGTTTCGCCTCCATCGAAACTCAGCCGGGTTCAAACCCGGGTATTCCGGCTCAGTAGCCGAGAGCCCTAACCACTCAGCCACCGCGGCGGGTTGTCCCGATCAGGGGCTTCCTCAAGAGCTAAATTAAGGGGGGGGGGGGGGGGGGAGGTGATGCGGAAAGCAGAGAAGAGATAGCCATTTTTAATTTTTTATTTGTGTCGATGTGTCGCGTAAGGACTAGCACCGTTTAAGAGTTTAAGAGTCGAACACTCGTGATGGAAAAAATTGTCTACCACGCGTAAAAGCAATAAAATTCGAAACATGACCGACTGATCCGGAGTTCCCGCGTTCGATCCCGACCGCGGCGGCTGCGTTTTTATGGAGGCAAAACGCTAAGGCGCCCGTGTGCAGTGCGATGTCATTGCACGTTAAAGATCCCCAGGTGGTCGAAATTATTCCGGAGCCCTCCACTACGGCACCTATTTCTCTCTTCTTTCACTCCCTCCTTTATCCCTTCCCTTACGGCGCGGTTCAGGTGTCCAACGATATATGAGACAGATACTGTGCCATTTCCTTTGCACCAAAAACCAATTATTATTGCCATCTTGAAATCTCGCACGGACAAGAAACGTTCGAATGCGAGTAGCAAGAGCTAACGTTCGAATGCGAGTAGCAAGAGCTAACGCTATTAAAAGGTGGCGAGGTCGAACGACGGGTCGAAACCGCCATGGCGTTCGTGGGGGCTACGATGAGATACTGCGGCAACAGGTCGCGAGTTCCGTTCAGGAAGGTGCCACGATTAAGGCGATTTGCAGAAGTTACTGCGTGGTAGCTGCACATTTGGCCCCTAAAAATTCACTTAATAAGCAACTCCCAAGCGCGAGTTTGAAACGACCAGGGGCGGTTTTGGCGTCCATCTGGTCCTCTGTCATTCAGATATATTCGCGGCTTTCAAGCGTCACTGGGAAGCGACTGGCCGGTTGACGACAGGACCTCACCCTTGCCAATGGTGAGGTGCATCGCAGTGATCTGTCAACAGCAGGCGACCGCACCAATGGCCGGGTCGCCTCCCACAGCCGCTTGGGCGTTGCGTCATTACTCTCCAGAGTTTGCTTTTCTGTCAGGGGAGATGTCGTAGGCAGTAACCGGCTGCTTGGCTTGGCTGCGCTGCTGCGCGCTCGCGGCGGCTGGCACGCGTCTCGTGCCGGTATTCGCCTGGCTGGAATGCACCTGTCCTGTTGGCATCTAAACACTGACCACTGCCCCAATGGCCTCCCACAGCCGCTTGAAAGCCGCGGGTGTATGTCTGAGTGACCACTGATAGAGGATCAAATGGACGCGAAATGCAGAACGGACAGCTTACAGAGCACGGCCCCAGAACGCGTTTCATTCGGTCCTTTGCTCATGCGGTCGGGCCACGTGCAGTGTACGTGGAAAGAACGCGCCCACTTGTCTGCGCAAACATCCCTAACGCCCATGGCGGACCGACGAATGACGAGCTACCGCAGCGGCTACTTGCGTCTACGGTGGTCGGCCGACCAATTGGCGGCTCCTGCGAATGCGCAGCAAGGCAAGGGCCGCGACCAGATAGGCCGTGCCGGTGATTCGTGGTCCTCTTGTGACTGGCGTCAAGGTCAAATGAAATGAAACGTTACAAAAGGGAGGCCGTCGAAAGGCGCAGTAGGCAACAGTGCTGACACAAGATGTCCCGTAAGCAATGACGCGTCGCTGCGCTTTCATTGCGGCATGCGTTCGCAGAAGTCTGTCACCTGTTGCCACCCGTTCGACTCCTGAAAACAAGTCGGCGAGAACTGAACAGGGCAGCGCGACCGAGCCGGTACACGTTGCTGCAGCACTTGAAAAGGCGCAGTACGGGCCACATTTGTCAGATGGCAAGCAGATGCACCCTCTTACCACGTCGACATTTCAGCGCTTTGGACGCCTCTGCGTGAAAGTCCCCACAAACAAATAACACGTGCTGCTGGGATTTGTTGAGCATCTACGCAAGCGTGGGAAAGAATGCTTGGACTTAATAGCATCTGTTCGTATCCCTCTTACGTGATTCCTACGCGCTTCAATTCCTTCCAAGGCCAAACGCACGCTCCATCTATTCCGAAAAAAAAAAGAACACCCCGAAGAACGCGCAATAGAGAAAAACAAAGCAGTTGCGTTTAATGCAGCGACAACAGAGCGCTACAGAAGCAAAGGGGGCGAATAAACCATGCAGCATTGCTCGGCAATACACAGAGAAGCGTAGCGCTAAGTCAGGTCCAGTAAGGAGGCAATCTGTGAAAACACTGAAAACAATCAGTGAGGCTTAATTCAGTTTGAACAGTTGAGTTTCCACACCTGTCAGGCCTCGAAAAACTGCCTGTGAACGAAGGCCAAAAAGGAGACAGCGAGCACAGAGAAGGTACGCGGTTTTGCTGCGTCTCAACATACACAGAACACGAGCCGAAAATCCCGCAACTAACCATGCCCTCAGCCAGCAAGCTCAAACTCGGCCGCTGCTACAGAAGCTAAAACCTCTCGGCACCGCGCGTTTGATCCCGAGCACTCGCAACACCGTCATTACTTCCCCGCATTTAGGGCGCCGTGGTGGCTGAGTGGTTATGGCGCTCGGCTGCTGGCCCGAAAGACGCGGGTTCGATCCCGGCCGCGGTGGTCGAATTTCGATGGAGGCGAAATTCTAGAGGCCCGTGTGCTGTGCGATGTCAGTGCACGTTAAAGAACCCCAGGTGGTTGAAATTTCCGGAGCCCTTCACTACGGCGTCTCTCACAGCCTGAGTCGCTTTGGGACGTTAAACCCACTAAACCAAACCAACTTCCCCGCATTGAGTCAGCAGCTCCAGCAGCAGCGCCAACTCTCGCCCCCGAGATGTTGGGAATCACTTCTCGTTTTGCCACTCGCGTTCTTGTTCGCTTTCGCCATTCTGCCGCCGACAACCACTGCCAGTACAGCTGTTACAAAGCAATCACTTTCGGTCCGGCACTGTCGCACACAATGCAGACATTTCATAAACATTCACCAATTCAGGAATGCACCTGACCGACGCAAAAAATTATATATATATATACACACACACTAGCAGAGCTGTGCTAAATTCGTATCAGCGAGAACAATGAAGAGGCGAGATGGGCAGAGGCCTAGATAATTCGATTTTTTGCTGAGCGATGCAACATTCAGCAAAAAAAAAGGCGCTCCTAAAACATAGGCCAAATTGTGAAGCGTGACCGAGGGAAGGAAACACGCGCGATTCCGTTAACCCACGAGTTGAACTCTGTCTGCATACGACCGATGTAACCCATGACCAGCCAGGCGCGGAAACTCCTGCAGCTACTATGAAACGCAACATTAAAACCTAACCCGACAAGCAGCAGTGCAAGTTCCAACCATGCCAACAAACACGACCACCGGGAACATTAATTTGAACACGCGAACACAAGGCGCTGCGCGTTTCGCAAGCGTCCCTCCCGAACAACGCGAAAAATCTGCGCGACACAAGGCCACGCACGAATGAGTTATCGAGTAACGAACGATCAACACTCGCTGGGCAACGACACAGACGCGCTTCCCGACCGCTTACCTTCGGCGACGAGCCGCGCTATGAGTCGGCACCTGTCGTGGCGGACGGCGTCGTGCAGCTTGGTGCCGGAGGCCATGACCCACAGCACGTATTCCACAAACAGCGCAAAAAAGACGACCACGACCGTGTCAACGGGAAGCCACTCGAACACAAGGCGACGGGCGAAAAACCGTTGCGGCGGCGGCGGCGGCGGCGCTCGCTGCTTCCTCTGGTTGGCTTCTCGGCGGCGCGAGCCTGGAGAGGAGGAGGAAGCGCAAACCCTGCGGTAGCAAAGAGGAGGAGAGACTAGAACCCGGCGTGGGCTGCGCTCATTGGCCCAGGCCTTCGCCAGACATTGAATTCGAACGTGGACGAGCCGTGAAGCGAGGGCCCAGCCTCGCTTGTTCGTTCTTTCCTTGCTTTCTGCCCCTACTCGTCCGTTAGGCCGTTTCACAAATTCAGCGGCATTTGCCCTGAGTACTCGAAAAAATTGTAGCGTTTAACGTCCCGAAGCCGCACAGGTGCTTCGAGGGACGCCGTTGTGGAGGACCTTTGGATTAATTGAGACCGCCTGGGGTTATTTACCGGGCGCTAACGTAGCCCAGCACATTGGCGCTTTCCTGCTTTTCGGCTCCATCGAAACGCGGCCGCAGCCGGGAAGGAACTCGGGCCCTGCGGCTCAGTAACCGTGCGTCACAACCACTGAGACATCGCGCTCGGTCTCTGGGCGCCGCTTACTGATCTAATGAACTTTTATACGCCAAATCCGGTTCGTGCACCGTTGCCGCGACACGCCGCGGTGGCTTGGTGGTTAGGGCGCTAGGCTACTGAGCAGGAGTGTTCAGGTTCGAACGCGACCGCGGCGGCCGAGTTTCTATGGAGGCGGAACGCAAAAGGGGCCCTTGTGCTGTGCGATGTCAGTGCACGTTAAAGTTCCCCAGGTGGTCGAAATTATTGAGCCCTCCACTACGGCACTATTTCTTCTTTCACTCCTTCCTTTATCCTTTCCTTACGGCGCGGTGAGACTGTCGAGAGAGTTACTTGGCCATTTCCTTTCCTCAAAACCAATTTTCATTTCCGTCGCCGCGTTTCGATGGAGGCAGAACGCGAAAGGCGTTCATGTGCTGCCCATTGTCAGCGCACGTAAAAGAACCCCAAGTGGTGTAACTTCTTACGGCGTCCCTCAAAGCCCATGCGCTGCTCTGAGGAGATTAAACGGTAAACACGTTTTTAAAGCCAAGCTGTGTACCTTTACCGTCCAAGGAAATTTTCGTGTCGGCGGCGCTGTCAGCAAAAAACGCCAGGATAAAAATTGTATGCTACTCCGAGGGGAAAATTGGTCAACAGCATAGAAATCGCGTATCATACTGATCATAAAGCAGTCGTAATGTAAAAAATGAAAAAACAACAACACGATTAAAAAGTACAAATTAAAAATAAAATTTCCATACACTTAAAAAATAAAATAAAAAATATGTACGGTAAACCCCCTTTGAAAACGCATACAGCCTATAGCGCAGTACTAGTTTTCATTAAGAAAAACGCAAAACAAGCATCCAAACCACATCATGGATAAGGCACGTGTGAACAATGGGAACACCGTTTCACCAATTCAACTCAACCGATTACTATTCATGGTTCATGCACTGATTTAACCTTAGAAAAAATATCTCTAAAGTTAGAACTGAAAATCTGTCTATATCATACTGGTCATAAAACAGTCGTGAATGTCGTTGTGAAGTAATAAAGGGTAATATAGATACATTTCACTTGTCTCTGGTTCCGCGCTTTGTAGAGCCACGTGTGTGAAATTTCGAGTGACGTCGCAAATGGGTAATTGGGTGTCGTTTTACAGCTTCGCGGTCCAACCACCTTAACAGCGTGAATTGGAGCCATAATTTTTTTTTCGAGCCTCTATGGTTCCAAGAGGCATTTGTGAGTTCGGCCGATGCGGGGCGGCCTCCTTTTAGCGGTATCCGTGGCTGTCATACTTGGGGCTGAGATTCCAGGTTTGCAGTAGACTGTGGTTAAGCGGTAATTTGTAGGTACTTCACACACCACGCATTCAGACATGTCAAGGAGGCATGCCCCTTGGCGTTCGGGATTGATTCGATTAACTGAGTTGGTACGTCAGGGTGATGATGATATAACGCGTTTATTGAAACAGTCTTCATGTTAGGCGTTTAAGAGGTCCTGGGCCAAGGTGACGAGGGCGCGTTGCAGGTTCAGAAATCGGCAGGCGAGGCAGATGGGCCACGGTGGGTGCTGGGGGAACGATAGGCAGGGTACTTGGAAGGCCAAGTGGTACTTTGTAACGCAGTGTTCGATATCTGCGTATGTGTGTGCGCAGAGATTGAGCAGTGAGGTTTGTAAGTGTGCCCATACAAAAAGTTTGCCTGGTGTATGAAGGAGATTATATTGCATTCAGCGAAGAATGCGAGCTTCATGGATGGATAAGGATGGGTGTGGCAGTGGAAATTCAGCCAAGTGCAACTTTGCTGCATGTAATGTTCGTTCACAGTGAGTTTGTAAGCCCTGGCTGCGTGCACCGTAGGTGGGCTCGTGCATGGGATCCCCGGCGCCCGGTTTATAGCATCGCAGGCAAGCTGGTGAGCCTGCTGATTGTCGGGAATGCCCATCTGTCCAGGGATCCACCGAAGGGTCACCGGTCGCGGGCTCAATGCTGCGAGGGCGACATCTAAGGCCGGTCCGGTAGGGAAGGGGAGGGATCTTCCGTGAAAGGCACGCAGAGCTGCCTGCGAGTCTGCATAGACTACGTATGCGGGTGCAGGGATAAGGTGGCGAAGTGTGATGGCATCGGCGATCCAGCGTATCGCGAGGGCGAGAGTGGAGGGTTGGGTGGTGTATGGACCTGATGTGTGAGTGCTGGTTGTAGAGAGGGAAGGGCGGAAGAAGAAGAAGCCTGCTGTGGAGCCCGCGGTTTCCGTGAGGCAGGCGTGTGTGTAGGCCACTTCCCTAGTGTCCAAAGGTGGCTTGCGGTTGTATGCTTGGCGGCGGCTGCGCGCGCGTGTGTGTGTACATGTTGCGTGGAATGGGTGCGAGGCGGAGGTTGGGGGAGGGAGGTAGATCGGAGACTACAGTGGACCTAGGAAAGACATGGATGCGTGGGTGTCTGGGATAGTATCCACGTGGTGTAGCTGGTGAGCTGGACAGACGAATGATTTGTCTTTCCCGGTGTAGGTTAAGGAGGCCTTGAAGAGGGTAGAAAAGGCCTGTTCTGTACAGGGTGTCTGTAGAAGTCTTAGGGGGAGTCCTAGTGTTGCTTTTTATAGTGTATTAAAGGCCCAGATTAGTTTGTGTTGTGTGCCAGGAAGGGGGCAGTAAGGGATGTAGTATAGGAATTTGTTCAGGGCCAGCGCTTGATCTAGGCGGCTGGCGTGTGTCTCGGTGAGGCCGGCATGATTTAAGACTACGCGGTGAAGTGTGTGATTGAGTGGCATGTGCGTATGGACTGATTGATGGCCGAAGTGAAAGTGTTGGAGATCAGTAGCATAATCAGGACGCGACAAGGGTCGACGCGGCGGATGCGCTGTCCGGCAAGGGCGAGGGAGAAAGAGGGGTTCATAGTCCGTTGGTATTTACTGCGTGCTATGAGTAAGTTCAGATTTCTCCGGAGCTGGTTGTAAGCCCGCTTGGGAGAGGTGTGTGGAAATAGTGTTAAGTGCCTTTTGGAGTGTGATTAGGACCTCTCCCGGTGAGCCAGTGGCGGTCCATAAGGTGAGATCGTCTGCAAAGAAGAGGACATGAAGATCGAGTATATCGGCTGGGACTCGGGCTAGTGGGACCATGCCTAGGTTAAAGAGACTGTGGGAGAGGACGGCACATCGCGGAGTGCCACGACTGAGTGGAGTGAGACAGTTCGTCGAGATAGCGGATGCGGGCAGATTGGTGGGAGAGGACAGGGTTTATTGGTTAGACTTGGGAGAGGCCTTTGCCTTGCAGTGGGCGCAGTGAGGCTGATGTGATGTAGAAGGAAAAGGTCTTGGGTGGATAGTGCTCTGCAAAAGCCAGTGAGGGTTGGGGGGGAGGTAGTCGGTGGTCAGAAGATGGTGGTGGTGGTGAAAAACATTTATTCAAGGTTATTTACAGGAGAGAGTGGGGCTGGCCTTAAGAGCCACGCCCTTAAAATTCTAGGAGAGGTCCCTAGCCCGGGACCTTTGTGGCTTATGTGGCAGCTCGGGTCCCAGCGACGAGAGCTATTTGGCTCTCTAACGTAGAGCAGCCGAGCAGCGTAGCCTCGCAGCTCTCTCAGGCAGGTGATGGGAAATGGGGTAAGCAGGATTAGAGGGGCATGCCCACACCATGTGGTACACGTCCGAGAATGCGCCTCCACAATCCCGGCACTCCCCGTTAAAAGCCGGATTAAAATATTGCAGCAGTGCCGGGCGCAGTACCGCGTTGGTATATAAGCGAAGGAGCCAACGCTCCTCGCTTTTGGTAAGCCCTTTCGCGGGGGTGAAAGCGGGTATGCTGTGTTTGGTATAACTGAATAATTTCTTTGTAAGTGATCGCCAGATTAGGTTCTGATACTTCAGCCGGCGAGTGTCGAGGCGATGCCCGGTGGTTGAGCGCGCGGGCTGAGGAGTCTGCAGCCTCGTTTCCCTTTAGTTCCGCGTGTGCTAGGGTCCAGATGACGACATGTGTGTCAAGGGTGATTTCGGTACTCGCATCTATGTAAATTTTGGCGGCGCGTTGAGATATGCGTCCTTGTTGCACATTTCTACAGACTTCCCGGGAATCGGTAATGATAACCCGTGAGTCTGGTTCTGCAGCGGCGAGTGCTATGGCAACCTCCTCCTCGTGTGTAATTGCAGAAAGGAAACCAGCGCAAAAGACGGAGACACAGAACAGGAACACTGGACGACGCTGGACTATCGACTATCGACTGGTCGATAGTCCAGCGTCGTCCTGTGTTCCTGTTCTGTGTCTCCGTCTTTTGCGCTGGTTTACTGTCTGCAATCATGTACCGACTCGCCCAGCTCACCACTCTACTGAATCTTGTGTAATGTTTGGGGCACAGAAAGCGAGTCCCTGAACGTACGCGTTTTGATGGATTACTGTGGCCGTATACCATCCCCCGTGGTGTGGGCCAGCAGCATCCTTGTAGAAAACTCCGTAGCGAGAGCCATAGCGGTCGTTAAGGGCCGTCGCGCGCGTGTTTCGACGACCCTAGTGAGTCTCCTTTGCATCTTCTGTGGCAGAGGTTGGACCTGTAGCGTGTGACGCCAGTCCTCTAGAACCTTGGTCATTTCCTCTGCATGCACTTTGTAGGTAGTGTGCAGGCGGTTTACGAGGCTTTTGCCGGTTGAGGATTTGTTCAACCGCAAGTATTGGTTGTTTAAGTGCTCCTCGCGTAGCTCAGCAAAGGTGTTGGTCATGCAGAGATCGACGAGCCGTTGATCGGACGTCGTAATGGGGAGGTCGAGGGCGCGCTTATAGATTTTGTGAAGGATCACATCTAGGGCGTTTTCGTCACATTTCCGCAAGTGGAGATAGGGTGCCGAACCGGGTATCTGGCTGGTTATAAATGAATTTTCCAGCCTCAGGGCGTGTTTGCATCGAAACACCCCTTCCCCCCCCCCGTTTGTTAGATACCAGGTGGACCTTGTGGCCCACCTGGTCTCCAATCTTGCAGAGCTTCAGCAGGTTTGTGTCGATCTTGCGGTTGCGGTGAATAGTCTCAACACTCTTACCACATCGTGTTCAGGGATAGGGCCGCTAGCAAGGGACAGGTCAATTTTGGTAATGCACTTCGGGTTGGGGCGAAGGTACACGAATTCTGATTTGGTCGGGGAGCATTCCAGGCCACAGCGGCGAGCGTATCCGTCCACGATAGTCGCCGCTTGTTGCAGGTTGGCCTCGATCTGTCCAAACGACCCATGTGTTGCCCAGAGCGTGATGTCGTCGGCATACAGGGTATGCCTGATGCCTGGGACATCATTAAGCAATGGGGGGAGGTGAGCCGTGACGAGATTAAAGAGGAGAAGAGAGAACTCTGGTTCCTACAGAGTTCCTCTGCTACATAGGGGGTACGGGCCATGCTTCTGGTCTTGGACACGTATATAGGTTTGCCGATCAGTGAGAAATTGTCTGATGTACCTAAACGTCTTGTGGCCACAATTCGTCTGTGACAAATGTGTGAGGATGATGTCGTGGGCCACGTTGTCAAATGGGGCCCCCTTAAGGTCCAAGGCGAGGACCACCTTGTCGTCACTGGGGTGCTCGACCGGATCGAAGGCTTCCTTGCGTAGCTGCAGCAGAACATCCTGCGCGGATCGGTGTGGGTGGAATCCGAACATTGTGTCTGCAAACGTTTGTTTTGATTCTTGATATGTTGAAAGTCTGTCTCTGACCATAATTTCCATCAACTTCCCCACACAAGAAGTCAGTGAAAAAGGCCGGAGATTCTTAATATTGATGGCTTTTCCGGTTTCGGTATGAAAGTGACTAATGCGGTGTTCAAGTACACGGGAGTGGTGTGCCCCCGTCCCGCATGTTGTTAAAATAGTGAAGAAGGCACAGGTATGCCGGGTCCGGAAGGTTAGCAAGCAGCTTAACCGTCACTCTATCCCATCCGGGCGCTGTGGCGGGCTTCATTTTTGCCAGGGCCGCTTTTTAGATCGTAAAGCTGGAACGGTCTGCTCAGCTCCTCATTCTCAGATAATGCATATGAGCATGCTGACCCGCGAGAGTCCTGAATGCTACAAAGATATTTATCTCTGAGCGCTGTAGCCAAATTGGAAGTGTCCCGTCGAAAGCGCGAACAGCTCTCTGTAGTTGTTTCTGGGTTTCGTTGCGTGTTTGAGCTGGATCAATGAAGGCGCGAAAGAGGAGCCATGTGCTCTGATTCGACATTTTTCGAGCTGCGGTATTACAGCGGTCCATACAGTTCGAGTCGGCGAGTTGGGCCGCATACTCGGCTGCCTCCTGGGTGAGTGCCACGATTCGAATTTTTAGTTGGCGGTTGTGCTCCTGCCGGCGCCATCGGAGGATGAGGCTATGCCGGGCCTCCCAGAGGTGCAGGAGACGGCTGTCCACCGCCGACGTTGCCTCTGAGAGTTGAACTTGTTTGTTGTTCAACCTTACGAAGCTGGGCCACCAAATGTTAAGACCAAGATTCATGACCCTGTTGGGCTATAGGTTCAGGGTTTGTGTACTCCGAGCGAAAGCGAGCCTAGTTTGGGAGTGTAGCTTCTCGATGTGGAGCGTGTGAGAGGTTTCGTACGGAGTGTTGTGAGGAGGATGCAGTGGTCGCTACCGAGGGCTTCCTGTGGGTTGTGCCAATCCGCATATCGTATGTTTTTGGTGAAGGTAAGATCCGGGCACGTGTCCCGTGTTACGGAGTTAGCTATTCTGGTGGGGTGAGCACGATCCGTTTGGAGGGTTAGGCCCAACGTGGAGATAAGCGCCGCCAGCTTTCGTCCGTGTTTTTCCTCGTTATGGCAGCCCCAGAGAGGACTGGGGGCATTGAAGTTCCCATTTATGATGAGGGGCTCCTTTCCTGCGGCCATGTGGGCTTTGCTAAATATGTCAGTGTATGCTACATTGGGGAGTTCGGGTGAGCTGTATAAGTTGAGTACGTCTGAAGGTGGGAAGTGAGGCTGGCAAGCACCATCGGCTCCATGAGCTTGCCCGCGCAGGAGCTGAGGGCAGTAAGACGGAGGTTATTGATGGTTGAGGATTTATCGGGTTTTGATATGAATAAGACCAGTGACGTCGTCCAATCTACAGGCAGGGTGCCAGAGATCCCGGCGTTGTTGTCTACAGTAAGAAGAAATGTGTGGGCTTCGGAGGAGAGGTTTTTGAGAGTTGTGCATGTGATTTTGTCTGCACCGGGGGCAGAGTGCGTGTCACAACCTACCAGTGCTGTGTCAAGTTTTGTGTGCGTGAAGGGGATGTCTAGTGCAGGAAAGGCTGGCCCATTATATGTGGTGAGTTTGAAGAGCACTGTGAGAGTGGGAAGTATAGTTGTTGGAGGTTAGTAAGAACCTCTCGTAAAGTATGGGAGGCGAAGATGCGTTCAAGAGTGGGTGCGGGAAGAGGTTGAGGTCTGAGAAGGGAGCGGAGAAGGTACCAGGATAATTTTTGATGTAAAGCTCCGTCAAAGCGGTCGCATGTTCAGGCCCAGTGTTTGGTGTCGAGTGTCTTGCAGTGAGAGATGTCGTTTCGGAGTGCTTGTATTCTGTAACGGAGCTGTGTGTTGTGCGGTTACGTAGTTAATGCGCGTTGGAGACATGTTCTCCGCTTCCACAGTCGTAGGAGGTGAGGATCAGGGTTGTCACGGGGAGCAGGACTGGAAATTTCACATGTGGCTCGCGCCTGGGTGTCTAAGGTCAGCGACCAATGAATAGTAGTCGGAGGGGTTGGACGGGTGTGGATCAGGGTGAAGAAAAGTGAAGGGTCGGTGGAAGTGTTCAAATTCAAGGTCAGGAAAGAAGCGCCCGGCATTAGAAATGCAGTCACAGCGAGCAGCAGAAGGCCCAGCAATGCCTCTGTTGTTCCAAAAGCGGCCTTGACCGGCTCGACCGCGGCAGCCGCGTTTCCATGGAGGCGAAACGCTAAGGCGCCCATGTGCTGTGCGATGTCAGTGCATGTTAAAGATCCCCAGGAGGTCCAAATTACTTCCGGAACCCTCCACTACGGCACCTCTTGTTGTCTTCTTTCACTGCCTCCCTCATGCCTCCCTTACGGCGCGGTTCAGGTGTCCGCCGATATGAGAGACAGATACTGCGAGGTTCCCGACCGAGGCTACCTCCAGGATATACCCGCCCGAACTTCAAAGCGCAGTGCAGTCTGCAGACAAGGACATTCAACTATGGGCCGTCCAGCAGGCCCGGGGTGCACTCGAAAAGCACAAGCCTCACGACCCACCACAAACGGGCCGAACGGGGGTAGTGCAGAGGAGGGCATAACCCCGGGTCAACGCTTGGCCAACGTCACGACGCGTCAAACCGTCGGTTGCCGGCATTTTCAATAAAGTTTTTCCTACCTACCTACCTACCTACCTACCTACCTACTGCGCATTTCATTTCCTCAAAAGCCAATTTGAATAATAATAATAATTGGTTTTTGGGGAAAGGAAATGGCGCAGTATCTGTCTCATATATCGTTGGACACCTGAACCGCGCCGTAAGGGAAGAGATAAAGGAGGGAGTGAAAGAAGAAAGGAAGTGAGAGGTGCCGTAGTGGAGGGCTCCCCAAAAACCAATTTTCCAATTTTCAATTTTAACACGACCGCGTCGCTACACAAAGGCTAGAGGAAGGCAGCTTCTGTAAAGTGTACACCCGATCCGCGCCGTGGGAGTGGTGCTTAAGAAAAGGAAATGGCGCAGTAACTTCCTCACATCTTAGTGCACACCTCAACAGCGCCGAGAGGGTAGCGAGGAAGGCGGCAGTGAAAGAGGAGTCGTGGTGGAAGGCTCCGGAATATTTGCGACCACCTGGGGAACTTCGACGTGCACCGACATCGCACTCCACACGTGTGCGTTTTGCCTTTCGCCGTCCCCTCTCTTCCTGTCCCCTCACCTCTTTCATTTAATTTCTCCATTCTGCCATGCTATCCTTTGTTTCGCTGCCATAGCTCAGGTGCTTTAGTATCGATGGCAGATGCCGGGGCCAGCAAAAATCTTTTGCTTCCTTTTTATTATTATTTTAATAAAACCACTTACTACGCCACCGAAACGCGGCCGCCGCAGTCGGGTTCGAACCAGGGTACTCCGGCTCAGGAGCCGAGCGCGTTAACCACTGAGCCACCGCGGCGAGGAGGGGGCGCTGCGAGCGCGAGTGACAACGGACGATCTCTACGTGAGCTCCGCTGATTTCGTGTTTTTACCCTAGACACTGAGACCCTACAATACTTCCGTTGATATCACCGGTTTCCTGAAGACGAGCGGAATCCAGGGACACCAACCAAAAGTACGTACAACAAGTTTTGACCATTTTAGGTCAACTTTTCCCCGTGACCAAGCCAGATGCCTCGCTAGGCCTACTGCGCCGCGCCGAAGAATACGGAGCTCTGCGTCGCAGTGGCGTTCGCCACCTGCGTCGCAGCAGCGTTCGCCAGCTGGGCTGCGCCGTGGACCGTGCCCGCGCGCCGTAGTTCGCCATGAGGGTCACCGTAGAAGGCATCCCAATTTCTCGAGAAGAATTAGCAGCCAGTGATTGGTTGACTAAAGTTAAGCTCCTGGAAGCGCGAACAACATCAGGGCCTGCCGTGCCAGATTTCCCTGGAGACAAAGCGGGACCGAACCAAGCGTCCCAAATCGACAATGGGCTACGTGCGAAGACGGAAGCTGAACTCACGCCTCGGCAACGAGGACGCTTACTAGCCAAAAAATCTGTAGCATCGAACCAGCCTCGCTTACCCAGCAACGCTCTCAAGCTAATTGTGCGCCCACGGGGCGGACTGCTACTCTCCAAGATTACAACCTACCAACTACTGGAAGCAATTTGCACTGCTGCTCGCTTCACCAGGGACGCTGTTCGTCACGAAGACCTAATACAAGCTAACCTGATCCAGAACACTTTCGCGTACTGCACCCCAGTCGTCGAAAGAGCTGAACGTATGATGCAACTCAGAGAGATCACCGTTGACAACAAGGCGTATGAGATATCCGTCTACTGCGCTCCAGATGATAGCTCGAGCCGTGGTGTGATTCGCGGCGTCGACGTCCGACTGGATCGAAATACAATCCAAGCAGAGTTACAAGACAACCGTAACCCACCCATTCTGGACTTTCGGCGGCTCGGGAACACCACCGCAGTACTCATCACATTCGCTCAGCGCCAAGTGCCTACCTGGGTCTACTTTTGCAATAGTCGCCACAGATGCAACTTATTCAAGAGGAAGTACGAGGTGTGCTATCGCTGTGGCGAGCTCGGTCATCGAGCCGATGTTTGTGCAAGCACAACTACTAAGTGTAGAGGTTGCGGACTATCCAATCCTACCACCGACCACACGTGCAAACCAATCTGCCGCCTGTGCGGCAAAGAACATTTCACGGGCGATAGTCGCTGCAGGGAAATCTTCAGGATTCCTTACGAAGTCAAGCGCAGGAAGTGGGAGAAAATTCGAAATGCTGAGGCAGAGAAACTCAAGACCCAAGAGACCGCCAAGCGGATCACACTCCAGCGCACCAGCCGATGGGACCGGCAACGCTCCGATAGCCAGCAGCGGCAGCTCCGAGACCGCTCGAGCTCTTTTCCACCGCTCAAGTCTCCCGCTCCACGGATGGGTTCTCAGGGGACCTCCCGGACCAATCCCGGGCCACCTGCAGTCGTCCAGCAGACAGGGGACTCTCCTCATCCTTTGCAGCAGCCACCTGGGCTACTACCATCTCTACCCGATCTACAAGAACGTCAAGAACCGGTGAGTACGCAGGAAGGGACTCCCACTACTCTAGACACACACAAAGCGATTATGGAACTGACAGCAGTCATCCAACAACTTATACTCAGAGTAGAGGCTCTCGAAAAGCCAATGGCCACACTCCCTTCGTCTCCCCCGCATCCGCAGGGATCATATGAATCAGTACCTATGGATATCGCTCCTCCCAACCGATCCGCACAAAAACGCAAAGCAACGTCCGACACCGACTCACCCGCGGAGGGTTGGCAGGCACGTTTTGCCAAAGTTGAGGAAAGCTGCAACCTCAGTCAAACTCGCATCAAGGCTTTAGAAGCACACATCGAACGCTCACTCCACACAATCGGCTCACAAGTCACGCAACAATTTGACATGCTGAACAAAGCTATAGAAGCACAGGGCAAACTCCTCGCTGCCGTGGTACCCGCGGCCCCTGCGCCGACACCCGTTCAAACCCCACAACTATTCCCGCCTAATCATGGCGAGCAGCTCGGGTAACACCACCATCTGGCAGTGGAACTGTCGTGGGTTCGCGCGTAAGCGTCCGGTCCTCCAGCAGTTCCTCGCCGCGAGTGATCGCCCCGAACTAATAGCTCTCCAGGAATGCGACAAGAACACGAAACTTGCCGGTTACAGTACATACCTATCGGAACGAGTAAAACCTCGAATAGCTACTCTCGTCAAACGTAACCTCACTGTCCTCCAACACAATTTATATCCAACTTTCCCCGAATACGTCTTCTTAGAAATATTACCCCGACCCTCGCGTAAACGTTGCACTAGTCTGTTTATAATTAATGTCTACAGCCCTCCCCGAGCTCATAAGGATATTTTCGGTCCGCTTTTCCTCAAAGCCCAGCAGCTGGCGCAGGGGCAACCCCTCCTCATTCTCGGTGACTTTAATGCGCATCACCGCGCTTGGGGCTACCACTATGACTCCGCTAAAGGTCGACGCCTTTGGAATGACTGGCATATGAACCAGCTGACTCTTATCACGGACGTGTCCTACCCCACTAGACACGGTACGGGCCTACATCGTGATACAACGCCGGACCTGGCCTTTACGACCTCCAGAGTTAAAGCGACTTGGTGTCACACTAACGAAAACTTTGGGAGTGATCACTTCGTACTCGAAATCGTAATACACGAGCCCACCAGGCAATGTACGCGGCCAGCTCAGGTGATTAACTGGGACTCCTTCCGGACGCACAGGAAACAGCAGACAAACCTCCCGCTATAACTGATATCAAGGCGTGGACAACCGAAATTGTCAAACAAGTGGCCGACGCCACTCAAACCGTCGAGTTAGAGGACAGTATCCCACACTGCGACCGCTACTACGCCCATCTGTGGGAGCGCAAGAAGTCGCTCGAAGCTCTACTTGCCACTCGGAAATGGGACCGCAATATCCGACGTAGACTGGCGCGCGCACATATGAATATCGAGAAATATGCAATAGAACTCACTCGACAGAGCTGGCACAACATATGTGACCCGATGAACAACACTCCAAACGCTCGTAAGACGTGGAACCTCCTTCGACATTTACTCGACCCAGCAGGAGGCAAGCTCCAAACACGCCAACAGCTCGAGCGAATCTTCCACCAGTATCCTGGCACGTCTGACGAGCTTAAACAAGAGCTTATAAATACTTACATCCGCCCTGAACCAACAACCAACCTCCCTTTCTATCAGGGCGCGGAAAATCTCTGTCTAGACGCTCCGATCACTTTAGCGGAGGTCCGAGCAGAACTCAATCGCCTCAAGACGACTTCGGCGGCCGGTCCTGACCGCATTTCAAATAAAATGCTTAGGAATCTAGAGGACGCATCCATTCATGCTCTTACCGACTATTTTCAAGAATGTTGGGCCAGCGGTACCATCCCTCAAGAGTGGAAATGCGCCAATCTAGTCCTCATCCCCAAGCCAGGCAAACCACCAACCTTGGCCAACCTCCGTCCCATCTCTCTCACGCCCTGCGTTGGGAAGCTGATGGAACACGTTATCCAGACCAGGCTCTCACGATACCTTGAAGACAACCATCTTCTACCAGACACTATGTTCGGCTTGCGCCCTCATTTAGCAGCCCCGGACATTATGCTTCTTCTCCATCATCAGGTAGTCATGAGACGTACACTAGACACGAAAGTCATCGTCGGCCTCGATGTTGCCAAGGCATTCGACAACGTCCTCCATGAAGCGATTCTTCAACAACTTCAAGCTCTCGGTGTCGGACATCGCATGTAGGCGTACATTCGAAACTTTCTCACCGACCGCACAGTGCAACTTAAAGCCGGCACGGGAGATCCTTCCATCATCTCTCCGGGAAACCGTGGCACGCCGCAAGGCGCCGTACTTTCGCCGATGCTTTTTAACGTCGCACTGATAGGCCTGCCGAAGCTACTGGCCGACATCCCCCACCTGCATCACAGCATTTATGCTGACGACCTCACACTTTGGATCACGCGCGGCAGTGACGGCCAGATTGAAGAGACTTTACAGACCGCGATCGAACGGATCGGAGATTATCTAAGTACAGTTGGCCTCACGTGCTCGGCGACAAAGTCCGAGTATATCATCATTCCTTCCCCGGGACGACGCCCTTCAAAGATACTTCCGGACATCAACCTCCAGGTGCAAGGAAACCCGATTCCTCGAACAGACAACATCAGGATCCTGGGCTTGCATCTACAGGCCAACGGCAGCAACAACATCACGATCCAACGCATCGACCAGTCGGTTGTGCAGATCGGACGCCTCCTTAAGCGAATCTCCAACAAGCATCATGGCATGCGAGAGTCCAACCTCCTGCGCCTCGTTCAAGCTTTCGTCTGCTCCCGCATCACCTACTCTGGACCCTACTTACGTCTCACTCGTGCCGAAAGCGAACGGCTAGACGCGTCACTTCGAAAAGCATACAAGACGGCCCTAGGCCTTCCCATGTCCACAGCTACCCATAAGCTCATGGCTCTCGGAATCTCCAATACCGTGAGCGAACTGATCGAAGCAACCCTCACCGCCCAGTATGAGCGGCTCTCACTCACACACGCTGGCCGAGTGGTACTGCAGCAAGTTGGGATCTCCCCGCCGAGATCGGCCCCAAGTTACGCTGAACTTACATCGGAATATCGCCTAAATCTCCGCATTCCTCCCATTCCCAAACGGATGCACCCGGAACACCACGCCGAGAGACGGGCCGACCGGGCTCGTCAGTTCGAGAAACGCTTCAGCGGACGTCCGGACGTCACGTATACGGACGCCTCTTACCATCCATCGAGGCCAGCGATGGTGGCGGTAGCTCTCGCCCCTCACCGCAGCTGGTACACAGCCTGCAGCATTCGCAATGCAGAAACAGTCACCGCAGCTGAGGAGGTTGCCATTGCGCTCGCGCTAGCCGACCCTAATACCAAAGTCGTCATCAGTGACTCTCAACAGGCTATTCGCAATTACGATGCTGGCCGTATCTCTTGCCAGGCGTTACACATTCTACGTTCTACAGCACCCTCTTCCACATCTCGCTTACTTCTTTGGGCTCCAGCCCACGAGTCGCTCAGCGGAAACGCTCAGGCACACACTCTCGCTCGAGATCTCAGCTGCCGAGCCGAGAGTATGATCAGCCACCCTGCTTCCGCTGACACTAATATCCCACGCGCTTCTCTACTCACCACTTACACGGACATACTCCAGCACTACCGACTCCAAAGGTGCACATATCCTCCCGCACACCGCGATCTAACAAGACGCGAGGCCGTCCAATGGCGCAAACTACAAACTGGCAGCTTCCCACACCCCCTCTTATACAGCAGGATCTTTCCGGAACAGATAGCCCCCATGTGTAAACACTGCTCAACTCCGGCCACACTCATACACATGGTGTGGACTTGTACACATTACAACACAGACAACGCAAACACCCCAGAGACGTGGGAGTCTCTCCTGTGTACTTCCACGCCAGCAGACCAACGCTGGCTTATCCAGCGCGTGGTGGAGGCCGCGGCATCCCAAAGGATCCCCGCCGACCTCCTCTAAGTCAGCGCAACCGGTCCTTTGACTGGTCCCCTGTTTTTGGGCGCAATAAAAGAGTTTACCTACCACCGCGGCGAGTCGCCGTGGGAAAAGGGATGAAGAAAGGAGTGAGAAAAGCGAGAAGAAAACAGGCACCGTATTGGAAGGAGGAGGAAGAGATGACAAACTTCTATGGAAAGAAAATATTTAAGGAGACTGCGTGCTGTGGAGAGGGCGCTGCGATCGCCGAGGTGAGCGGACGCGTTCACATCGGCTCTGTCTTCTACAAATGATTTCGCAGCAATTTCAAGTGCATTTCATCGCCAACCTTTCACCAACGGATCCGTGAAGTCGAGAGGCATCGACGGATGCCCAGTTATGAGGTGGGCCACCTTTCTTCGCAGAGATATTGCACTTTCTGCGCCCCGACCCCGCCATAGCCTCGCTAGGTCTAGGCGTGTACGCGAGACGCTAGGCCTAGCCGGCGCAACCGCTGCGCGCCGATGACAGACGCGGCGCCACGTATACGGACTCTCTCCAAGGAAGCGGCACAAGCCGACGAACGTGACTCAAGAATGAACGTGCAAGTGATGGGAGAAGACATTTTGCGCCGACGAAATTACCGAAGAAGCCGGATGGAAGACCGCCGGAGCGCGGCGTTCGAGACCCCGAGACCACGGTGCGAATTCGACGTACGACATCGATGCAAGAGCGAACGCGCCTGGCACCGGCCAGCAAGGCACGAAACCCAAGCATGTCAAAGGAAAGGTTATCAAAGCGGGACGCATGCCCAGACTACCGAAGGAGGAAATTAAAATCGTGGTTAGACCAAAAGGCGGCGTCGACATCGTTAAGGTCGGCGCCCCGACGGTCACCGCCGCAATCTTCGCGGCCGCCGACATAACAGGAGACGAAAGTGTGGAAGACACGGTCTGTCTGAACTCGCAACAGAACATCGTCGTCGTCAGCACACCGAAACGAGCGAACGCGGACCGCTATGCCAAACTGCGGGAAATTCACATTCAAGGGAATCCGCACGAAGTCAACGCGTACGAAACGGCACCCGATAATACAACCAAGGGAGTGATTCGTGCCATCCCCATTGAGGACGGACCCCGAGCACTGGACGAGAACATCGTAAACCCGAGAAACCCACTGGCACTGGCGGCCAAACGCATAGGCACTACAACCACGGTTGTATTTGCCTTCGACGGACTCAAAGTGCCCAACCTTGTCAGGTACGGCGCAACACTCGTTCGTTGCACGTTGTATCGCAAGCAAGTTGACATCTGTTACTAGTGCGGACGCCTCGGCCACCGCATGGACGTTTGCCCAAATCCCGCCAACCGCATTTGCAGGGGTTGCGGAGGCCGCAACCCAGACCACGGGCACCAATGCTCGCCCAAGTGTAACCTTTGCGGCGGCGCTCACATGACGGCCGACAAGGCCTGCAAAGCAAGGTACAAGACTCCGTATGTGATTCGCAGGCGACAATGGGAGCGCCAAAACGCACATGCCCAACTCACACAGCAAGTCTTCCCGCCCATCCAGCCGCACAGACCCAGATCCACGACACGATCACGTGGCCGGTCCCGGTCCCGCAGTCGTCAAAGGCACAACCGCGCTCCGACAAGATCGAGATCCAGGACGCCAACTCTCGGAGACAAGGTGAGCTGGGCGGGCACTGTCCGGGGCATCGTGCGGGAGGGGGTCGTAACAGCACCTGCATTCCCAGAGCAGAATCAAAAAGCCGATAATAATATTTTAGAGGCGCTAAGGAAAAAGAACGCAGAAATGCGAAAAGAGAACGCGGTAATGCGCGAACAAGTCCAAAAGCTAATGCAAGATGCGAGAACTCAGACGCGAGCGTGCCGGGATGGAAAAAAACAAACAGAACGCACAACAGCAGGTACCGGCGAGCGTTCCTGACGCGGACGCGCACGCCCCGAAGAAACGGGCGATACAACACCACGAGGGCGGTTTCGAGAGCCAGGTGCGAGTGAAAATTACAGACATCAAGAAAATGCTATGCACCATGCAAAGTACCATTGAAACCCTACACGCAACATTCCTCGGCCTCGCAAACAGGACCACTAACCTTGAAGGAAACATGCAGATAATACTGAATCACTCCGTATTCACGCAGCACGGACACGCACCGGCGAGCAGTGATGCGGGACCGAGCCACCATCAAGGGCAGCCGGGTAACTTGCATCAGCATCAACGTGGCCAACGATAACCAAGGGATAGTAATATGGCAGTGGAACTGCCGCGGCTTCGCCGTCAAAAAGTGCGTTCTACAGCAACACATCAGGCACGCAACACGTAAACCGGACGTAATATTACTCCAAGAAACGCTCACCAACGCGGCTACCTTAACAGGCTACAAAAGGCAAGGCAGCAAAATCGAGGGGAGGTGTATGTGCATGCTCGTTAGGAAGCGTCTCACATTCGTTGACCACGAACTAAGCGGCGTCCAGATGGAACACGCTCTCATTGAACTGATACCTACCAAGGAGAGGAAACAAAGTATATTCATACTGAACGTATACAGCAGTCCAGCGAAACGCCGCCAACGCTTCCGAGCGCTGTTTCTGAAGACGCTCAAGATTGCCGAGTCCCGGACGCTGATTGCAGGGGGAGATTTCAACGCGGCAGACACGGCATGGGGTTACGGCTACAGCACGACCAAGGGAAGACAACTCGGGCAAGATGCACAGGAGAGAACCGGCTCGGACGTGGCGTGGATCGGACGCTCGCGCGAACGCTCCTCGCTTCACCCATGCCCACCGCTGAATTCAGCGACGGTCAACACCGCTCTTGCCTGGATTTCGTCTTCGAAGCTCGGATAACGCCGTCGGACGCATCGGCAAGTCCCTTTTTGCCTGTTTCTGCGGACTTTTCTGCGTTTCGGCTCTCGCCGGTACGCACGGCCCGCTAGGCCCACGCCAGGCCTAGCGACCCCGCTCTGACGGGGCTGTGCCGCATTATCTGAGTGGGATCTTCCTCCAACATTGGACATGGAATTCACCGTGGAGGGGACTGACATTAGCCCCGAAGAAGTTTCGCACCAATATGGTTGGTTCACCGTCGGTGAATCCGAACGCTCCGGTCACGAACGCCAAAGGAATAACCCCGCGGCACACAATGGAACCGATCGCGCCCAGAGACAGGGCAGCATGCGGCACTCTGCCGACTCCTCTGCGAAAAAGCTTGGCCGACGACTTGCTCGACAATCGGTGGCGTCGAACCTACCTCGCCTACCCAAGGGCCTAACCAAGGTGATATTCCGGCCATCGGGCGGCCTCCGTATACTGGAGAGCTGTGGCCAACTCGGCATCTTTCAACTCATCCGGGACGCCGCGGGCCTCACCTTGGCAGAATCATCTGAAGACTGCATGCTACTCAACTTCAAGCAACACACCATACTGGTGGCCACCCATTCCGCGGTACGAGTGGAACGCTACTTAAACATCAAGGAGCTCATCTACGGCGAGAACAAGATCGCCATCACCTCGTATGTCGCCACGCCGGATGGCAGTGGCAAAGGAGTGATCCAAGGCGTTCCGAAGCATCTATCGGACGCTGACATCCTTGCGAACCTTCAGCATCCAAGGAATCCTCCAATATGTGGAGTCCGGCGCATGGGTGCGCAGTCGCAGACGGTCCTCATTCTCTTCAACGGTGAGCGAGTTCCCCGTTGGATCAGCTTCGGTGGTGGCATGATTCGCTGCTGCCTCTACAAAAAAATACGAAGTGTGTTCTTTGTGCGGACAACTCGGACATCGCAGAGACGTTTGCCCGGACCCGAAAAACGCTCGCTGCCGCGGATGCGGCGTGGCCAATCCTCCTGAGACACATAGCTGCGAGCCTGAGTGTGCCTTGTGCGGTAAGGGCCATGAACAGGGCAGCAACAAATGCCGCGAAATCTACCGCACTCCATACATTGTCAGCAAACGCCGCTGGGAACAGGAACGCCAACATCTGACCCAGCATAGCCAAGAGTCGCCGCAGTCTAAAGAGCGACACAGCCGCTCCAAAAGCAGGGGACGAACAAATTATAGATATCGATCCAGCTCCTTTCCACGACTGGAACCGAGAGGCCAGTCCGCCTCCAAATCCAGGACTCCTTCACACCAGCCACGGAACCCCGGTTTGAACCAGGACGCCGTCGGCACGCAAAAGGTAGGCTGGGCAGATAAAGCCTCCCATAAATCTAACTCCAACCCCTCTGAGCTAGCAGACCTGAAAGTGCTGGTAGGGAAATTACTTCGTGAGGTCGAGGACCTAAAGAAAGAAAATGCCGCTCTAAAACAGCAACAAATGCAGGCTCGGTCACCGCCTACGACCGCTGGCGCCAATAACCCTACCCCTCTACCTCCGCCGGAGCGGACATGCAGGCTGAATCAACGCGGGCACCTCCGCCTAAGCGAAAAGCAGGCGATTCCCTGTCCGAAGGCCAAACACTAGCCGACACCATTCACAAAATTGGAGAAGCGAAAACGCAGACTAACAGCAACCTCATTCAAGTGCAGCTTACAATGACTTCCATCATGGAAGAATTATGCAGACACCGGCAGGAATTAATTAACTTAGGCAGCTGGCAGCAGGAAGCAGAGAGCAGGCTCCTTCCTCACAAAATTCGCAAACCCGCTTCTTCTGAAGCGGTATCCGACTAGCAACAACATGGCGCCACAACCCAATTACACCATCTGGCAGTAGAACTGCCGAGGATTTAGCCGCAAACGAGCTTTACTCCAACAATTCCTCAACAATAGGGACGGACCGGACTTAATCGCACTACAAGAGACACAAACTAATAAGCTAACTGGGTATCAATCCTTTTCATCGGGGGGTGGAACGCTTGGAGTCACGACTCTTGTCAAACGAAATATTACGGTAGTACAGCACGATACCCCAGTCACAAATGTCACACACGTGCTAGTCGAATGAATTCCGCCTAGGAAACCCGACCACAGTCTGTTTGTGCTGAATGTCTATAGCAGCCCAAAGTTACGGAAAGCAAGCTTCGGCCCGCTTTTTTAGGCGACCCTGAAGCTCGCAGGCAATCACCCCGTCATTTTCACGGGAGGCTTTAATGCCCAACACCCCGCTTGGGGTTACGCACAGGAGGACATTAAAGGTAGAAAACTGTGGCTCACCGCACAACAGTGTGGGTTGACTCTTCTTACAGATCCACTAGTCCCCACCCGCTGCGGTAACAGTGTTCCCAGGGATACGTCTCCCGATCTGACTTTTGCTAAAAATTCGGGCACTCCAACATGGATAAACACTCAACAAAATTTCGGCAGCGATCACTATATATTGGAAATAGTGACCTCAACTGACCCCAACCGTCGTAGCGCTCGAGCCCCCACCCTTGTCGATTGGGACACGTTCCGCGCTAAAAGAGCCGCCCGAGAAGCTGATACCCCCGAAATACTAGACATAGATATCTGGGCACAGGATCTTTGTGACGATGCCAAAGCAGTCACCCATACGTTAGACCAGGCTGACCACCTGGAGATTGCGGACAGCCGGCTTCTTCACCTATGGGAGGCAAAGAGAGGACTCGAGAACCGACTCAAACGACAGCGGTGGAACCGCAATCTGCGCTGAGGAATAGCTAGGCTAAACAAGGAGATCGAGGATCATGCAGCTAAACTTACTCAACAAAACTGGGATGACATATGCAACCAAATGGATCGCAATATCCTCTAAGACTTGGCACTTGCTCCGTCATCTACTTGACCCTAAAGGTAGCAGAGCCACCCAGAGGCAGAACCTGCAGAAGCTTGTGCATGAGTATGCAGGCCCACCAGAGGACCTTTTCCTTGAACCTGAAGATAGATATATTGGCAATGCTCCTATCTAAGCCTTCCCAGATTATGCTGGTCCGGAAAACACGCAGCTCGACTCCCCCATTACTGTGGATGAGGTTAGGGCAGAGATTGCCAGGCTACACTGAAAATCCGCCACTGGCCTAGATGCAGTAT
Organism: Amblyomma americanum; assembly: GCF_052857255.1. NCBI lineage: Eukaryota > Metazoa > Arthropoda > Arachnida > Ixodida > Ixodidae > Amblyomma > Amblyomma americanum. The sequence goes on from NC_135501.1 coordinate 18,860,786, forward strand.
CCAACAAGATCCTCCGCAACCTGGATGAAGTGTCGCTACAATCACTAATTGAGTATATGCAGAAATGCTGGTCGGAGGGCTCCATCCCACAAATATGGAAAACGGCAGAGATCATTCGCATCCCAAAGCCAGGGAAGGCACTCAGCCTTGAGAACCTCAGGTCGATTTCGCTCACGTCTTGTGTAGGTAAGCTCATGGAGCACGTAGTTCATACCCGCCTCAACCGGTTTATGGAGGAGAATGAGCTGTACCCTCCAACCATGATTGGATTTCGACCAAAAATTTCTACGCAGGATGTAATGCTTCAGCTCAAACATCAGATTATTGAGGCAAAAACGCGGGACACCAGAATAATTCTTGGACTTGACCTGGAAAAGGCATTTGACAATGTCAGATGATGCGATCTTGGAGAACCTTCATGAACTCGGGGTGGGAGCCCGCACCTTCAACTATATCCGCGACTTTCAGGTAGAAAGGCGCATTTTCAAGTAGGAGGTCTCCACTCACATGACTTCCCCCTCGGCAACAAGGGCACCCCGCAGGGATCGGTCCTATCACCATTTCTCTTCAACGTTGCAATGTTGAAACTTCCACACCAATTAGCGCAGGTTCCGCAACTCCACCACAGCCTCTATGCTGACGATATCACCTTGTGGAGCGCCGAGGGCAATGATGCCGAAATCGAGGAGAGACTACAGCATGCAATAGATATCGTGGGGAACTATGTAGACCCTAGGGGGCTGCGGTGCTCTCCAGCCAAATCTGAATTTCTCATATTCCGCAACATCAGATCCCTTGCGCAAACCCCACCGGCCATCGAACTCAGTATTCGCGGAGTCCCCATTCCTCGAGTGCCCAAAATTAAAATCTTGGGCCTAATTCTACAAGAACACGGCTTCAATGGTGACGTAATTCGGAAGCTTCAGGGAACCTCGCAGCAAATTATGCGACTCATTCGCCTCATTAGTAACCGCCACTCGGGCTTGAAGGAAAGCAATACTCTCCGTTTAGTACAAGCCTTTGTGATAAGCCGCATAGCTTACGTATGCCCTTACCTACATCTCAAGTCAGCTGAAAAAGAAAAAGTGGAGGCCATAATCAGAAAATGCGTCAAACAGGCAGTTGGGCTACCCATGCACACAGCGACTGAGAAAGTGTTAGGTCTCGGTCTTCATAACACCCTAAGCGAGATTATTGAAGCGGTAACCGTCTCGCAGTACGAACGACTATCGGCCACACCAACTGGCAGACACATTCTGTCCACACTAGGCATAACATACGAACGACAAGGCGGACCCACAACTGACCTTCCCAAACATATACGCCAGCTTCTGGCCATTCCTCCACTACCTCGGAACATGCACCCAGATTTCCACGCTGAAAGTCGTACAGAGAGAGCCAAATCATTAGGCAAACGCTTTCTTAATGATACCTCTGTGGTATATGTAGATGCGGCAGATTCTTCGGCTGACAAGATGGTAGCTGTAGTCACCACGGAACGTGGTACACTCATAACTGGGGGCACTATACGCACTCAGCACACACATGTTGGAGAAGAAACAGCCATTGCTCTAGCCATTGTGGGATCCTCGGCAGAAACCATTGTCAGCGACTCAAAATTGGCTATACGTAACTACATGTTTGGAAGAATCTCCCCACAAGCAGCACGGATTCTGCTAAATTATCAGCCCACTACTGAAGCATTTATGAATGCTGTCAGAATGCGGTCAGATAGTAATTGATGATTACGGAATGTTCTTGAGATTTTTTTTGGGGGGGGGTTTCTGCACGCAACTTTCCTTCATCTATTTTTGCTTGTGAGTGCATCTCATTTGTTGAAGGCAGCGTGTTGTGCCTTGATTCGTTTTGCGCATGTCACTTATGTCTTTTTTTTTCTTTTCCCGCTCCTGCTTACAGCCTCACCTAGAGGCTAGCAGTACTGTGTAAATAAATAAATAAATAAAGAAAATTCACCTAATCTGTACGCCTGCTCATGCTTTCCTTGCTGGTAATGAGGCGGCTCATAACCTAGCTCGAGAACTGTCCCGCCGAGCTGGGTCGTGCAGCCCACCCGCCCTATACTCTGGCAAGGACAGGTTGTTTTCTTACAGAGAAATCCTGCAGCACTACAGGCTTGCAAGACTCAGATTCCCCCCAGCAGATAAAACGCTCTCCAAGCAACAGGCCAAAGCCTGGCGTAAACTTCAAACTAACACCTATCCAAATCCCCAATTGTGTAGCTTCTATTCGGAAGGACTCTACTCAAACAAATGCAAAAATTGTGATGCGAAAGCCGATCTAAATCATATGATCTGGAACTGCCCGCAGTCCTTACCCGCGAGTCACTTCATTACCGGCTCTGCTCATTGGGAGGCTCTATTGCTCAGCCCCGACCCGGGGATACAGATCAAGCTCCTCTAGCTGGCTGAAGACGCCGCCGCTGCCCAAGGGATAGCGGCCGCCGTTTAAGCGGGGGGCGACTTCGTGTCGCTCCTCTATATCCGCTGGAAATAAAGTTTCACAACCAACCAAGATGCGCAGGAACTCGACTTCACGTTACTTACGGATCCGGCGCACCCGAAGAGAATCGGTACCTCCACTACCAGAGATACGACCCCGGACCTGACGTTCGTCCGAAATGCCGGGACGACGGCTACCACGTGGAAAAATACGTCGACCGACCTGGGGAGTGACCACATGATCGTCGAAATACACGTACAGACTCCGGACAAGGCGCACGGGAGTAAGCGAAATTTCAAATGGACCGATTGGGAAGATTTCAGAAATAAACGAGACCAACAAGAGTCTTCAGGAGATACGATCACAGACATCGAAGCCTGGACCCGCTTGCTGGTTGCAGACGCCAAAGCGTCAACCAAGACCGTCGAAACCGAGGTTGAAACTGACAAGATAGACAGCCGCCTGGCGCATCTCATCGAGCCGAAGAACTGTGTCCTGGCCAGGTGGAAGGGACAGAGACTCAATCGGAGACTCAGAAAGAAAATAGCGGAGATCAACTGCAACATCCATCGAGGAGCACTGCCGAACGCTCAACCGCCAGCAATGGGATGAGTTATGCAATGCAGTCGACGGCCAACTACACAACGGGAAATCGTGGAACCTGCTCAGGCATCTGTTGGACGAAACGAAGACCAAGTCGCACCAGAGGAACTGCCTCGCACGTCTATTACACAAGGAGCTGGAGAAGCACGGTGAAGATGCAGTGACCGTCCGGTTACGAGCGAAGTACTTGCCACACACTTCGACCGCACAACACGGGTCCATATGAGGGGGATCCGAACGCAGAATTGGATAAGGACTTCAACGTAGAAGAGATCAGGACGGCGCTGCACAACCTCCACCGCAGATCGGCGCTGGGCCCCGACGGGGTGTCGAATCGCGCCCTAAAGAATCTCGACGACCGATCCGTGGAACAGTTAACGGCATTCATCAATGAGTGCTGGCAGCGCGGCAGCCTCCCGCAGAAGTGGAAAACTGCGAGAATGATACTAATCCCAAAACCCGGAAAACCGCCGAGCCTCGACAACCTTCGCCCCATATCCCTAACGTCGTGCGTCGGCAAGACCATGGAGCACGCACTGCTTAACTGCTGGCAAGCCCACTTAGGCAGAAAGGGGCATACCCGCCATCCATAATAGGATTCCGCCCCCAATTATCCACGCAAGACTCAATGTTACAACTGAAGCACCAGGTGCTTGACGGCAAGACGAGAGGCACCAGAGCAATTCTCGGCCTCGACCTTGAAAGCGCGTTCGTTAGAATCGCGCACTCGGCGATCTTACACCAGATATCGCGGCAAAACCTAGGTGTACGCTCGTACAACTACGTTAAAGATTTTTTGACAGACAGGCGAACTTTCTTAGTGGCAGGGGATATCCAGCTAGAAGAGTAAACGCTGGGAAGCACCGGCACCCCGCAGGCCTCCGTCATCTCGCCCATGCTCTTCAACCTCGTCATGATCGGGCTAGCAGAAAAGCTACAAGAACTCAAAGACGTCCGGCACACCATATACGCCGAAGACATAACACTCTGGGTGCACGAAGGCAGCGACGGTCACATCGAAACGGCACTGCAACAAGCAATCGAGACAATAGAGGAATACCCTGTGGGTACGGGATTACGATGTTCCCCTACAAAGTCGGAACTCCTATTCTACTGCCCTACGCAGGGGGCAGACCACCCGGATGTGGTCGGAATGCGGCAACGGCCAGACCAGAGTACGAAGAGATCAGACTACGCACGAGCAACGGAGGAACCATCCCGATAGTGCACAGAATTAGGGTCCTTGGCATGATAATCGAAGCCAATGGCGTCAACGGCGAAACGATAACTAAATTACAGCACAAGACGGCTAACGCCATGCCAATCCTCAAGAGGGTCACCAGCAGAAGAAACGGAATGAGGGAGGCGAGTCTCACACGACTCATACACTCTTTCGTCATGAGCCATATTGCGTACGTTGCGGCATTCCACAACTGGTACAAGGGAGAAGAAGCCAAAATCAACTTCCCAATCCGCAGGATGTACAAGATAGCACTGGGTCTACCCGAGTCTACCAGCACGCAACGCTTGCTCCAACTCGGGCTTCACAACACGCTTACCAAAATCGCCGAGGCGCAGCGCACTTCACAACTAGAAAGATTAGCGGGCACGAGAGCAGGACGCCAGATCATGGAAAGTGTCGGCATCCGTTACCATGCACAACAAGGCCAGAAAGTCGCTGTTCCGGACGCGATCAGAAAAACCCTGAGAGTCGACCCGATTCCACGGAACGCCCACCCAGAACACAACCGGGGAAAAAGAGTGGCCAGGGCCAGAGCTCTCCTACACAGCCACGGAGACGAAACGGGGACAAGGTACGTTGACGCCGCGGAATACGCAGAACGCTCGCGATTCGCGGTTGCGGTCGTCGATTCGAGTGGCGAAACCCACATAACGGCAAGTGTAGCGTGCGAGCGCGCAGAAGAAACTGAGGAAGCGGCGGTGGCCCTCGCCCCCACGGATCCGACGTGCACCACTATTCTCTGCGACTCGCGACAAACGTCAAAAACTTCGCCAAAGGATGGATCTCACAGACAGCGGCCCAAATCCCGAGAAATCGAAAATTCCAGTGGGAGGAAGCTTTTCAAACCAGAATCCAGTGGTTCCCGGCGCACATGGGAGCAGTATCGAACACACATCGCAACCGAAACGAGACGGCACACGCCAAGGCGCGCGAGCTCATGAACCGCACCGGCGACGGTCGTCTATGGGACAGCACCAAAGACTGTTTGATCACATACAACGAAATTACTAAGGCCTTCTGCCTGACCCGCCGAACCTTCCCTCCGCCCAACGACAAGCTGGACAGGGCGCACGCGGTGGTCCTCAGACAACTGCAGACGCTCACGTACCCCAACCCGGCACAATACTACAGACTCTACCCCGGAACATACCCGACGAATATATGCAAGGTCTGCCTCACTGCTATAGCAACTTTACCCCACTTGCTCTGGGACTGTAGCAAAAACCCTGACGGTGCTAACTCCGGAACCCTCCCGCCGCGGTGTGCCGCTGCCTTGCGCAGCCCCAGTCTCGGTGACCAACTCTGGGCCGTCCAGCAGGCCCGCGAGGCGACAGCGAGGCAACACCTCGACGTCCCCACGTGGGAGACCTAAGGCCCCGTCGGCGAAAGCTCTGCAGGACTTTTGAATAAAGTTGTTACCAACCAACCAACTGCGTGCTGTGCGATTTCGGTGCACGTTAAAGATCCCTTGGTGGTCGAATGTTTTCCGGAGGCCTCCACTGCAGGCTGTGTTTCCTTCTCCCTTCTTTCAGTCCCACCTTCCTTTCTAGAGTCGTCTACTCACTACCTCGTCTGGACCTCACGGAAAAAGAATGAAGTTGAGAGTATAATCCGGCAGACTTACAAAGCCGCGCTCTCTTCGTCATTATACATCTACAGAGAGAATGCTGGTCCTCCATAAGTCTCGCGAAGAGATATGTGAGGCGCATCTCGTGTCGCAGATGGAGAAACACTCGTACTACTGCGGGCCGAGCATGCTGGTTCAAAACGATACGCAGAATGCGGAGGCTATTCAGTAGCTGAAAAAACGTCTAAACAGATTGGCGGGCTAATAAGAGAATCGCTATGAGGCATAGGGGCATGAAGGAGCCTGACCTCTGTAGGCTCACAGAAGCATTTCTCTTAAGCAAGATCACATACTCATTTCCGTATTACCTTATTCGGCAAAAGGACAGGGAGGCAATTGACAGCGTCATTCGTGCTGCTTACAAGGCGGCACTGGGTATATCCAGTTTTTCCAGCAACATCAAGCTACTAGATCTTGGGGGTGCATAATAACCTCGACGAGCTAATTGAGGCACATAAAACCGCGTAAAGAGAACGCCTGTCGAGAACGGACGCCGCGCGGTACATCCTAGGCGAGCTGACACGGCATCTGAGCTCACAGTCCTTCCCGAAGGCAGTCGCGTGTAGCTCAAGGTGAAACCTTTCGCCAAAAACATGCTACCGGGACGATATGATGACAGACGAATTACCCGTGCGGAGGCCATAGACAAATAGTATGCGGATGACCTCTGTGCCTGTATGTGGACGTGGCCAAGCAAGTCCCTGGCGGGTACATGGTCTGTGTGACTACGCCTAATTTCAAAATTATCAACGTAGCGACCATTCTTGCCTCCTACATCTAAAACGTAGGGGAGGCAGCCATATCACTGGCCATTAAATCACCGCACGAAGACAGTGATTAGTGACTCAGAATACGCGATCACCAGCTATCAGAGGGGCAGAGCGGGTAAACTCACCGCGTCCCTACTCAAAAATTACACACACCACCATCCACCCGTATGTGTGCCGGCCCACTCCGGCTGCTGAGGAAACGAGAAGGTGGACGAATATGCCTGAGGGCTAACCAACCGGGACGTCTGCACGAATGAGCTGCTGGCGGAGCCACCCACCACATACAACTAGGTTACAAACATATATAAGAAAAACAGACGCCTTTACCCACACCCACACCCAGAGCTTACCAGGGCACAAGCCACGGCTCTTCGAAGAGCTCAGACAAAAAGTCTTATGCGCCTATATCGATTGGCCTTAATTACAAAAGCCATATCCATCAGCTGACAGCTGGGAAAAGGTCATCGGCAGTGAAGACAAACAAGTACAAGACAACATCATAGATTGGATCCTGGAGGTCACCTCGTCATGGAGGGCACCTGGGTCGACAGTGGGCTTACGATAACGGAAAAGCCTAATAAAGTTTATTCCTTCCTTCCTCTTGCCACTAAAGATGTGTTGTGAATTCCCAGCCAAATACACGATTAGCCATGAATGAATGAATGAACTTTATTCCCGTAATCATAGGGCCTCACGGTGTAAGTGCAGCAATTAGGAGGGGGTGCCTCCCAGCCGGCTCTCAGCACCGAGGACCGCGGATAAAATCTTGCAAGCTGTCTCCGCCTGACGAATTTTGAGTTTTGCTGATCCGGGTCGTGGCTCCAGATCAGCTCTTCCCAGGCGCAAGATCTGGGATGATTTCTGATTTATCCCAGGAGATTCATGACACTCTCAAATTACGCGATTTTGCCAAGTCATTCTGTGGCAGCTACTGCAGAGCTCAGGCTCCCATGTGTCTTCATCCTGTAGTTTATAGAGTACGGAAAGAATCTGTTGATTTGAAGCCTTCGCCAGGGCTTGCAATCCTTTGGAGTGAGAGACCTACCCTGAAGTGAGATTCTTCTTCTATCCAGTCTAGGTGTTATTTTTTTTCAAACGCACTAGGACGGCTCTTTTCAAAAAACCGCTTCTGAGGAATACGCGCCCCGTGCACCACGAAGGCCATCGCCAGGTACAGACTGGGGAGGGGGCTGTGCTCGGCTGCCAGGAACTATCGGCCCAGCAGGCCCTGGTTCGGCGGACCTGCGCAGCGGTCAGGACCAACGGGATCCTGGCATGAGGGACTCAGCCTTGTATTGTAAGGGGCGAGACCCACTAGGGGCCTCTTCTCGAGCACCTCTCTGTATATATAGCTGAAATGCTTTTCACCACCACCACAAGGCAAGGGCTTGCTCCCTTTACGCAAAGTACAGCCAAAAATCAATGCGGATTGGCTCAGTTAATCCAGGATGTACAAAGCGAAAGCTGTAGGCGTTCATTGTGTTCATTGGAGTTGGCGTTGACAGCGTTCTGGACGCCGAGGATTTTGAGGAAAGGAAGGGCGCATAATTTCCTCCCTGTTTGAGCGAACGCCGCATTCGCGCTTTGAGGAACGTGTAGGCGGTGAGAGAGAGAGATATGGGTTGCATGCATTAGCACGGACAACATTGTGGCAGACACGCAGCACTGCAGCAATAGGCCGCAGCGTTCATTGGGTGACCAACCTCTCGCGATCAACCATTTCCTGGCACCTGCCATGGTGGCAAGGTGGTCGCGCTGCCTATCCAGTGCGCGAAACGCAATCAAAGCAGTTTTTTGCACTTGAACACCAATGCCACGTCCATGAAAGCGATATTGAGGTTATGGCGCTCGGCTACGGATCCGGTGTTCCCAGGCTCGAACCCGACCGCGGCGGCCGCGTTTGTATGGAGGCGAAACGCTAGGGCGCCCGTGTGCTGTGCAATGTCAGTTCACGTTAACGTTTAATCCCCAGGTCGTCGAAATTATTCCGGTGCCCTCCACTACGGCACCTCTTTCTTCCTTTCTTTATCTCCCTCCTTTATCCCTTCCCTTACGGCGCTCTTCAGTTGTCCGCCGATACGTGAGACAGATACGGCACCATTTCCTTTCCCTAAAAACCAATTTTCATTTTCATCTTTTCCACTAACTCAGGGAGACAGTTGTGCGCCTTTCGTTTCATGAAAATGAACGGCCTCTAGAACGTTGTCAACCGCTGCGGTGGCCAAGTGGTTGAGCATCCGCCTCGCATGCGGGATGTGCGGGGTTCGATCCGCAGTGCCGCCGGGTACTACTGGCGATACAATGGGCACAAGCTTTGCCCTGGCCTGGTGCTCGGCTTATTTAGGGTGAAATGCTTGGGATATGGGTCTTGGACCTCACCTTGAGAAAAAGAAAATACCTTGTGTCATGGAGATCTTTGGCCATAGATGCCCTTGCGCCATAAAAATACATAATCATCACATAATCATCATCTAGATTGTTGTCAACGGCAATGAACCCAATGAAGGGGAGGCTCCGAGGGAGCCGAATGGAGCGGACGCGCTTCACATCGGCTCTGCGAATTTCCTGCTTTATTTGCCCAATTACCGTTCATAGTGCCCGAATTTCATACCTCAGGCTTTGGCGAACACCCAAGGGGCCTTCACGAGGACTTCTTTGCCCGTGAGTAACCTGTATTTTGCACAAGCAGCTTACGAAGATCTCCGAGGCGTAGTCGCCGCACTAAGCCTAAGCAACTTCGGCGGCGCACGGCGGAGCGGAGCGGCGTTCCACGTCAACGCATGACATGACCGACGCCGCTGCCTTCCCATCCAGCCACAACGGGCTGTGCTCGTTGCCCACGGCACCGGATGGAGTCCACGAACTTGCCGACATGGAAACTGAGGACTCCACACCCGGAATTTCTAACAGCCATACACCGGAGGAGGGCCTACCGCACGGGACGGTGCAGGACGACCCGTACGACACGAGACATGACTGAAGCCTGCCCGAAGACAACGCCATGGTTCAGGATGATCGACGCACGAGAAACACGATTCAAACCTGTGACGGAGGCAGAAGCGCACACACACATGCGGAAAGATCACGACCCGCACGCCCCGTCAAATTACCGAGGCTTCCGCATGATGATTACAAGGTCGTAATGCGTCTACGCGGAAGGGTGAGGCTGCATAACAATTCCGGTAGGTCACTACTTGCTGGTTTGCAATTCAAGCTCAGCCGCCAATTAACCCACGATGCCAGGGTCAGAGTCAAGCCGTAGCAAAACATCGCTATTCTGAGCAGCCCGGATCCGGACCTCACTGAACAGATATGCAACATCGAGGCAATCAATCTAGGAGGAAAGGAATATTCAATGAATGTTCATGCAGTATCACCAGACAAGTCATGTAAAGAAATCATTACCGGCGCCTTACCGATATCAACAGAAGAGGAATTGCTAAACTGCACGGAAACATATCCCCAACAAATAAACATCATTCATGCAAGGCCTTTCGGCTCAAAGGGGGCATGCCTGTATACCTTTGAAGGCAAAGCAGTACCACGGCTTGTCTACCTCATCGGCACAGATTACAGGTGCAAACCATTCCGACCAGTGATGCAGGTGCGGATGCTGCCTGAAAACAGGACAGAACACCGTGCTGTCATTTTCCCAACTCCGCAGGAGAAAAGGTTCTACAATTGCGGAATACGCAATCCTCCACCAGTACATGTCGATGCAAAAAGCACTGCATCGTCTGCAACACATCCAACCACTCCACCATTGACACGAACTGTCCGGCAAGACAAAAGAATTACAGCAAAAGAGGGAAAAATACAGGCAAAACTGATGAAGCCGCAATCCGATGCCATCCTTATGGAGAACTTGCTGCACATTACACTCTTCTAGATGCGCAGAAGAAGCAAAAGATTGAGCAGAAGCAAAACACTGCGCTGAAATACAAGACTGAGCAGGAGCACAAGTCTGAGCCTCGACCGAGGAATGAACATCGGCACAAATTGAACCAAATACAAGTCGACCGGCCGGGAGAACCGCAGAGATATAGCAACAGCTCAACACTGCCCATGAAAGTGAATCAGACCAACGGTCCAAGCAAGGCACTCACCGTCCATCCAAAGAAACCTTGGAACCGAAGCACAGAAGAATGGCCACCCCTCCCACCGCTGAGGATGGAGAACCCAGTGATTGCAGTGGTCATTGCAGACAGCTTTGGAGCAGGCCATGGAGACCGAGAACCCGGAACCGTCGCACAAAGAAGATAACCAAAAAATGACGGTGGCTTAACTTGGCTAACACCGAAATTCAGCAGAAAGCAAGCACGCTTGCTAAGCGTCAGCGTCAGAGGCTCGTCCATGGAAGCTCCGCTACACGCTCGCTACAGCCGTTCTATATATACCTACACGATCACGTGGCTATGACGTGGTATCACATGGTCGTACGACAGTCCCATCGGATGCCATCACGTGGCTTCACATCACCCCATCGGATGTTCTTGTCAAAAGGTCAACACTAAGGTCACCTAATGTTAAAGGTCAAGTAAAGGTCATTGGTCAACGAAGGGTCATGGGTGAAGATCAGGGTCAAGGGTTCGAACCCATAACTGTACCGCATAGTGTCGTACACGGCTAAAGTGGTTGGGCTGAAGGTCGTTCAAGGTCATTCTTCGGCCTACGAGGCGACTGCTTTACCTAGCGTAGTGCAGCTTTCCGCTTCAAAACCACACGGAAAAGCACAGTGTGGGCCCCTTGAACGCCGGATATAAAGCTTTGGAGCCCAGTGGTACCAAGACGGCCGCGAACGAGCCACGGGCCTCTACCTCGAAAGCCAGTGAATCCGCAGCCCGCATCCAGGAGACCTAGGAGACGCAGTCACTCCGGAACGCTACACCCGAGAAAGGAGCCGGTCCTGCTAAAAAGGGTCAGTTTTCCGTCCAAGTAGCCTCCACCAGTACTCCTTATCCAACCTCTGACCTCCTATTACACCTCAAGAGGCGGTAAAGAAATACGTACGTTCCGCTAACAAGCATAATCCACAATATAGCTGCTGAACAACTTGGAGTGAAGCAGCAGCTCATGCAAGCCTGCAGGCGCAGCTGATACAGTCCATGACTGACAGGATAGAAGCTACGATCAACTCACGCTTGGAAAAACATGAAGCCAGCATCAATAAGCTTTTCGAACTTGTACCTCATGAGGAATTGTTTTGCAAGCAGCGCGCAGTTCAACCCGCTGCCTGTCCTCATCCATTATCTCCAGACCAGCAACATGGCACAGAACAATAGCATGCGAAAAGGTCGGCGCCGACGCCAGTCCACTACACCAACAGAAACAATTATATGACAATGGAACTGTCGCAGCATACGCCGAAAACAAGCGTAACTAGCAGCATATATCGCGAACTGCCCTAATTCCCCCCCCCCCCCCGTCATCGCCCTGTAAGAGACGGAAACAAATCGCATTCATATCCGCGGTTATCACACGGCAGCCCTTACGCTATACGTACGGCAATCTTGACACTGGCATCCATGTCGGTGCTACACCGCACACCGACAAACACGCGCGACAGCATGGGCACCCAGTATACCTCGATACAGTTCAGCTCACCCGGGCACACATATGACCTCACTATTCTTAACATATACAGCAATCCCAAAGATAAAGGCAGAGTTATTCCGGGCATCCTGGGCTCCTTTCACTCCTCAAAGCTCCTTGTGGTGGGTGATTTTAATGCACGTCACACGCACTGGGGTATACCTCGGATACCCCCAAAGGTAACCTCATTTCTGTGGCAATGGCTCATTACAACCTTGGCCTGGTCACAAACCCCACCGAACCCACTCGCATTGGCACAAGTGTCACCCGTGACACCACACCCGATCTCACATGGGCCGCACCGAAAATAATCGTTAAATCTCACACGGTGCTCCAAGACATCCTTGGTAGTGACCACTTTCCAGTCTCCACTACTATTGCTTACAATTACATGATTTTCAACCCTCGTTCACAGCTCCTCACTGACTGGGATAAACTGCGCTCATACTTGTCAGCTGAATCTACTGAAGTCCGTACTGTCACCGACTGGACAGACCGTCTGGTGGAGGCTATCCAGGCGAACAGCAAATTTACTAAAAAGATCCCTACGGCACCGCAGGTTGATCCGCATCTATCTCATCTATGGGAGGCCCGACAGAGACTTCTCAAGCGCTGGCGTCACCAGCGACACAAACGTAAATTGAGGCTCAGCATAGCCGCTCTCATTCGTGAGGAAGAAGAATACCCGAACACTGGGCAACCTTTTGCAACGACCTCAAAGGTACATTAAGCACTAAACGCTCGTGGTCTCTCCTACGCGCTCTCTTGGATTCAAAAACCACAAAATCTCAAACACAAGTAGGCACACAACGTCTAATAACTAGAGCTCCAAAAGGGCACAGGCGTAATTTGCCAACTACGGGACAATTATATACCCCCATCCCTTCAGTCAGCAGATCCACCCAATCTACCTCCACCTAACCCGGAACTTGATGCCGACATTACCTTAAGCGAAGTCCGCCGAGCACACTTTAGTATTCACCGCTGTAGCTACGGCGCCGGGGCCGGATGGCATAACGTTGAAGGCACTACTCAATCTGGATGGCCTCCCTCCAGGAACTATCAGAGCTCTTTAATAATCACTGGCACGCTTGGACGCTCCCATCAGCCTGGACCCATGCCGGCATGCGATTTATACCCAAACCAGACAACCTCCTCACCCTACAAAATTTGCGCCCCATCTCCTTAACGAGGTGCGTCGGCCACCTCTTCGAGCATGTCATTCTCAATCGCCTGCAACAGCTCCTAGAAACAACAGGCTTTCTCTCCAACGTTCTATTTGGCTCCCGTCCCAACATCTCGACGCAAGACGTACTTCTCGCCCTTAAAGAGTCTCTCTTTTGCACTAAGCGCCGTACAGCCGCTACGCGAGCCATACTGGTCCTGGATATTCATAAGGCTTTCGACACAATAAGCCATGACCATATCCTAACATCAGCCAGCACGGGCTGCGGCACCCGCATATGGCAATATGTTCGGGCCTTCCTACAGGGACCGCACTGCAGAACTCCACCTTGGGGACATCGCCTCCCAGCCTTTCCCCCTTCCTAACTGGGGAAACCCAGACGGGGCGGTCTTATCACCTTTACTTTTTAAGATTTCCCTAGCGCCACTGGCAAAGGCCCTTGCTGCTATACCAGTGCTCCACAAAGCCATATACGCAGATGACATAAACCTCTGGACAACGGGAGGATCCATTGGAACAGCCCAGGATATCCTGCAATCTGCCATAGAAATCATCACCACCCAATTAGCAAACACAGGCCTCCGCTGCTCTCCAAATAAATGGGAACTCTTGCAGCTGAAACGCCTCCCCAGTGACCCCCCCCCCCCCCCCCCCATTGAACTGCAGATGTACGGGAATCCAGCCCATTGTGTCTCAGATGAATATTCTCGGCCTTCTCATTACCAACACACTCGATGCAACCGCCACCCTTCAGCTCTTGCAAAGACAGACCAAACAGGTGGCTGCACTAATCAAGCGGGTGGCAGCACGCAATCATGGGCTCTCTGAACGCAAGACCCCCAATATGACAAATGCATTAATCATTAGCCGCATTACATACCACCTCCCAAACCACATAATCACTCAGCGCCAAACACAAAAGGCAGACATCCTAATACGCACGGCTGTTACCTCCGCCCTACGTCTTCCACGGGCGGTTAGCACGAAACGTCTTCTGGCCATTGGTACCCACAATACCATGATCGAATTAATAGAGGCTCAAAACACCAACCAATTAGTCCGCCTGAGTCGCACGGAAACCGTACAATGCTTACTGCGACAGTTCCGTCTCAATCCACCCATTCCCACCCCAACAAGTCCTACACCTTGCATGATTTCTCTGCGCACGCAGGATCACATATATCAGAAGCCCCTACCGCGCAATTTGAGCGCTAGCCTCCATCAGGGTAGGCGGCAGGCTCGAGCGAGCTATTACACCAAAACATACAGCAACCGCTCCGATATCCTTTATGTCGACGCGGCAGAATATTTTAGATTCTTCACGGCAGTCGCAGCCTATGAAAACGGCACAGTGGGGGCCGCTGCCACTATCCGAACTAATTCACCTGCACAGGCGGAAGGAACCGCCATAGCACTTGCGCTGGCCCACTCCACCACTGGCAAAAACATAACCAAAATTTGCACAGATTCCCAGGTCGCATACCGACACTACCTAAAGGGCGGGGCGACGCCGGCCACACATCGTATTCTTGCCACAGCCACCTCTCTCGACCGAACGGTTGCTCTATGTCGTGGATCCCTGGGCATGCTTCGATCCCCGGTAATGAACGCGTTCATGCGCTGGCCCGAGAACTCTCCTCCCGGACCCCGGACGACCAGGCACCTAATCTTGCGCAAGAGGCCCCATCGGTCCTTTATACATATCAAATCACCACATTCTACAAACTCAGCCGCATTACATTACCACCACCCCACAGTAACTTGTCGCCCTTATCCAGTCCCACATGGCGACAATTACAGACAGGCTGCTTTATTTCACCCTACCGTCCGTCTCTTATGCTCTAATACCACCTTTGCTCTTCATTGTAACACCTGTGGCGTGCCCAGATGTACACTTTTCCACTACCTTTGGGAATGTCCTTCCCCACAGGCAGTACCTCCCATTTCTAATTCCACTGATTCTTCCTGGGAGGCTGCTTTACGGACCGCTCAACCCGCCGGCCAGAAATGGCTGGTGGATCGGGCTTTATGTGAAGCACAAGCCTGTGGACTCCTGAACCAGTAGGGGACCACCCTGAAAGAATTTTTTTCGTCTAATAAAAGTCGTTTCCATCCATCCATCCCAATGAACGCCGGCGGCTGACTTGTTTGGCTGGTCTTTGAGGAGAGGAAATGGCACAGTAATTGTCACACATATCTAGGTGGACACTCGATCTGCGCCGTAAGTGAAGAGATAAAGGAGGGAGGGAAAGAAAGGAAGAAAGAGGAAAGTGAAAATTGAATTTTCAGGAAAGGTGTAGCGCAGCGGCGGAACACCTGTGGCTGGGTGCAACTAGTGGCGCACGCGCAGTAGTGACTAACCTAGTGTGGTGGTGGTGAAAACTTTATTTGGAACTGGGGAGTTTCCAAATAAAGTTTTCACCACCCCCACATTAGGGTAGTAAGCGGGTAAGTGTCGCTAGTCCCTACTGCCGCGCAGGGTAGAGCTCCAGTAGGTGCCAGCTCACTCTGGGAAGTCTGGAAACGAGGCTGCCGATAATTGGCCCGAGGTTTGATTTGCCGGGCTCAGAGCAGCCTCGATCCAAGATTATCGAAAGAGCGTGCGCACACCTTTGCAGAGCTCACGCAACCCGCCGCGGTGGCTCAGTGGTTAAGGCGCTCGGATACTGATCGGGAGTTCCCGCGTTCGAACCCGACCGCGGCGGCTGCGTTTTTATGGAGGCAAAACGCTAAGGCGCCCCTGTGCAGTGCGATGTCATTGCACGTTAAAGATCCCCAGGAGGTCGAAATTATTCCGGAGCCCTCCACTACGGCACCTCTTTCTTCATTTCTTCTTTCACTCCCTCCTTCATCACTTCCCTTACGGCGCGGTTCAGCTGTCCAACGATATATGAGACAGATACTGCGCCATTTCCTTTCTTCAAAAAACAATTATTATAATTATTATTATTAACTCACGCAAATACCCCGTTCGGACCGTCGGACTGAAGTGTATCAGAAGAGGGCAGTGGGCTTACTCTCCAGCCAAGCTCCCGCTGGCGGGTGCGCCGGAAATGTCAACGATTTTTGATTCGCCGAAAGGCCGCGGCGCGGCGCTGATGTCAACCTCACTGTATCTGCACAAGTATCTTGGGGTGTGGATAAATAACGGTGCCGAGTATCTGACAGAGCGTGAAAAATAAGTAATGAATGAAGCTAGTAGGAATGAAGCTGTAATGAAAAATAGGGCAATGTAGAATTACAATAGGTATGAAGTGGTAAGAGGGATCTGGAAAGGGGTGATGGTTCCTAGCCTGACTTTCGGTAATGCGGTCCTGTGCATGAGATCAGATGTTCAAGCAAGGTTAGAAATTAGACAACGTGGCGTAGGGAGGCTGGCTTTGGGAGCACATGGGAATACACCAAATCAGGGGGTACAGGGTGATATGGGATGGGCGTCGTCGAGAGCAGAGAAGCTAGCAGTAAGATAGCATTTGAGGAACGATTGAGAAAAATGGGGGAAAATCAGTGGGCTAGGAAAGTTTTCAGATCCCTGTATACAAGGAATGTCGATACGAAAGGGAGAAAGCGAACTATAAAATTGACAAGCAAATATCTTGAGAGCAGTTGAGGGGCAAATCTGCAATTATGAGTTAAGAAAAAGGTTAAAGAAACAGAGAGAGCTCTGTGGAAAACAGGGATGCTGACGAAATCAGCACTGGCAACATACAGGATTTTTAAGCAGGAAATTGCCAAAGAAAATATCTATGATAATTGTAGGGGAAGCTCTTTGTTGTTTGAGGCCAGGACGGCAGTTTTGTGGACTAAGCCATATAGAGCCAGGTACTACGAGATAGACAAGTTGTGCGTTGAGTGCGGAGAGGAGGAGGAAAGGGCTGAACACTTGACACTTTTCTGTAAAGGGCTGCACCCTACAGTGGAAAGCAGCGGGGCTGATTTATCCAAGGCATTGGGGTTGAAGGACAGTGAAGGGAAAGTAGATTTTAAGCGGGTAGAAATAACGAAGCAAAGGTTATCTGACTGGTGGCTAAAATCAAGAGAAGAGTAAAATTTCATAAGTCATGACTAGGTGGCTTGAGCCACCGCCCGATTTAAAGGGTTCAGTCGTATCCATCCATCCATCCATCCATCCATCCATCCATCCATCCATCCATCCATCCATCCATCCATCCATCCATCCATCCATCCATCCATCCATCCATCCATCCATCCATCCATCCATCCATCCATCCATCCATCCATCCATTCATCCATCCATCACGTCCGTAAGATAAAGGATGACGTTACTCATCTTGATGTAGTCGTCCAACTTATGGCTCCTTACTCGTTTGTACGAAGACAGCTAGTCGTCAACATCTTGGCTGTTCCAGTGAAGAGAGAAGGGTCACGCTGCTGGATGACAACAAGAACAAAGGACCATGGAGCTCTTCTAGCCTCCCGCTCTTCTGCCTCGCGAGCGTCTGCGAGTGCTTGCGGCCTTTTCTTTCTCTGCCTACTTGCCGCCTCTCTCTGCCTCTTTGCATCTTCGGCATACAGACTCATCGCCTCTTCCTTGATTAACCCTAGATTGAGGCCCACTTGTAACGTTTTCGCCAAATTCATATTTCCTGCCGTCGAGAGATGGGAAAGATCTGAGGCGAAAAGAAAAAGGAAATGAATCTTGCAGGCTCGCCACTTAACTTTGTCACGGATCGCTGGAGAACACTCGTGCCGAGAGAATGAACTAGGCGGCAGGTGTACCCACACAGACACACATTTAAAACACCCAACGTGACAAAAACACTAGAACACAAAACTAACCAACAAAACTAAAAACAAAACACAATGGCTACCAATACACACGGCCCAGGAACACCCAGTCTACTAGCGTTCGGCGTTGGTGCTCACGGTTCGGTGCTGATGAATCGATGCATGGGTCCTGTGAGTGGCATCCAGGTAGCCGGCGTCGAGGTGCAGTTCCAAGTGCTCAGGCTGGCGTCACTGGCGGCGTCTTTGGCGGCGTCGTACGAGCTCCCGGTCCAATTGCCCATGAAGGTGTTGCTTGTGGTGTCAGCTTTGTGGGCATCACCCGGATACGTGGCAACAACGCTCTAGGCACCCCTGGCCGCAGCAGGTGGTTTCATCAGCCGTTCACTTCACTGAACGGGCTCAGGAACGGCAGGAAGTCCAGGTTGCGACGCCTCAAAACTCGATATCACCACAGCTGTAGCCGGCGTTGGTCTCTTTCATGCGAGGTGTTCCTGACCCGCCGGAACCTCCGCTTCTCTGTTCTCCCCCCTCCCCCCGTGCCACGCTATCTCTCGCGCCTTTACCACCTTGGCTTTGGTGCACGTCATCATTGTTGTTGTTGTCGTCGTCTTCTCTTCTCCGCCAATCATCTCTCTCCACCTCACCAGATACTTTTTCATCTTCATTCTTGTGTTAATACAAGCCACGCTTATCGTCATCCTCGTCGTCTTCTCCCAACTTCTTTAGTTCATACTTCTACTTCAAACTTCCTGTCACATGTGACCGAAGAACATCTCACGCAAGAATCATTTTTGCACGGATTGTTCTTCGGGAGGCAATACCTCGGTGTAGCGATGCGCCACAGTTGGGTCCAGTCAGACACCAGTTCCTTTTACCGAGTAATGTGAGCAGCACATCTCCAGCAGGAATCATTTTTGCACAGATTGTTTTCCGGGAGGCTGTACTTCGGTTGCGCGATGCACCACAGGCGGTTCTATTCAGACCGCAGTTCCTTTTACCGAACAATGAGAGAAGGGCATCTCCAGCAGGAATAATTTTTTCAGAGATAGTTCTTGGGGAGGCTATACTTCGATTGAGCGATGCGCCACAGGTGGGTCTATTCAGACCTCGGTTTCTTTTACCGAGGAATGTTACAAGAACATCTCACGCAAGAATCACTTTTGCACAGCTAGTTCTTCGGGAGGCTGTACTTCGGTTGAACGATTCCCCACATTTGTGTCTAGTCAAAAAAACGCTAGACTCGGGCGTCCAAGCGCAAATAAAAAGTGGTAAGGTTCTGATGTGGCTAAACCGACTAGAATGGCAGTTTACCAGTATGCCTCAAGAGAAAAGCATACAACAGCTGCATCTTACCGGCCCTTACCTACGGGGCAGAAACGTGGAGGCTAATGAAAAGGGTTCACCTTAAGTTAAGGGACAACTCAGCGAGCCATGAAAAGAGAAATGATAGGTGTAACGTTAAGAGACCGGAAGCGGGAAAAGTGGGTGAGGGAACAAACGCGGGTTAATGACAGTCCAGTCGAAATCAAGAGGAAGAAATGGGGTTTGGCAGGGTATGTAATGCTAAAGAAAAATAACCGCTGGTTCTTAAGAGTAACGGAGTGGATTCCAAGAGAAGGCAAGCGTAGCAGGGGGCGGCAGGAAGCTAGGTGGGTGGGTGAGATGAAGGTTGCGGGCATACGGTGGGCGCAGCTGGCAAAGGACAGGGTTAAATGGAGAGACATGGGAGAGTCGTTGTTGTTGCCTGAAATACGATGCCACATACCCACGGTGGGGGATTGGCCAGGATTTGGTGCAGATCCAAACAAGAAAAATCTCATCCAGGTTTATCTCAAGCGGCACATAAATTGAGAGGATTCAGAGTGAAAAAGGAAATCACGAATTTTGAGAGAGCTTGAGGAAATCGGAATGGAAATCAAGGAAACAAAGCGGTGCGAGTAGAATAACTAAATTTTAAGAATTAATCAGAAAGAAAATAATTTTGAGAGAAAAGAAAAGGCATCAAGAAGTTAACACAAAAATCTCCCGGTTTCAATAATATACTTGTGAAGAAACTGACACACCTGCCAAATGGCATGCCCTTTGACGGTTGCACCGTAGGAGAGGAGGACGGGAAGAGTAAACCCTTCAGTAGGCGTAGTAAGGCTGATGATGATGATGATGATGATGATATTTAGACAGATTTTCTCATGGTTTTTCTTTGCTGGGTCGTCGGCACGTACGGCGACAATATTGATGACTCAGGTTAAGCTCTGATCGAGATTAACCTTATCTCATTTGTTCGCGCAGCAGATGCACACGACGATGCACAATGCACAGCGCGAGAGTGCTTTGCAGTTTAACACGAGGCGTGGTCGGTAATAACGCAGTGCCCTCGAGCCCTGACCAGCGAAGCTTATCTGTTAGCGCCGCCGCGGGTTCTAAACACAGTCGCGGCCATATTTTTTTTTTCTGCATGGGCTGTTGCTATTGCTATATTAGGTTTTGCCAAGGCCATATGCAAGGGCAAGCTTCGCGCAAACACGGTGAGCCGGTTAGACATCATGAACTTGAGAAAAACAAGCATATCCTGCAGACTAGACAAAGAAATTTGGTTAGTGCCGACGCCTAGGGCATATTATACCGAGCAGTCTCTTTCTTATACTGTTCCAGTATTATTAAATAAATTGAACAAAAAATTGTTTGACCCCTTTCAGCATTCAAGTGATGTTATTAAGCGATTTTTTTTCTTCGCAAGATTACTTAATATTGCACTCAGTTTAAACCTATACCTGTTATTATTTTTTTTCGTTTCCCCATGACCAGTTATTTGTTTTTCTAATACCCATGTTTGTGCTGCAATGCATAGCGCTGCTTTTTTGCAAAGTGTTTAGTTATTTTGTTTCAGTGTTTATTTGGAAAATTGAAAATCTCTGCCTTTGTACTGTACTGCCAAGTTGATAAAGGGGGCAGGACCTCTGTCAAGCTTACGAGCTTTTAGTCCTATTTCCTTCTGTGTCCAAGAGAAAAATAAAGACTGAATGAAGTAGTGTTTTCACACTGAAGCATTTTGTTGGGATAGCCGAGTATGAGAACAACCAGAAATGTGAAAAATGAGTCTGAGGGTTAGTGTTTTGAAGTATTCTGAACGTAGTACACGTCAGGAAAGAAAATGTAATAGAACAAAGGAATATTAAATCAGATGAGAGCAAACACGTGGTCTTCAAAATCAGGAGCACCACGCGTGGGAAACGCATTAGCTTGTAAGATGCTACACTTGGCCTATAGGGCGGACAAAGAAAAATTTGCGCCGACAAAGTACGGTGTAAGTCTGTGGTCATGAATGTACCGTACGTACTTAATACGTCTGGTTAGGTGCGGGCACAGCTAGGTAGTCATCAGAACTGAAGATAAACTCTTGGCGAGAAGATAAATTTCAGAAAATAAATCTCGAAAACAAATTGCATAAAGTGAGAAATGAAATTTTAGCCTGCTGAGTGCTCTTCTTTTTTCCAAGGGCGGCTATTGTTCGCGGCCATGACTTCGGTCGCTATGCCTTTCGTAACTTCTGGAAATAAAACGGATTGCTTTCTTTTTTATAATTCTGGTGTCTTTTTTGGAAAAATGCACCCCATGATACACTCGCATATTCAAGCTTAGGTCTCACAAGTGCGTTCTTAGCGGTTAGCTTCACAGGCTGTAGGGAAAATTGTAATCTGTGGTGGAGAAAGCCAAGTTGCCATGAAGCTGAGTCACAAATTGTGTCTGTGTGGTCGGACCTACATGACTATTTGAAGTCATGCCTAGTGCAGGGCATCAACTGTCACGGGTTCCGCTACCGGCATGCGCCGACACTACGCTGCGCCTGAAGACGAAGAAGTTTTCCCGCTCTCTTGGTGCTGGCTACGTCTGAATACGATGCAATATCCGACACAGCGTCTCCGAGAACACACAATAAACGCACCCCTTCAATTGATGCAGGTGCTCGGTACATCCCCTATCAACTTGGAACTCTGGAGCCGTACGCTGCCCCTGTGTCAACTTTGCCAGACGAGACTGTCTGGAAGTGAGGTCTGACTAGACCCACCTGTGGCGCATCGCTCATCCGAAGTACAGCCTCCCGAAAAACAATCTGTGCAAAAATGATACTTGCTGAAGATGACCTTCTTACATTACTCGGAAAAGGAAGTGAGGACTGACTAGACCTACCTGTGGCGAATCGCTCATCCGAAGTGCAGCCTCCCGAAAAACAATCTGTGCAAAAATGATTCTTGCTGAAGATGACCTTCTTACATTACGCGGAAAAAGAAAGTGAGGTCTGACTAGACCCACCTGTGGCGAATCGCTCAACTGAAGTACAGCCTCCCGGAAAACAATCTGTACAAAAATGATTCTTGCTGCAGATGACCTTCTTACATTACTCGGAAAAAGGAAGTGAGGTCTGACTAGACCCACCTGTGGCGCATCGCTCATCCGAAGTACAGCTTCCCGAAAAACAATCTGTGCAAAAATGGTTCTTGCTGAAGGTGACCTTCTTACATTGCTCGGAAAAAGGAAGTTAGGTCTGACTAGACCCACCTGTGGCGCATCGCTCATCCGAAGTACAGCCTCCAGAAAAACAATCTGTGAAAAAATGATTCTTGCTGAAGATGACCTTCTTACATCACTCGGTAAAAGGAAGTGAGGTAAGGCTAGACCCACCTGTGGCGCCTCGCTCAACCGAAGTACAGCATCTCGAAAAACAATCTGTGCAAAAATGATTCTTGCTGAAGATGTCCTTCTCACATTACCCGGTAAAAGGAAATAAGGTCTGACTAGACCCACCTGTGGCGCATAACTCAACCAAAGTACGTCCTCCTGAAGAACTATCTATGCAAAAATGATTCTTGCTGGAGATGTCCTCGCGTTGCACGGGAAAAGGAAGTGGGGTCTGACTATACCCACCTCTGGCGCATCGCTCAACCGAAGTACAGCCTGCCAAAGAACTATCTGTGCAAAAATGACTCGTGCGGGAGATGTGCTCCACACATTGCTCAGTGTAAGGAATCAGGGTCTGACTAGACCTACCTGTGGCGCGTCGCTCAACGGAAGTAGAGCCTTCCGAAGAAATTGCTGCGCAAAAATGATTTTTGCGCGCGATGTCCTTCCCACATTGCTCGGGAAAAGGAACCGGGGTGTTGCTACCTCACATCGGTACAGTTCTAGGACGTCCTTTTTAGTTTTCCACGCATAGTCGTTTTTTGTCGAGGTCTGCTCTCCAGTCCGTCGCTCTAGACGCGCAGGGCCGCCGATGAACCTGCCCTAGTACGGCACGTTTCGCAGAAGCTGTCGCATGTGGACCGTGCTACATTCCTCCGCTCTCTCCATGCCCTTTCTCTTCCACGTTCGTTATGGTTATGTTCCAGATGGCTGTCTCCTTCTGAGAATGTTCACAATGATTTAGTTTTCTGCATATAATTCTTAGGCCGTTCTGCTCTCTGTCTCGCTCCTTGACCGTGCTTTGCAATTAGTCCCCTGAGTTACCAATTCCACAGACCTCGCCCTCCAAATAACTAACAACTCGTCGATGAGACTGCTTTATCCACTGGCACTTTATTTGTCTCTGCTCTATATGCTTGGATAACGTTATAGGAGAGAATGCATGCCGATTAAAGACCATAAAATAAAATGAGTGAGTAATCGCAGAACGAGTGTGCAGGAAAGGAGGTTTAAGATCTGGGGGATGCTGTTTTGCCTTTTTGTGGCTCAACCGACAGGTGTGGATCCTCGGCTTGTCAGCGGAAGGGGAATACGCCGGTAAGATGCAAACGCCCTCACACGTGTGACCATGAGCTCCACTGAAGAAGAAAACAAAACGGAGTAGGAAAACATTGCCACTGGATCTCTCTTTTTGTATTTGTATAAACCGGCATGTGGCCTTTATTCTGCAAATTTTGTTTTATACCGTAGAGAAAAATTCATGTTTTCTTGTTCTGAAGCAACGGCCAGCGAGTGCGATGATATTTCAGCCCTGTGGAATTTAGTACGTTTGTGCACAATCGCAGCCGTCTCAGATGGGCAGACGGCACTGTCATCTGAATAATATTTGTACTGGCGGTCGCAATGCATGTCGATTAGGAACCCTGTCAGGCTACGTAGGCCGCGTTGCTCCCAAAGCAGCGAAGAATTTGGCACGAAGACGCCGCCGGTGGCAGGTGACTGGAGCAGATGACGTGCGCGAAGTGCATTGGAGGTATTGTAAACGCTTGCCTTCCTAAGAGTATGCTGCTATTTCTCGATCGAAAGGCTATTCCGCGTTCCGCATAGTTCGCACACATTTATGCAGATTTCTCGTGTCTCGGCTTGCTTACCATCGCAATAGTTGCAGAAACTACCACCCAGGACATCTTGGCCACGCTTCGCCTTCACACTGCTTTCACTCGTTCAAAAGGAAACATTCGACTGAGGTCTGTCTGGTTGGGAAAGGAATGTAATTTCAGCTACAAAGGCCATCAACCAAAAAACTGAAAAGTACGACGTTTCAGAAGATACTCGATTCCTTCATCAGGAGTGACAGCGGGCGAGTTGCGGCTTGCCTTTTTAAGCCCTCGCTTCGTCATCCGCTGGGGCACTGGACGTAGTCCGTGAATGTAAGCGGAGGAGAGGGGGGGGGGGGTGCCTGGGAAGAGGTTAATGCTGCCTCGCCTCTGACTAATATGCCAGGACTGAATTAAGAGCCTTCTACGCGGGCTTGAGTCGGTGTCTGTCGCAATAGTTCTCTCGAAGTCAATCTTTGTGGTCAGATGCCTCGCAGTGTTCTGCCGCAGCTCTCTGCTCCCTGTTAATTTGTTTGAGATCCGCTTTGTGCTGCTTCAACCATCAGGAGACGCCTTCTCCCGCGTTCAAAAGACCGTCACCCTAAAGAAAAGGCTCAAGGCGTGGAACGCAAGATCCCCTGCAAATGATTGACGCACTCACGCCAATGGCTCAGGTTAAAAGGAAAGTGTGCCTCCCTGATTTTGTACTTCGTCTGCTTGACTGGTATCCTCTTAAAAGCTCTGCTTAAACTGAATAGTACGACAGCTCAACACAACACGACTAGAAGCTGTTACTTCTCATGCAGGGCGTTTTAAACACCTCTCGACGAAGACGCCTGTGGTTCGTAATAGCTAGTGGCCTATACTGAAGCTTCGAAAATCTGAGTAGTAACTGACCTTTCGAATTTCTACGCGGTAGTTTGCCTCGGATCTCTTGTCCCGAAATGCAATGTATCGTTTATATCTTCCATGCCATCTTTTCGAATGAAAGAATTTAAAGAGCATAGTGACGAAGAAAAGCATTTGATACACATTAGCCTGTAGTGCACCGTATGTGGAAAAGTGTTTTAGTTCTAGCACTTCCTGGTAAATTTCCTGTTCCTTGTTTTGTTGTGCTGTCGCTAAGGCTTGAGGTAAAGTCTCCACATTGTACTGCCTGAGAAGGTGTCTCAGGGCCGTTTAAACTCACCAGCTATGACATCATGGGGGGTAGAACTTCGGGCAAATTGGTCATACCTGTCGAAGGAAAGGAAGAGCTTTTTCTTCAGCATGACTGAGATCATGGATGGCTTATTTTATGCATAACGGCGGATATGGAAGCTGTGATCATACGCAAAGCTCCACGTCCGTTGCAGGACAAAATCCTCTCCCATATACTCAATTTAACCATATTCCTTGCCAGCTGCGACCACCAGCTCCCAGTAAACGTACCAGTCATTCGCACACCGGACTCACTTCAGCCCTGTGTTAGGCTTGCTCACTCTTGTAATCCACATTGTTACTTTACAGGCAGTAAATTTTTGCGTGCGTGTTTACACCTTCGTAAGGATGCATAAGGTATTAGTAAAGATGTATTACCACGTGGTATTAAACTATTACCGCTAAATAATTTAATTTTTCTGTCATGCAGTTTAGCTTTTGGTTTCAACATTTGAACGAAGGCTGTGACGTCAAAGGTCCTTATAGGACATGCGAGGCAAGAAAAAATTGCCATATACTCGCTGCTTCATCTTTTTAAGGCACTACAATGCTAAAGGCATCCTAATTCAAGAGCCACAATGAAAATGAGCGAAGAAGCAGCCATTACATTGCAGTATGTTCATGCCTCACCTGACTTATACGGACCTTTGACGACAGAGAGGTGTTGACAGTGAAATCGAAACAGCATGAAACAAAAATTCCACTGTAAGCTATTTTGGCTGCCGAAAAGTGAATACCACGTGACAATTCATGTATAATATCTAAAGCACCATTGCAGAGGAGGAAACAGACAACAAAAATTAGTTTTCTGTACTCCTTTCAGTCATCCCCGGTTATTAGGCACCGCCCACAAAACATCACGAAGAGCCTTCAACTTGTCCAGCTTTCTATGGTGTTGCACTTTTGTGCGTCTCAACTTTGTGCAACACCTCAAGCGCGGGTGCTTGCCTTGCAGGAGCTAGCAGTCACACACGACAAAGCAGCAGTTGGTGAAATCCTGGAGTCTGGGTGCCTGCAATGTGGCTCGATCAGATCGTTCGACAGCTCGTGGCAGCCTGTCTCCTATCGAGGGTGGTGCTCGCCTTGCCGGCCACTGGTGCGCCCGAGACAGAGCACAGCTTCGCCCCCGAGTATGCGAAGCTGTTGCGACACCAAACAACCTTTGCCGCCTACGCGCTCATCAATAACGTCGCCTGCGGTGAGCTGTGCTTCGTAACTAGTTTGTTTTAGAGCGACAGCTCTACTCCTATCATGAACCACTCCGTCGAGTTTCACCGTATGACCTCGGGATCCGCAATTTGACCTCTAAAGAGGCACACGTGTTTCTAGTCACGTACGCCGCGCGTGCCAGCTGCTCTGGAGAGGGTAGCCACGTGCGCTGCGCGCGTCGCAGAGAGGAGGAGGAGGGTAGTTGCCACATTGCGCAGGCGCGCCGCCACGGGGAGCTCGGGCAGATGCGCGCTCCGTCGCCGTCGTCGTTGCGGAGAGGAGGAAACGAGGCATCCCAGGTGTGCTGCGTACTCTCTCCGTGACGTCACACACCTTGACTACGTTGCTATTCAACCAGCCATGCCCTGACTGAGTGGAGCGGGAAAGCTTCTGCTGGCATCACTTCAGAACACACGCAGAAGAGGTCGCGGCTTAACCTCACATTCCGATTCAAAATACATAATCACCGACTCGCGAGGGGGCTGTCGGAACGTCGAACAAGGCTGGATTCTCTTTCTAGCCAATAGAATCTGCCTAAATTACGTATGGTATACGGCCTCCTTACAGCGTTCTTATATGAGCCCCTGTTAATCAGGGGTTGGTAGGAAACGAGGCAGCAGACGAATCCACCCGCGCGCTCTCTCACCGGGCTGTTTTCTCCTCTTCACCAAATCAGGAACCCAATTTTAATGCGGTCTGTACCTTCAAAGATATTGAAACAAACTAACTAGATAGTCATCGCCTTTACCCCCGCCCATGTGAAGGCCTCAAGAAGGCGGATGAGCGGCTCCTTCTCCACCTTCTCACCAATACATTGCTGTGCCCGGCAGCCCTAAAACATTTTGGCTCCTCCTTTAGGGTATACCCCTCCAACCCGGCTATCCCCCATCCCCAACCCAACACAGGAGGAAGGTGAGGCGACCCTGCTCGGCTGCGACGACTTACAGGCCCAACAAGCCTTAGTCGGGCGTGCCCGGGCGGCCACCGCCACTCTGAACCCTAAGGTAGGGACCTCCATTCAGTGTTTGTAAGGATCGGTCCCTTACGGGCTGATCCAAGCATACTTCATATGCCTATAGCCAATAAATGTTTTCACCACCACCACCACCATCACCATCGAATGCGCAGTACATGAAATTGGGTTCTGCATAGAACGCCTGTGCACAATGATGCGTTCAACGGAACGCTGGTTGTATTTGATGCAACGCCCGATCGCCCACAGCCAGAGCTCACAGCCGGGCGAGGTAATAATAAAACATTAAAACCAGCATTGTGTCTTTTATCAGCGGAGCTATCGCTCGACATTCGGTGCAGCAGCCTTGAACCGCTGTAAGTTTTTTGCTTCGCAAGCAAGTTGTCTTAAGTTGACATGCGATGCGATAGAACTCTTTCGGAATGTGTTTCTGCGCTGATCTTGATAACAAACACTGAATTAATGGGAGATGTAACATGATCTACATTTTCGGTAAGATGTAACTTTTCAGTTTAACTTGACTAATAGATAAAAAGAAGAACACTCTAGGGTTTTAACATAGTTATACCGAGTATTCGTGCAAAAGAATTTTTTTAGCTTGACTGACTCGTGGTTTTGCTGCGTTGTCAGCATGTGTGGCGACGATATTAGACTCAGGTTAACCCCAGGTGGCCTAAATTAATTCCGAGCCCTCAATTGCGGCTTCGCTCCTACATACTGGTATATCACTTCGGGAAATAAACCCACAGCATTTATAGTTTTTATTTTGTTCAACTTAAAGAGTTTCAAGTGTGTACGGTGCTCATCTTCGTGTCATTGATTTTCCAAAACTTGATCTCAGCACAAAAGGGGTTACCTTCATTTCGCAGCAGAGCTTCGCAGTAGAGTGGTAAACTGTGATAGCGCCTTAACTGGTTAAACGTACCGCCGCTGTGGCTCAGTGGTTAAGGTACTCGTCTACTGAGCCGGAGTATCCGGGTTCGAACCTGGCCGCGGCGGCCGTTTTTCTATGGAGGCGAAACGAAAAAGGCGCCCGTGTGCTGTGTGACGTGGGTGCACGTTAAAGATCCCCAGGTGGTCGAAATTATCCCGGAGACTTCCACTACGGCTTCTCTTTCTTCCTTTCTTCTTTCATCCCTCCTTTACCCCTTCCCTATTGGAGCGGTTCGGGTGTCCACCGAGATATGTTAGACCATTACTGCGTCATTTCGTTTCCCCAAAAACCATTTTTTAAAACTTTTATGCAGATCATATGCTGCAGCAAGGCATCATGCAGCACTAAGTGCAGTCTTGTGCAGTTGGCTGTCCTTGTGCAGTATCTTCTGTGGCCTCCATTCAAGCCGTATTAGTTCCCAAGCATGTTTCCTATTGGTGCAGCGATGGCGTAGAGGTAGAGCATCCGCATCGCGTGCAAGAGGACCAGGGTTCGAATCTTGGTGCCACCGGGTTAAAAAAAACTCCGCGTGTCGATGGAATTGTTTATGCAATGGAATTGCATAAACAGGCCTTGGATGCGGCCTGATCTCGGTGACTAGAACCGACATCGCACTCCCTCACCAGACCAGACTTGGCCACCCCGTATTTGGCACTGCGACGCGGGACGACGACCTCGTCGCTGTACTTGGCCACAACCTTCTATGAACAAACCAGTTAACGTTCAGCCTTTATTCCCTAGCGGCTGCGTAGCAACTGGCCAAGACAATGGTCAGACCTGTGACGCAACGGAGAATGCTAAGAATCTCTGGCACCAGACAGGTCACCAGTGGAAACTGAACCTGGCAACGCTCGAACCTTATCCAGTGAGGCTGGCCAAACAGTGCTGTTCGAGGAACTAGCGGGTAGTAAATGGAATGTCGTCGGGCTTAGTGAGGTTAGGGGAACAGAGAGACAGGCAGAGGGAAACAACTTTATTTGTAGCAAATCAAATGGCGGGTCTACTAAGTCAATTCAGTCGCTCCAGGTGGCCGGCAGCTATAATCTGTCGGCGGCCTCTAACGCTCTTGTCGCCGCCGTGGACTGAACGCCGGGGTCCGAACGGGCGAGAACAGTTTTCTTTGTTCACGAGAGGGAGATGTAACATGATCTACCGGAGGCGGATCCTCCGAGCAGGCCCATAATATGTGGTCCAAAGCGGCAGGCTTGCCGCACAACTGACAGAACGGGTTTATCAGACCGGAGAATATGTTCCACGGGTTCGGCTTCGACCGCGTCCGCAGCCGTCGCCACGTGGTAGCTTGTTCTCTGGTGAGCGAATCGTGTGGAGGGGGCAGGCTCACCCGTAGCTCTCTGTTGTACTGCGGTATGTCATGATATCAGACCAAGGCCTCACTTCGGGGCGCTCCCGTGTCAGAGGCCTCCTGACATGCTGATGAAGTGTATACAGTAATAAGGGGCCGGCTTGTACTGTGATATCATGGATTAGCGCAGAGACGAAAATTAGGTGTGGGATTCCTCATTAATAAGGATATAGCTGGCGACGTAGGCGAGCTCTATAGTATTAACGAGAGGGTGGAAGCTATCGTAATTCGGATCAATAGGAGGGACAAGCTGAAGGTGGTGCAGGCCTACGCGCCAACATCCAGCCATGATGACCCGACTGTTGAAAGCTTCTACGAAGACTTCCAATCGGCAATGAAGAAAGTAAAATCAGTGCACACTCTGCTAATGGGCGACCTCAATGCGAATGTAGGAAAAAGCAGGCTTCAGAGCGCGCAGTAGGCGACTATGGCATAGGAGCTAGAAATAGCAGGGGGGACTTATTAGTAGAACTCGCTGAGAAAAATTACGGATCACGAATATCTTCTCTCGCTAACGAGAGAATAGGCAGTGGACGTGGGAGAGCCCCTATGGTTAGACAATAAATGAAATAGACTTCATACTATGCACTCACCCTGGCATCGTGCAGGATGTGGAGGTCGTTGGGAAGATGCGTTGCAGCGACCACCGAATGGTAAAGTCTCGAAGTAGCTTAGACCTGAAGAGGGAACGGGAGAAGCTAGTGAAGAGAAAGCGCCTCAACGAGTTGGCAGTAAGAGGGAAAGTAGAGGAATTCAAGATTTCGCAGGAACTGAGAAAGACGACCTTAGTGTTCAAGCAATGAACAATAATGGCCTAGGCACCAAGAATAGTGGGTTGGGCGGGGGAGGGGGGGCGGGGGCGGGGGAGTTATTAGTACAGTTCGCAGAGAAAAATAATTTATGGATCGCGAATACCTTGTTCCGGAAACGAAAGAACAAGAAGTGGACGTAGAGCAGCTCCAATGGTGAGGCTAAAACTTAAATAGACTTCATTCTATGCGCTTATTCTGTCGTGCAAGATGTCGAGGTCCTCAGAAAGGTGCGCTGTAGGGACCACAGAATGGCAAGGTCTCAAATTAGCCCAGACCTGAAGAGGGAACGAATGAAGCGGAAGACCATTAACGAGTTAGCGGTAAGAAGTAAAGTAGACGAATTCAGGATATATTTGCAGAACCGACATTCGGCTCTAACTGAGGAAGACAACCTTAACATTCAAGCAATAAACGATAATCTCATAGTCATCATTACGGAGTGCGCAGTAGCAGTAGGCGGTAGGATGGTTCGACAGGATACCGGAAAGCTTTCTCAGGAGGGGAAAGATCTGATTAAGAAACGTCAAAGCATGAGGTCCTCTCACCTTACAGACAGAATAGAACTAGCAGAGCTATCGAAGCTAATAAATAAGCGCCAGGTAGCCGACACAAGGAAGTTTAATATGGAGAGAATAGAGCATGCTCTAAAGAACGGAGGTAGCCTAAAAGCGGTGAAGAGGAAACTAGGCGTAGGTAAAAACCAGATGTATGCGTTAAGAGACAAGGAGGACATTGTCATCACCAATATGGATAAGATAGTTAAAGTAGCCGAATAGTTCTAAACAAATCTATACATTAGCCAGTATAATCAGAACGCTAAAGAGAGATTAGCGAACAGCAATGGTACATACCACCAGTAAAGAAAGAGGAAAGAAAGCCTTAGGACAAACGCAAAGGGGGATAGCAGCTGGTGGGGATCAGATAACAGTAGATATCTTGAAGGACGGAGGGGAGATTTTGCTAGAAAGACTAGCGACCCTGTATACGTAATGTTTTATGACCTCGAGCGTACCAGAAGCTTACAAGAAAGCTAACATCTCAATTCATAAAACAGGAGACGTCAAGGACTTGAACAACTACAGACTGATCACGTTACTGTCCGGTGCTTACAACGTATTTACTAAGGTAATTACAAATAGAGTCAACACAATCTCAGACTTCAATGAAGCAAATGATCATGCATGCTTCGGTAAAGGATACTCGATCGTAGACCATATTCACACTATCAATCAGGTGATACAAAAATGCACACAATATAACCAACCCCTATGTAACACGTTCATTGATTACGAGAAAACATTTCACTCAGTTTAAACCTTAGCAGTCGTGCAGGCATTGCGGAATCAGAGTGTAGAAAAGTATTTTGTGAAAATTCTGGAAGATATCTAACGAATGTACAGCTACCGCAGTCCTTCATAGAGTCATAAAAAAAATTCTAGTAAGGCAGGCTGTCAGACAGGGAAACACGATGTTACCAATGCTGTTCAGTGCCTGTTTACAGGTGGCGTTCCGAGGCCTGGGTTGGGAGCAGTTTGGTATAGGAGTTAATGGAGTGTAGAGAGCCAATCACAGTTGTCTAGAGCGCTCGAGCGGTGGGCGGCGGAGGAAATTAAGTTAAACCTTATTGCAGCTGCTTTCCTGGGCGTAAGGTGCTGGCCTGTCCGGTTCACATGTCTGTTAGGCTGCTCTTCAGCGCACGTATTATCAGTGAAAGTAAACAGCCACTTTAGAATTTCGCTTTATTTCCACCGGACGGCACCGCCAGAGCGCTCTAGACAAGTGTGATCGACTCTTTACCTTAGAAATTTGCGATTCGCTGTTAATATTGCCTAGCTAAGTCACTAAGGAGATGAGCTGCGAAGCATGATCAAGGAGTTAGACAGAGTAGAATGGTAGGTCTTAAAATCAGCATGCAAATCGACTTCACTACAGCGTCCCTCATACCCTGAATCAGTTTGGGACGTTAAAGTCTATTAACTAAACCGTAGCGAGGTGGTGAAAGTGGCAAAGGATTGTCTCATTGTGGGTAACAGCGCGAACTTGACGACGGACAAAAACACGGAAAGCAGGACATGGGTCAAACCAGTCGGTGCATTAACATTCGCTTGCGTGAACATCTTGACTCATTCTCAGATTCCTAATTTTCGCACTCAAATGATCTCTGCCGCAATCGCGGGAAAGAAGAAAAGAAAAAGGAAAGAAAAAGTGCCGCCCCTTGGTTAAAAAACGAAGATTTTGTTTCGCCCGCGGGATAGAACGACCAGGGTAATAATGGAAGCTTATTTCATCAAAAAGACGCAGTCACAGTGTGTCAGCCAGCCTTCGTCGTTGTTGGTTGATAAAGAGGTTTCATTTCTAGATAATTTATGATTTTTGGCTTCGGGTAATCAGGTGCGGTGGGAGGGGAGGAAGGGAAAGGCTTTTGATCGGACTTCGCCACACGAACCATGCGTGGCGATAGTTGTACTTTATTTTACTTGACGAAGTGCTCGGTGCTCTGTCCTATCACGTGATTATCATGTATAAATGATCTACTCAATAAAAATTTTGTTGCGAGTCAGCGCTCGCCTGTGTTGCCTTCTTGCTTTTGTCCGTCGTCTAGTTCGCGTTGTACCACCTACAGTGAATAATTAGCGACTGGCCCTGCTATCCATCCTTGTTCAGTGCAAGGGAATATGTCTACTTAGGACAGGTAGTGGCCGCTGATCCGGATCATGAAGGGGAAATAACTAGAAGATGGAATAACTCGTTCTCTCAAATCATGAATGATAGTTTGACAGTATCCCTCAACGGAAAAGTGCTCAACAGCTGTATCTCACCTGTGCAGAAACGGGACAGAAACGTGAAGGCTTACGAAGAGAGTTCAGCTTTAGTTAAAAACGGCGCAGCAAACTCTGAAAAGGAAATGGTAGGTCTAACGTTAAGAGACTGGAAGTAGGCAGAGAGGGCACGGGAACAAATAAGGCTATATGGCATCCGAGTCGAAATCAAGAGGAAGAAATGGGCTTGGGCAGGGCGTGTAATGCGAACACAAGGTAATCGCTGGTCCTTAACGGTTACGGAGTGGATTCCAAGAGAAGGCAACCGTAGCCAGGGGCGCCAGAAAGTTAGGTGGGCGGATGAGATTAAGGATTTTTGGGCATACAGAGGCCGCAGCTAGCAAAGGACAGGGCTAATTGAAGTTACACGGGAGAATCCTTTGTTCTGCAGTGGGCGTAGTCAGGCTGATGAGGATGATAAACGCGGCCATCACACCTGCTGCTTCCTAACCTTGCGGCTCGAGCGCTACGAGGGCAAGCAAAATGGGGAGGGGAATTCAGTATGGCGCCGCGTTACTGTCCACGACTTCTGCGACTTCCTTCGAGTCCGCTCACTGAGATGCCGCCTTGTCCTTCCCAACGGCTGCAGCGCTCTCATGCTCGGAGGATTCTCGTTGCCTCCACGTTGCTCCGCAGATTTGCAGCGGTCTTCGTCCAAGGACTCTCCTCAGTCCGTCCCCTCTTCGACTCCAAGAGCTCCAGAGGTCTCGCATTAGATGACGCCTTTCTTCGCTCCCAACAGCGTCTGAGACTTGTCGCCTGGAATTCGCTTACTTCCTCCGCGTTAGGCGGCCAGGTGTCGCGATGATCAGCCGCAGTGACGGGGCCTCTCACCAAAGTGTTGTCCCATAGTGCCCGTGTCAGTGCCCGCTCCACAGAAAACCGCCGGAATCACCCTGCCGACTGCGCAAGTTAGTTTTGATGATGTGATGATGGAATCGATCGGTCATGGTGATCGACAGATCGATGGTGTTGATCTTGAACTCTTCTAATGGATCGGCGTTCCGGCGACACGCTTTAGAACAATCTGGACAACTTCTTCAGGATGCTATGTACGTTGTTGCACAGGCGCTAACCAGAGACCTGCCTTCCGATCTCATTTTCGCGCCGAAAGCTCGCCCTTATATCCCCTTGCCCAGCACTCTGTAGACCCTTTTTGCAACCAACAGGAATTGCGCTTGTCAGAGCCAATCAGGAGAATTTTTTTAAAACTGAAGGAGGAAATAGGTCGCCGTTGTTCACTAGGTTTTATCTGGCAAGCCTCGCGAATTCCATGAAGACGTTATGCATTTCCGCTTAGTAACAGCGCAGAGACCCAAACGCACGAAAACGCCAGCGGAAGCAAAGAGAAGGCGAACACCCAGTCGGAACTGCGCGCTCTGCGCTGGTTCCCCCCCCCCCCCCCCCCCCCTCGTTGCTCGCTGTGAGGCATCCTGCCCGTCCGCCGTTAAAAGCAAGAACTTTACAAGCGATTCCCTCTTGAGGCCCCAGTGGTCCACGTGCCGGCTCCGTTTTGCGGCTCGAACGCGACATTGCAAGGCCTCGTCTCCACGCACTCGGCCACGGTGCAGTCGGCTACCGCCGTTCATGCATGCACTTTGCCACATTGTTATAAATACAAACCCATCCGAACGCCGCCGCGTTGGCGGCCGCTCGGCGAACCCCGACAAAAAGCTACAATGAAAGCCGAGGAGGGCCAAGCTGTGGCTGCTGTGTGTGGGCTGCCCGACGACCCTCTTGCACAAGAGTCCGCGATCTCAACTCGTGGTTTTTTTATGGCCCCGCCGCGGTGGCTCAGTGGTTAGGGCGCTCGACTACTGATCCGGAGTTCCCGGGTTCTAACCCAACCGCGGCGGCTGCGTTTTTATGGAGGAAAAACGCTAAGGCGCCCGTGTGCTGTGCGATGTCAGTGCACGTTAAAGATCCCCAGGTGGTCAAAATTATTCCGGAGCCCTCCACTACGGCACCTCTTCTTCCTTTCTTCTTTCACTCCCTCCTTTATCCCTTCCCTTACGGCGCGGTTCAGGTGTCCAACGATATATGAGACAGATACTGCGCCATTTTCTTTCCCCCAAAACCAATTATTAATATTATTATTTATTTATGCAAAGAAAAGCATCTCGTCATAAGTATACATTGAACGAAATGGTCAGTTGAACAAATGGTCAAGAGCATTATCGAACAAGTGCTTGCTTTGTCGTGTTAAGTGATCATTTACTAACACTGGTTTACTATTTGTAGCGCTGAAGACAACGTCTCTTTTGTTTTGCGCACGAACTTTTCTGGCTTTACGAACGAATTCAGATTTCCGAGTGCGGGAATGAAATCGGGCAATCAAGTGTTTAGTCGGAGAATTAGAGTGAGCTCTGTGGACGGCCTCGGCGTCTGTTGCAGATACGGGACCGTCAATTTCAGTAGCAATAAACTGAAGAACAGCCAAGCAGTATGCACCCTGACAGATTGGAACGCTCTTTATTTTAACGTTATTTTGACGGGAGTATTGCTCCCTGTCAGCAAGTCATTTCTCCAGGAAATCGTTGCGGACCCTCCAAGATTTATTGGCTTCTTTCCGTTCATTTTCGGTTTTTAGGGTATTTAGTTTCATTCAAGAAGGTGAGCCTTGGTTTGAACTCAGTATCCTTCTTAAATCAACTGACGAAAATTTAGGCTAAATATCTGAGCTTGTTAGGACAGTGTTTGAGGCTTTATCAAGAACATCGTTCAGCTTCCTTTTAAAAAGATTATCAAGCAAATGCACACGTTTAGCCATTCGGCAACAGTTGACATGGTGACAGTGAACGGCAGCAGAAAAAAAGGCGACACAAACTAAAAAGTATCGACTTGCACAAACCTGGAAAGTCGACATCGCACTATTAGCCGTGTTGTTACCACCGCACTGCTGCTGCCAAGTGCATGGTTTATTCATGGCCCGGTGTTAACAGCGCAGATTGTAGACGACACACGAGAAGAGAAGCACACACAACGAGCGCTGAGAACAGCTGCTTGGGCTTGTAGGTTTTTCACCCCGATGTTAACAGCGCATTGGACTTTAAAGGCGCCAAAACACACACACACACACACACACACACACACACACACACACACACACACACACACACACACACACACACACACACACACACACACACACACACACACACACACACACACACACACACACACACACACACACACACACACACACACACACACACACACACACACACACACACACACACACACACACACACACACACACACACACACACACACACACACACACACACACACACACACACACACACACACACACACACACACACACACACACACACACACACACACACACACACACACACACACACACACACACACACACACACACACACACACACACACACACACACACACACACACACACACACACACACACACACACACACACACACACACACACACACACACACACACACACACACACACACACACACACACACACACACACACACACACACACACACACACACACACACACACACACACACACACACACACACACACACACACACACACACACACACACACACACACACACACACACACACACACACACACACACACACACACACACACACACACACACACACACACACACACACACACACACACACACACACACACACACACACACACACACACACACACACACACACACACACACACACACACACACACACACACACACACACACACACACACACACACACACACACACACACACACACACACACACACACACACACACACACACACACACACACACACACACACACACACACACACACACACACACACACACACACACACACACACACACACACACACACACACACACACACACACACACACACACACACACACACACACACACACACACACACACACACACACACACACACACACACACACACACACACACACACACACACACACACACACACACACACACACACACACACACACACACACACACACACACACACACACACACACACACACACACACACACACACACACACACACACACACACACACACACACACACACACACACACACACACACACACACACACACACACACACACACACACACACACACACACACACACACACACACACACACACACACACACACACACACACACACACACACACACACACACACACACACACACATATAGAAGTCACCCAGCGCCTGCGCAAGGACCATATTCACTCATCAAGTCGTACACGATAAGCATCGCTCGAAAAACCACTTTTCCGCCTTGTACAAAGATATTTATGTTTCACTGTCGCACAACCTGCCTTTCTTGCTGATATAGAACGCTTCCATCAGTTCGCTTGCTTTTACATTGCTGCTCCTGGCAAGAATACGCACCATTGAAAAACGTGGCTCACATGAGCGTGAAGGGCAGGATCTGATATGTTTAGGTAAATTTGGGCCCTCTTTATTTTGTTCCACATTTTTTCGTGTTCCCTGATTCGCTCACGTGGCTCCGGGCGCCGCCATCTTATGGGGCTATGTCACGCTCCGGTTAACGTTGCTCGTGTGACGTAACTGCCTTCGAGCCCTCGCCCCTTGTGCAGAAGTTATGAAGAAGAGGACGCCAACATGGCCCCCATAGTGCTAGTGCCCCCCCAGACGTCGCTCAGCTCTTAACTGTGTGCCCCTACTTACGCTTGCTAGGGAACCGACAGAGGATAAATATAATTGGTAGAGTGGGAGAGGCAGATCCTCTCATGATAAGGCAGCAGGCCCTGCCGAATGGCCAAGAGCTTATGCGCCTCGGCGACTCAGTCCGCCCTGGACTAGCCGAGCCTGGAGGCCTGGCTCTGAGCAGTGCAGCGCGGTCTCTCACTGCTCCACAGTAGCGATTAGGGTGAAGGGGCTGATGGAGAGATCCACATGATGTGGGATAGGGAAGCGTGCCGACCGCAGAGCCGACAGCTGGGAGAGTGGAGGGTGGGGTAGATATAAATGCGGGATTTTAGTAGACGGGCGTTCGGAGCTGGCGCCAGGAGATTTCGTGTGTTCGCGATAGGGCCCTGTGAGCAAGTGTGAAGAGCGCGGTGTGCCGTAGAGCGCCTGCATGCCGCCTCTGTTTGCTTTGCTGCCAGCGCCTAGGGCAATGGCATGATCAAACGGTTTTTCCGTGGATTATCAACCGTAAGCTGCAATTATCACGCAATGATTGCATACATAGAATGGATTCTTTTCAGCGTGAAATACACCGGTCAACGAAAGGAGGTACAAGCAGGACGAACGCTACGTACCAAGGCCAACGAGTCTGCCTTTCCACTTTAACAAGATTGCATGCAGTGTAAATATTTTTGGCTATAAACCCGTTTTGCCGACCTTCAGTCATGGGGTTTTCTTCACGCCTTGCTGGTGAGTGAACGAACCCGCGGCGGAGACATTCGTAAACCGCGAGTGGTGAAGAAGCTAGGCGTCTGCCTGG
Organism: Amblyomma americanum; assembly: GCF_052857255.1. Classification (NCBI taxonomy): domain Eukaryota; kingdom Metazoa; phylum Arthropoda; class Arachnida; order Ixodida; family Ixodidae; genus Amblyomma; species Amblyomma americanum. Next base: position 18,900,120 of record NC_135501.1, read on the forward strand.
GCCTCAGTACAGGCCTCGAGTAACTCGAAGGCCGCACATCTGACGACTTTACTCGTGATTTCTGTTCGCCCGCCGTCTGCTGCAGTGCCGCTGTCGATCACACGGCGTTGCGTCTCTGATGGTTTGGTTTACGGGGGTTTAACTTCCCAAAGCGACTCAGGCTATGAGAGACGACGTAGTGAAGGGCTCCGGAAATATCGACCACCTGGGGTTCTTTGACGTACACTGACATCGCACAGCACCCGGGCCTCTAGAATTTCGCCTCCATCGAAATTCGACCGCCGCGGCCGGGATCGAACTCGCGTCTTTCGGGGCCAGCAGCCGAGCGCCGTAACCACTCTGCCAACGCGGCGGTTTATTGCCTCTCTGAGCTGAGGACGCGGTGTAAGACACCACTGCATGTCGCGTGAACCGATCCCAACGAGGGCTTCACCGCTTACATGAAGAACCCTCCGTGTGAATACTTAATAGTGTCTTTATTGTTTTTGTAGTGTTTCCAGTTCTTAAAGTATGGCTCCGTCGAAGGAAGTGATTCGAGCTTAGGTGAAGAGAAATAAAGATGGAGAAAGAGAATGCGGCTGGCAGCCTGTTTTACACATAATTTTAGACAAAGGGGTATAGTTATATGGCTGTAGTTATTCTTCATGCGTCCGGAATGAAAATAAACAAAAAATTGGAACGTAGAACATCAGTATAATCTGCTCCACGCTGCGTGGAAAAGAAAAATATTCTAAATGGCTAAGAGCCATTCTGCATTTGGGAATGCTGGATACCTTCTTTGCTCGGGAAGGTTGCCGGCTGTAGACATTGCGCTGCTTCCCATTGCTACTGGGCAGTGTTGGTGGTGGGCTGGCGAGCTATAGACTCTGCCTCCAGAGGCTAGAGGAGCTCTAGAGTGCTGCCGACGTTTTATTTTCTCCATCTGCGGTTTTAGGGAACATGCCAACAATTCTTGCTAAAAATCACGGTGAAATTTCCGAGAAAATAGACGCAAAGTGTTTCGACCACCACTAACAAGAAGAGCAAAAATTGGTTGCCTATTTCGGACTCATGCGGACTACATTCTTGCGTGGGAGGCCTCAGATCCTTTGTCAATACTGATGGTGGGTCTGAGACCCCCCAGACTTCATCACTGACTGTTTCCCGGCGCGCAACGATGCGGTAGAGGTAATTTCCATCAGTCGCCGCTAGTATTCATGGTTTATGATGTGTGGGGTATAACTTCCCAAAGCGACTCAGGCTATGAGGGACGCCGTAGTGAAGGGCTCCGGAAAATTCGACCACCTGGGGTTCTTTAACGTGCACTGACATCGCACAGTACACGGACCTCTAGAATTTTGCCTCCATCGAAAATCTACCACACCGCAGCCGGGATCGAACCAGCGTCTTTCGGGCCGGCAGCCAAGCGCCATAACCACTGAGCCACCGCGGCGGCTGTGCCGCTAGTATTTAGCGCATGCGCAGGTCGGACATGTGAAAGGCTGATTACTAGCGTGTGATCTGTTACCGGATTTAAATGCAGGAGATTTATTTACTCATTTATTTATTTTAATAGCCTCAGCCCCCAAAGGGTATTAGAGAAGGGTACAAGGAAAAAAGAAAAACACGTACAAAAGAAGAATGTGCCGAATTGTTACCAAATAATAATGGCGCTATTACAAAAGGTGGGCAATGAGTGCGGACTTAAATTGTGGGGCAGCCACAGTTGAGGCAATGAAGGAGGAAAGGCGGTTCCACTTTGTGTAAGTTTTTGGCAGGAATGAGTTGGAGGACATTGGTTCGGCAAAAGGGAATTGCTACCTTTTAACCGATGGCCAGTGCGAGATGCTGCTTATGAAGGCTGAACAAGAAGTTCACTTTTATTGATTACCTCTACTAAATATTTAGTAAGGAGCCTTGTCGAAGCGATGCATGAATGATGACAAAGGAATTTGATAGGATTTCGGCGTTGTTCCAGGAAAGAATTCTGTATTCCATCGTTCTAATTAATCTGTTTGTTTATAATTTATACCAGGAGTGATATGCCTCAACGACTTATAGGAAAACTGTGCTTGAAAGTGCCACTAGGGGTTTTCCCAGGAATTTAAATTAGCACATGTGGCTAAATTTCTTTGGCGGGGGAGGGGGAGGTATATTCAAGGTAGAAGAGAAGCGGTAGTCATTTTAAATTGTTTAATTATTATATTTTTGTTTACAACTGCATTGCTATTACTGATGAGGCTTCTTCTTTTTCAGTCAGAGCCGCAGTTGCTCTGTCTCTGTAAGGTCAGCCTTTTTGCTAAAGCGCAATCAGCTTAGCCAACTTCAATATAGATTTTTTGCCACTATGGTCCCCAATGAAACATTATTAGAAAACCGGTCAGATTTCCTTCATTCTTTTTTCGATGAAAATGAAGGGTCATTTAGTGTTAGTCTTGATGTTGAGAAGGAGTTTAATGCTGTGCATATGATATCCTCTCTGAAAATCTTTCTCGCTATGGCTTCCGTGGTCCTTTTCTGATGTTAATAAAACTGTTTGTCTGAGCGGCCTCAAGTGGTGGCACTTTGACCTTTGCAAAGCATAATTTTAATTTTACATAGCGGTGTTCTGCTGGGATCCATATTATAACCTCTCATTTGACCTTTATATTAGTGACCTCTCCAGTTTTATAACTTCATCACAGATTTATCAATACGCGGTTGACACCCTGCTCATCTCCACTAATGCCGATTTTTCATGTGTACTCCAGAGAATTCAACATGACGATACTAAGCTGTATGATTGGTTGCAATCTAACTTGATTGAAATTAACCCCTTGAAATCGCAGCCCGTATGCTCTAAATTCAGCACAAACTTGTCCGAAATGAAGGATCTGTTTTATTGCACAGCTCCAGTTCCACATCATATTCGTGCTACCCCACTACCTGTCGTACCTATATAAAATATCTGTATATGCACAGACGGCGATTTTTCCTGGAATACACACATGGCTCATCCGAGCAAGAAGCTCAGAGGCGTGGCATGCTTGTTGTAAGCTATGAATAAAGGCCTCCTTGCCGTTTGCCTTTAGACGTTAAATAGCCTAGTGTCCGGGATATGCTCTGGTTAGGTATGGCATGTGCTGTTTCTCTAACTGTTCTGATGCATGAAAAAAAAACAGGATAAATTGTATTTCTAAAAGCTGATAAAATGCTATATATTTAACACCCAAAATTTTACAAAGTTAGAAGGGTTTACGTGCGGGCTGTTTGGTGGTTCATACTTATTTTAAACAACGCAAGAGGCGCGGACGCAGAAAGGACACACAGGGCAGTGCTGTATGGGTCCTGTGTGTCCCCTCTGCGTCCGCGTCTTTTGCGATGTTTAAAAGAATTTACAAAATTTGTTCCTCTTCTCTGGTTTTCCTTTCTTTGACACCTTGTTCAAACAAATTACTGTAATGTTGTATTTGTGGAGGTGTGATGTTAAATGTTATATACTGTAATGTTGTATTTGTGGAGGTGTGATGTTAAATGTTATAACAAGAGGCAATGACGGAGCAGGGCCGAGGAGAAACGCAGGACTGCTTTATTTCACAGACAACAGACTATATAAAGGCTGCTTGCCTGGTGATGTCATACAAAAAATCCAATCACATTGGGCATATGTCAGCCCAGCGCGTCTTGTCATTAAGTTAGAAATGTTGAAACAGTGCCATTGCAAAAAATTCATCGATAGGTTTCCCCTAGCGTGCAAGCCCATTTTGTTGAATGCATAAGATCATACTGTGTACTACGGGGCCACTCTGCGCCCAGCCGGCCGGGAAGGCGACCTTCCGTGCCACCTACACGCAGGCGTTATGCCTGTTTCACATGCAAGCGAAAATGCCAGCGAATCCTGTCGCCGCGACGGAAAAACCTGTTTCGACCCGTCGCGGCGGCTCGGCCGGCCAGAGCGAAGGGGTTCCAACAAGTTGGAAATTTTCGTAGCGACAGCGCGATAGCTCCGCCCTCTGACCAATGACTGCACGGCGGAAAAACCACGTGACAAGAAGAGGATTTGTGCGGGAAATACAATGTTTGCTACACGTGCTTCCGACACCACGGCAACATGTCGCGTGGACTTTTCAATGAGGCGCTTTTCATCGAAGTGTCGAAGCGCCCGCTTCCATGGGACGTGAAAGACGACAACCTCCGCAAGAAGTGAACCAAAGAGTCCCTGTGGGAAGAAGTGAGGGACGCACTTCGGGAAATGGACGACACAGGTAAGTGAAAGCACGTTTTGTGGCGAGCTCGACGATTGTCAGCCATATTTTTTATTGTGCAGCCAACAAATTTTCAACGTCACTCTGGCGGGATTCTGCAGCCTGTCAAAATCAGTTTCATGTCCCCGCGCATTCCTGCGTACTGATCGGTATTTTTTTCGGCGCGCCGGCTATTGTGCGTAGATGAGCTGTATGAAAATTGTCGGCATCACGCAGCCGTGAGCAAATGTTTTGGTTCTTAAGACACGCTAGCAGCATCGTTTTGTACCCTTCATTTTAATCGTGAAATGCACGACGTGCACGTTTTCATGTTCTCAGCTTCGTTTGTAAATGCGGGAGCCGACCTTTCCCAGGCGTGAAGTTAATCCGGACGCTCAGAGCCTAGTAAAATCGTCTCTTGTGTGTATGCACCTAGCGCGAGCGCTCCGTCCCGCGGCAAAGGGCCGCTCATCGTGGTCTTCTACGTACCATTAATCTGCCGGTTCTGACCCGCGCAAAATCATCTCGTGCGTGTCCACAAAATAAAGACAGAAAATTGAAATATTCATCATGCGTGTGCCTCAGTTCAGTCATGCATGCATGCAAAATCAGTAAAACTGCCTTTTAGAAGAAAAAAAACAACTCTTGCTTTCGTACTAAATCCTGTGTTGTAAACATTTTCTGTAATTATTTTCTTGTATGCTAACAGATGACAATTTCTACATGTTCATGCTAAACTTTGGGCCATATGTCTGCCATTGTTTGTTTGTTATTTTGCTTGTTTAACGTTATGCTCTATACTGCTCCATATTTCAGTAACAGTTGAGGAAATCATTGCAGGCTGGAAAAATCTTAAAGACACCTACAGGAGGAAAATTAAACATGAAAAAGGCAGCAAGAAGAGTGGATCAGGAGCATGCTATGACGGCCTAGCCTTATTTAAAGCAGATGGAGTTCCTGAGGGATTCGATGGAAACGAGAAGGTAAGCAATGACTGATATTAATGTTGAACTAAATGTGTAAATGACAGCAAATAACAGCCTGTACATTCTACCCAGGAGCTTCTACAACCTTCATGCACTGAGCCACGTGCAAGTGGCCAGCGCAGCACCTGAGACGAGCCACACTAATTGCAGCCCAGCATCTCCAGGCTCAAAAGAACTGGAAGCGTCTGCGAATGAATTTGAAAGCATGTTTCAAGTCGCAGGCCATCCCGATGAAGCAGGGCCATCCTGTGCTGCAGCTACTGCACCAGAGGTTACGCCACTTAGAGGTAACAAACGACAGAGGGAAAGGCGGCAGGAAGTGGAAGCTGCCGACAGGGAGCTTCAAGCCGTGCGAACTGCAATTGCAGCGCACAGGCCAATGGACGCCTGCAGCCATTTCCTACTTTCCCTGCGGCCGCAATTGGAGGCAACTCCACAGCACATGCTTATGCATCTAAAGATGGAGTTGCTGCACATTTGTGAATTGTACAGCCAGGGTGAATACACTGCTAACTTGGCTGTACATCAGCAAACAATAAATGAACATTAATTTTTGCATGTCTGTTTATTTTTTGCTGCAGTTGTTTTACCACAAACACTCATAAACATTAAAGAAGCATACACGTCACACATACATACAAGAATTCTACACAAATATATACAGTAGTCAATGTAATAAGAAAGTTTATGATAGAGACAGTAGCGCACAGCAGTGGGGCGTCCAGCCAGTAATGAAACAGGAAATAAAGAAAGCCTTAGGAGCAGTGCAAAAGGGAAAAGCAGCTGGTGAGGACCAAGTCACAGCAGATCTGCTGAAAGACGGACGGGAGATTCTGCTATAAAATCTAGCTACCCTGTATACCCAATGCTTTATGACCTCGACCGTACCAGAAGCTTGGAAGAACGCAAACATTACCTTGATCCAAAAGAAAGGAGACGCCAAGGACTTGAAAAATTACAGACCGATCAGCTTACTGTAGCCTACAAGGTATTTACTAAGGTAATCGCTAATACAGTCAGGGCAACCTTAGACTAATCAACCAAATAACCAGGCCGGCTTTCGTAAAGGATATTCCACAATAGATCATATTCACACTGTCAATCAGATGATGGAGAAATGCGCAGAATATAACCAACCCATATATATAGCCTTCATTGAATATGAGAAAGCATTTTACTCAGTGGAAACTTCAGTAGTTATACAGGCATTGCAGAATCAGGGCGTAAAAGATCCTTATGTCGAAATACTGGAAGATATATACAGAAAGTGTACAGCTACCACAGTCCTCCATAAAGTCAGCAGTAAAATTCCAATAAGGAAGGGCGTCAGGCAGGGAGACACGATCTCGCCAACGCTATTCACCGCCTGTTTACAGGAGGTATTCCTAGTCCTGAATTGAGGACAGTTGGGGATGAGAGCTAGTTAATGAGAATACCTAAATAATCTGCGATTCACTGATGGCATTGCCTTACTGAGTCACTCAGGACGTGAACTGCATATCATGATTATTGAGTTAGACCGGCAGAGGAGAACGGTGGGTCTAAAATTAACATGTAGAAAACCAAAGTAATGTTCAACAACCCAACAAGGAAACAGCAGTTCACAATTGGCAGCGAGGTGCAGGAAGTGGTAAAGGACATCTACTGATATCTACTGAAATCTACTACTGAAATGATATTATCAGCATCAAAACAAGATGCAGTTGATATTTAAAAAAACAAGTTCTTTATTTCTTAACAAGGTGATGGTTCGGGCTAGTGGGCATGCGTTATGATCCATAGCGCAGCAACAAAACAGGGGACAAACACAAGCGCTAAACTTCCACTACGGCTTTATTTGGTGCACATTGAATTTATACAAGAAATAAAGAACGATACCAGTCAGATTAGACAAGATACTTTGTGAACAAAGCTTAAAAATCACATGCAATACATTTCACCGGTTGGCATACTGCTCCGAGGCTAAAAATGCCATATCTTTCTGTGTCAGCGACAATGACGGACTGCTGACACAGCTTCCAGGTCCAGCTCTTTCGATTGCGGCAGCCTCGATAATTTCCCTTGTTAACCTATCGGCGTTTCTGCCTATCACCTCGCATTCTTTAAAACCAGGCTTGCATTTATGAGCACGACAGTGCCGTGCCAAATTGCTGGAACCGCCATCCCTAACTTCCCTATGGTGCTCGCTTAACCGCTCATTAAGGCACCTGCCTGACTGCCCAATGTACGCCTTGCCGCATGAAAGCGGGATACTGTAGACTATATCTTCAGTACACTGCACGAAAGGGTTTCTATGCCGAATCGTGCAACTATTCTGAAGCCTGCTGTCGGGACAGGTGGCCTTGCAAATGCGGGACAATTTTTCTGGTGCATATACACCTTCACTCCCACTTTTTGTGCTACCTTCTTGAGGGAGTGTGACAGCTTGTGGATATATGGCACCACCACTACCTTGTTGCCCCCTTCGCCATCAGTTCCAGTATTCTATCCACCATGCGAACCGGGTGTGCAAGATCTTACGATCAGAGTGGCAAAGGCAAGGCAGACTTCACAGATATGCTCTCCACGCTCAAGTTATCCAGCAGCACACAAAGCCTTGGGACAGACGTCGGCAGTGAAGAGAGTACTGCAACCTCATAGATTGGACAGCCGAGAAACTTTGGACAAACAGCTTGCGGAACCTGCGTGCAGTTAAAAAGAGCAGGCAGCCGGTCCAAAGTGCAAAGGTCCACATGTTCGGGAACGTCGAGGTCCCGGAATTTGTGCAACGAACCCTCAAGCTCGGACCCAAGTACGCAGTGCAACCGAAGAAGAGTGCGCCAGAGCTCCTGTCGTTCGTGAAACATGTGTCCAGCCGTGCACCCTCGTCAGAGAAAGAATGGTGTAATGTCGAGGGTTTGGAAGTGCTCACCAAGTGGAGGCCCACAAGTACCCCCGTTCCGGTGAAAAGGGTCATCTCGTTTCTAAAGGACAACAGCCTTTGCGCCCTTCCTACTGACAAAGAAGGTGGCTTTGCTGTTTTTCCATGGGATTTGTATCGTAAGAAGGCGCGTGAGGCAGCTGATTCTGTTTTTAATCAGCAGCAAAGTGTGTCTTTGAGAAAGGTAAAAGCACAAGGAAAAAGGTTATGTTTACAGCTTGAATTGTCTAGGCTTGCGCTCTCAGTCCAAAAGGCGGAAAAACTTGGTCTCGATATGTTTTTTTCAGTGAAGACGCACAAGCCTGAAGCACCGTTCCGTGTCATCATATCTGAACGAGGGACGTGGCAGAAGGAGGTAGAGCTATTTCTGCAACGACATCTCAAACTTTTAAGCGTTGATGATCCTTTTCTGATTAGAAGCTCAGAACAAGTGGTTTTGTTTCTAAAAGAACTTGAAGAGCAAGGTGTGGAATTTTTTTCAATAGATGTGAAAGATCTATATTACTCCCTGCCACATCTGCAGCTTTCAGAATGTATCGAAGACTGCATTCATCGCTTTGGTGCTGTTGGTTTTCAGAATGGATCAGGTGTGTCTGTTGACGGGTTCTTGAGTGTATTGTCTCTGTATCTGAAGTCGACTTTTGTTAGCTGGAATCAGGAGATATTTCTGCAAAAGGATGGAGTATGCATCGGCTCGTGCATTGCTCCAGCGCTCAGTGACCTCTACCTTGCTAATCTAGACAGGCGACTGCAAAATAAACTGGATGTTGCTGTTGTCATTCGGACGTTTAGGTATGTTGATGACTACCTAGTGGTCCTTCGTAATAGCCATAGAGATGTTTCTGTAACAGCCGCGACCGCTATTTCTACCTTCTCTGAGTGTCTGTACCCTCCGAAGATCACCCATGAGCTTCCGGTTGAGGGCACTATTCGGTTTCTTGACCTAAAATTGGTTACTGGACAGCAGGTTTGTTGGATGTATGAGCCCAGAGCTGAGAAGCCCCTATTACCCTTTTCGTCTGCGCATACGAGGCTGGTCAAGCGAGGGGTCGTGAAGACGTGCTTTTCAAATGCAGTTAGCAAGTCCTGCGCATGATTGATGAAAAGTAGTTTTTATAAGCAGGTGGACCGCCTCCGAGCAGCAGGATTCCCCAGACACTTATTAGTTTCGGTTGTTGAGAGCTTGCATCAGCAGGAAAAGGCCAAGAAGACTGGAACTGATGGCGAAGGTGGCAACAAGGTAGTGGTGGTGCCATATATCCACAAGCTGTCACACTCCCTCAAGAAGGTAGCACAAAAAGTGGGAGTGAAGGTGTATATGTCTGCACCAGAAAAATTGTCCCGCATTTGCAAGGCCACCTGTCCCGACAGCAGGCTTCAGAATAGTTGCACGATTCGGTATAGAAACCCTTTCGTGCAGTGTACTGAAGATATAGTCTACAGTATCCCGCTTTCATGCGGCAAGGCGTACATTGGGCAGTCAGGCAGATGCCTTAATGAGCAGTTAAGCGAGCACCATAGGGAAGTTAGGGATGGCGGTTCCAGCAATTTGGTCGTGCTCATAAATGCAAGCCTGGTTTTAATGAATGCGAGGTGATAGGCAGAAATGCCGATAGGTTAACAAGGGAAATTATCGAGGCTGCCGCAATCGAAAGAGCTGGACCTGAAAGGTACGTCAGAGTCCGTCATTGTCGCTGACAAAGGAAGATATGGCATTTTTAGCCTCGGAGCAGTATGCCAACCGGTGAAATGTATTGCATGTGATTTTTAAGCTTTGTTCACAAAGTATCTTGTCTAATCTGACTGGTATCGTTCTTTACTTCATGTATAAATTCAATGTGCACCAAATAAAGCCTTAGTGGAAGTTTGGCGCTTGTGTTTGCCCCTGTTTTGTTGCTGCGCTATGGATCATATCTTTATTTCTTAACAAAATTTGAGTAATCATGGCAAAATAATGCATGAACGTTGTGCATGGTGATGTTTGCAAACCACCGAATCCAACCGGGAGCTCGTATACTTTGCCAGCAACACTGAGATTCGCAGCGGCAGTAAACGCTGGTAGAGTGAACTAGAAGATAAAGTTTGTCAAACGCCTATGCCGCCTGTGTATCAAAATTGAGGCAAAAAGAGGGTAATTTCCGCTAAGATCGCTGCGAACGTTATCCTTTCCTAGGTGCCTTTTTAAGGGCGGAGAGCGCGCGCTGCGTGGCGTAGTGGTTTCACTTTTCACGCGGAAGACCAGGGTTCGATTCCCGCTGCACGAACAACATTTTTTTCACTTTATTTCAAATCACAGTTTTAGTGGAAACAAGCCATTGTAGCAAAAAAAAAAAGGAAACCGAAACCGAAATTTGTGAAGCGGCGCCTTGCTGCTACCGTCAAAATATAACGGCCCAAAATCTCCGTGCCACCTGCAGCGCCAACTTTGAATGCGCGTTAAGAGCACACCCGACGTTACTCTCCAAGCTCCGATCTGTGCTTTTAGCAGATGGGTAAGACAAACACTCCTTTCAAACAGTGCTCAAAATTGTTTCGTTCAGCTTGACGTCTGCGAGCTTCACAGAGTGCGCCACGCAGATGTACGCTGTCACTTAATGACGGCAAGCTGTGGGGCGCGAGTTGATGCATGACTGAAAAAACTTCGGCGCAATGAAAACGACCGAAGAAAGAAAAAGATAACACAGGCGCACACAACCAAGAAGAGGTCCGGAAGAAGAAGAGGTCCGGAGGTCCGAAGGAAGCAACGAAAAACGCTGAGGTGGACGTGGCTGCCCCTGTTTCCACAGGCGGGCGTGGTCTCACTGGGCGGTGACTGTTCGTATCACTAGCTTCTGATTGCTTGATTATCTTTCGCTTTTGCAGGGCGCTTGCAGGTCGCTAGGGGCGCATGTCGACGTCCTCTCCTGGCCAGGGGAACTCCCCCTGGTCGGCCAGCCTCCCCCCTAACCAACTCCCCCTGGACGCCTTCTTTCGGGGTGGCGTCGGCACTATCCCCGTGGCCTTGGTTCCATCGGATGGTGGCGCCATTCGACTCAATAACCCGGATGCGGTTCAGACTGCGCTGCAGGCGATTACGCCTCACTTCTAAAAATCTGTGATGTCCGGCAGTACGGCAGAGGAGGCGTGGTGTGCAGGTCGGCCGACCAGGCCTGCATCATGGATTTGTTAACGTGCACAGCTTTTGGAAGCCAGTCGGTAAGCGCATTTATACCGCCGCACTTGGCGTGCTCTAAAGGGCTGGTGGGAGGGGTTGACCCACGCCTTAGCCCTAAGGAAACGCTAGAGAAACTCTCCTCCGCAGGGGTGATTTCTGTACATCGGTGCACTCGGGTCGTTGAGGAAACAAAACTTCCAACTGAAACGGTAATTGCCACCTTTGCGGGTTTTCCTGTCCATCTGAGTTGAAGGTGTGGCCCCTGGTTTTCAGGGTCGATCCGTATTCTTCAAGGCCACTTCAATGCCGCAACTGCTGGAGGTTTGGCCACAGCGCGAACGCCTGCAAGTCGAGCTCAAGGTGCAGTGTGTGTGGTGGTAATCATGACCGTGTAGGAAGGTGTTCAAAAGATGAGATGTGTTGCTTGTGCAGCGGTAGTCACTCCGCCACATATTCTAATTGTCCTGCAAGGGCTGAGGAGGTTAAGGTGCTGGAAGTGTTAGAAAAGCGCCGGTGCTCAAAGCGCGAGGCTATGGCTATTGTTAAGGAAAGGACGTACGGGTACTCAAGTGTGGCAGCACGGCAGACGAGTGCGGTCGTGGATTCAAACCTGTCAGATGCGATTGCTACAGCGGTTGAAAAGGCAATGGCCAAGGTCATGGATCGGCTAGTGAATTCAGTAACAGAGTGCATATCGCAAGTCATGGTGGCGCAAATGACCTCTTCAATAATGACCTCCAATGCTGCGTTGAAGCCATCCGTGGATCCTGCAGCACCTACTGAGCTCAGTGCGGAGATGCCTTCCCTTGTTTCAATGCAGCCGCAAAAAGAGCGCACGCCTCCAACTCATGTACCTGAAGTCACGTCCGGAGCAATAGATGGGTGTGTTGGGCTGATGGAGCTCGATGCTCGAGCTCAGAAACGTAGCCGGTCTCCTTTGGCCGTTGCTGGTCCGTCTAACTCCCCTCAATCCAAAACAAAAAAGAGTAATTCAGGAAAAACTGGTCACCACAGCATTTTGGAAAAGGCAGTTGCTGCTGCAGATCTCTCGGCAGAATAGGGTCTCTGAGAGTGCTGCAGTGGAACTGCCGTTCCATTCAATCAGCTTTCACTGATTTAGTAACTCTTTCAAATCGATTTTCTCCTCATGTCATTGCGCTTCAAGAAACCTGGTTGTCGAAAGAGTTTTCATTTCAAATGGAACATTATCGAATTTTTAGAATGGACCGCCCATAAAGGGGGGGGGGGCAGTTTGCTTCTGCTGGTTTCATCCAGATTCTGTCACAAGGCACGATTGGTGTTTCAGCGGGTGGACGCTCATTGCGAAATTCAGGCAGTGGATCTTTCAGTTCCTGGTTTCCATCCCATTACTGTCGCAAATGTATATTTTCCATCTGGGGTTCATGACACACGGCCATTAGATTCCTTACTCTCTGTCAGAAGATCACATGTGTTGCTTGTTGGGGATTTCAATTCGCATCACTTGACTTGGGGTTATCGAACAGACCAGTGCGGTTTGCGTTTATGGGATTGGGCTTGTGTGAATAACCTAAACTGTCATAACTCGGGTTTTCCAACATTTCTCCGTGGGCACTCCCGATCAGCATTGGATTTAACGTTTTCAACCCCAGGGGTAGCAGTTTCCTCCTGGACTCCGGTTGACTCTGCAACAAACAGTTACCATTTCCCACTCACTTTTGACATTGTGTGTCCGATGACTTCTATCGGCGGATTCAGTTGCACCCTAGTCGATTACAACAAGTTCAAAAGTTCACTCAGTTCAGAACTACACTCTTTGCCGAATTTGTCTCAGGAGAGCAGAGTGTTAGGCTTATGCTCTATTTTAGATCGGGTACGGAGGCAATCAGAGTTTACAGTGTGCGATAGCATAGGCACTTCTCAGAGCCCTTGGTGGAATGCAGAATGATCAAAGGATTATAGGCGGCGCAAGGCAGCCTGGAAGAAACTTATCCATAATCATAATCATCATCATCATCATCATCATCATCATCATCATCAGCCTTACTACACCCACTGCAGGGCAAAGGCCTCTCCCATGTCTCTCCAATTAACCCTATCCTTTGCCAGCTGCATCCACCCTTTGCCTGCAAACTTCTTAATCTCATCCGCCCATCTAACCTTCTGCCGCCCCCTGCTACGCTTACTTTCTCTTGGAATCCACTCCGTTACCCTTAAAGACCAGCGGTTATCTTGCCTTCGCATCACATGCCCTGCCCAAGCCCATTTCTTTCTCTTGATTTCGACTAGGATGTCATTAACCCGTGTTTGTTCCCTCACCCACTCTGCCCGCTTCCGATCTCTTAACGTTACACCTATCATTTTTCTTTCCATGGCTCGCTGCGTTGTCCTTAACTTAAGCTGAACTCTTTTCGTTAGCCTCCACGTTTCTGCCCCGTAGGTGAGTACCGGTAAGATTATGCTGTTGTACACTTTCCTCTTGAGGGAAATTGGTAAACTGCCACTCATGATCTGCGAGAATTTGCCATATGCGCTCCACCCCATTCTTATCCTTCTAGTTATCTCCCTCTCATGATCCGGATCAGCTGTCATTACCTGCCCTAAGTAGACGTATTCCGGCACAATTTCTAGGCTCTCGCTGCCAATTGTGAACTGTTGTTCCCTTGCTAGACTGTTGAACATTACCTTGGTTTTCTGCATGTTAATTTTTAGACCCATCGATCTGCTCTGCCTGTCTAACTCGTTGATCATGATTTGCAGTTCACCTCCTGAGTGACTCAGCAAGGCAATGTCATCAGCAAATCTCAGATTATTTAGGTATTCTTCATTTATTCTTATTCCCAACTGTTCCCAATTCAGGCCTCGAAATACCTCCTGCAAACATGCGGTGAACAGCATTGGCGATATCGTGTCTCCTTGCCTGACGCCCTTCCTTATTGGAATTTTATTGCTGACTTTATGGAGGACTATAGTAGCTGTGCAGTTGCTATATATATCTTCCAGTATTTTGACATAAGGCTCTTCTACCCCCTGATTACGCAATGCCTGTATGACTGCTGAGGTTTCCACTGAGTCGAATGCTTTCTCGTAATCAATGAAAGCTATATATAGAGGTTGGTTATATTCTGCGCATTTCTCTATCACCTGATTGATAGTGTGAATATGATCTATTGTGGAATATCCTTTACGAAAGCCTGCCTGATCATTTGGTTGATTAAAGTCTAACGTTGCCCTGACTCTATTAGCGATTACCTTAGTAAATACTTTGTAGGCAACGGATAGTAAGCTGATCGGCCTGTAATTTTTCAAGTCCTTGGCGTCTCCCTTCTTATGAATTAAGATAATGTTTGCATTCTTCCATCTATCAAAATCTAATAACAGACAAGCCTTGTTTCGCTTTCTGAGGTCAAGGAACAGGCTGCCACCGCCTAACAACATTCCCTCTTATGTGCTGACTCCAGTAGAGCTTGCCAGGTCATTAGAAGAAATTGGCAAATGCTTGGAACACCGTTTTTCGGCTGCGTTCTCTCGCCCATACTGCTTGGGAATCACTATGATGATTTCCTTAATGTCTCGGTTTCTGAGCTCTCCCAGGTGATAAATCGGTTACCTTCTGCAGCTCCTGGTCCTGACCGTGTCACCTCTGCGATGATTAAAATACTGTTCGACGAATAATAATAATAATAATAATTGGTTTTTGGTGGAAACGAAATGGCGCAGTATCTGTCTCATATATCGTTGGACACCTGAACCGCGCCGTAAGGGAAGGGATAAAGGAGGGAGTGAAAGAAGAGAGGAACAAATAGGTCCGTAGTGGAGGGCTCCGGAATAATTTCGACCACCTGGGGATCTTTAACGTGCACTGACATCGCACAGCACACGGGCGCCTTAGCGTTTTTCCTCCATAAAAACGCAGCCGCCGCGGCCGGGTTCGAACCCGGTAACTCCGGATCAGTAGTCGAGCGCCCTAACCACTGAGCCACCGCGGCGGGGCTCGACGAATCCCCCAATGCTATATTGAGGCACACCTCTAGATTGATGAAATTTCCTTGTAGAAACTCCGCGTTGACAACAATAAAATTATCTGTCAGCCAGGAAAGCTGACACCCATTCCACAAAATAACTTGGCAAGCCCAGAGCACGTAGTCTGTACATCAGAGGCCCATGTTCGACACTGTCATATGCTTTCGGGATGTCTAGAGTTACCAGCGCAGCATACTGCCGACGCCGGCGCGCTAGTCGGACACGGCTTTCGAGGTCAGTATGCGCACACCATATAGAGCACCCAGGCTTGAAACCAATCTGACAGGGGTTAAGTAGTCCCTTTTCAGTAATAATGGGCATGATTCGTCCATACAGCACGCGTTCAACCAATTTCACCAGATTCGATGTCAATGAAATTGGTCGAATGTTGTGTAAGACCAACCATTCGCCTGGCTTTTTAAGCACCGGGATAATTGTGGAAACACGCCATACATCCGGGATCCATGGTGTTCTAATAGAGTAATTTACCAGCTCCAATATAGCATTGGGCGACGAATCCCCCAATGCTATATTGGAGCTGGTAAATTACTCTATTAGAACACCATGGATCCCGGATGTATGGCGTGTTTCCACAATTATCCCGGTGCTTAAAAAGCCAGGCGAATGGTTGGTCTTACACAACATTCGACCAATTTCATTGACATCGAATCTGGTGAAATTGGTTGAACGCGTGCTGTATGGACGAATCATGCCCATTATTACTGAAAAGGGACTACTTAACCCCTGTCAGATTGGTTTCAAGCCTGGGTGCTCTATATGGTGTGCGCATACTGACCTCGAAAGCCGTGTCCGACTAGCGCGCCGGCGTCGGCAGTATGCTGCGCTGGTAACTCTAGACATCCCGAAAGCATATGACAGTGTCGAACATGGGCCTCTGATGTACAGACTACGTGCTCTGGGCTTGCCAAGTTATTTTGTGGAATGGGTGTCAGCTTTCCTGGCTGACAGATAATTTTATTGTTGTCAACGCGGAGTTTCTACAAGGAAATTTCATCAATCTAGAGGTGTGCCTCAAGGTGCAGTTCTCTCCCCTGTTCTATTCAACCTCTTACTCAGTTCGATTCCGACTTCCCCTGACGTGACTACGTACGTGTATGCAGACGATATAGCTTTCTTTGCTGCTGCGAGTGATTTACATTCTTTGTATATGGTTTTACAGTCATATTTAAATTCCCTTGACCGATGGTTATCTGAATTACACTTAAGTCTTAATGTAAACAAGTGCGCTTTGTTAACTTTTCCGGTTACTCAACAGGTACACATTTCATTGTCTTATCGTCATCATGTCATTCCTCAGGTATGTTCTCTAAAGTATCTCGGGGTAACTTATGACTCCTCTCTCTCTTGGCGGTCACATATAAATCAGGTTGCTGCGAAAGGGATTCGGGCGGTAGGCCTTCTGCGAAGGATGAGTAGCCCTCGCTTCAGTATGCGCAGACATGCTCTGCTGCTGATTTATAAAATGTATATCCGGCCAATCTTGGAATTCGGTTGCGTTTTGTTTTCTGGAGCAGCTGCATACAAACTGCGCCCACTTCTGCTCTTAGAGCGAGAAGCTCTGCGCCTGTGTTTGGGTCTCCCTAAATACGTGGCAAACAATGTTTTGTATCTGGAAGCGCGGGTGTCGTCTCTTACTGCAAGGTTTCGCCTTTTGACAGTACAAACGTTTTTAAAGTTTTGCGACTCGGAGCGGCATGCATCCGAGTTGATCTTCCTAGGCCAGCGAGCGGAGTTCTTGGGTGTCGGATGGTCTCGCCTTCAAACTCCCCAAATCTGTTTCGTTGAATCTTTGCTGGGCCCACTCAACGTGCGAATACCAGAAATTGTTCCGGTGCGGTCCATCCCTGCAGATGTGTCTATCATCTACGATGACATTTATCCACGTAATGCAAAATTACTGCCTTTCTCATGGTTAAATGGTATGTTGCAGGATTATATGTCGACCTTCAGCTCACATGTTGCAATTGCGACTGATGGCTCGTTGTGTGCAGAAAAGGCAGGTGTAGGTATTTACTCCCAGTCCCTTGACTGGTCTTTTTCTCTCCGTCTCCAAGATTTCACTCCTATCTATCTGGCTAAGTTTCTAGCAGTGGTTCTCGCTCTGCGCAAGGTACCAATTTCTTTATCAGCAGTAATAATAATTACGGACCCGTTATCTTTATGCACTTCCCTCTCGGCGTCCACTGAATCGTAGCTCTTTCGGATTCTAAAATTCCTGATCCCTCCACACATCACATAAATTCGATTTCTTTGGGTTCCTGGGCACAGGGGTCTTGTATTAAATGAATCAGCTGATGGTTTAGCGAAGGCAGCCCTGAGTGGACCGATTGTTGACCCGCTTCCAACAACTGCTTACATCACGGCGGAACGCTTTCGACGGTACACTGTAATGAACGAATTGGGCGCATCAGCGCTTACTTCCTTGGACGACTTCCAGCACCTACTGTTCCCATGGAGAAGCTCAGTCTGGCGATCGCGCAATCTTGAAGTTTCCTTCACGAGGCTTCGTTGCCGAGTGCCGCAACTAAATTTTTACCTATACAGGCCTGGTCTGGCGATCTCCCCATTGTGTCCGTATTGTGCGGAGCCGGAAACAATAGAGCACTTTCTTCTTTTTTGCCGTCGCTACTCATCGATTAGGAGGCGACTATTAGAAGTTCCAATACAGAATCTCAGTTTGCGCCTGTCTTCTGCGGTTGTTCTGTCTCTTGGCGCTTCTATGCTTGGCCATACCAATGGGAATGTTTGCTCTGCCGTTCAAAATTATCTACTAGAATCAAAACGTCTACCTTCATGAGCTTTTGTCCTGCCCATCCCATTATCAGCTTCGGTATTTCGGTTTTTACAACCACTTATAGTAATCCCTACCCCTTCTTTGCCTAAATTTTAGCTTGTATGACCCCCCTAACCTCCTGCAACCACCTCGGCTACGAAAACTGTGCGATCCAAATTTTGGTAGGTCATCCCATGCTTGCCACATGCAACTGGTCATTTAAATAGTCACCGCCTGGTTATGGCCAATCCCCCTTGTGGGTATGTGCCATTGTGTGAGGTCAACAACAACAACAACAACGACCAATTGTTTATTGGAACAAAAAGGGCACATTTATAACCCTCATTCACCATGTGGCACCGCTCTATCGCTCACAACCTAGTAACAAGTAATATGCAAATTACAAAATTAAAAACAAAACGCAGAAGGCTTATCTACAATGCGCTTAAAGCCCTAGCTTATGTAAAGATTGCACAAAGCACTAGGTTATAATAGAAAGATAAACCAAACAAAATCTTAGCAATAGCAGTGTCACTAAATCGCAGCAAAAGTAGTGTCATGCATTCGACGTAAAAGCACTGAAACCCTTAAACGTAAAAACAGATCAAAATAAAATAATAAAAACATAATAATAAAAGCCACAGCAACAGCCCCACCCAAGTTTGGGAGTCGGACGCCGGGAAGGAAGAGAGAATTCCTGGTGCCACAGGTCTTCAAAAAACTTTTCAAGATAGCAAATTCATTATGTCGCAGTGCTACAGCTATCACTAATGCATATGATCCCCTTCTTTTTAATCATAAAGGCCACATCATAATCATAAAAGTGGTGTCACACGGTAATTGAGGGTTATACATGTGCCCCTTCCAAATTACATTCTTCTTTATGCTCGGCAGCTGAGAAAAATGCTTTCTATATAACGTGCAAAAAATGGCTTGAAATTTTCAAGAGATAGAAAACACAGAGAGGTATCCGCACTGCACAAGTTTAAAACCGTGCAACCAGCAGGGAGCAACATATCCGAAGGAAACTTACAATCTCTCTGGTACATTTCAGTACTGGCGTAATTATTTAAAAATGTCTTGCACGCGGTAAGATGTTTTCTCAGTGCTTCATATCGCCGCTTTATCCTTTCTTTCACCTTGTCCCTCCACCCCAACCCGAGCTTTTCCTCTTCGGTCTACTTTTTTTGTTTGCTCTGTTTGTTTACTTTGTCGTTCTACTTTTTCCTCATGCCCTGAAGCTCTTGCTGTAATTTCTCAGGAACCCTTGGCTTCCGCCATCCTCCCCCCCCCCCCCCATTTCCTTTCGCAATTTCTCTTATCTCGCCCCCATTCTCTATTTTTCCTCTAATCCATTTTTTTTTGTTCCTCCGCACTTCGCTCTGCCATGCTGCTTCATTAGTGTCTTCCTTTCCGGCGACCGACTCCCAAAACTGGGTGGGGCTGTTGTTGTGGCTTTCATTATTACGTTTTTATTGTTTTATTTTGATTTGCTTTTGCGTTTAAGGTTTTAACTGTTTTTGCGTCGAATGCATCGCACTGCTTTTGCTAGGATTGAGTGACACTGTTTTTGCTAAGATTTTGTTTGGTTTATCTTTCTATTATAACCTAGTGCTTTGTGCAATCTTTACATAAGCTAGGGCTTTAAGCGCATTGTAGATAAGCGTTCTGCGTTTTGTTTTTAATCTTGTAATTTGCATAATATTTGTTACTGGGCTGTGAGCGATAGAGCGGTGTCACATGGTGAATGAGGGTTATAAATGCGCCCTTTTTGTTCCAATAAACAGTTGGTAGTGTGCGCATGCGTTGTATTTTCTTCCTTCGGTTGTATTCATTGCGTAGAAGGTTTTTCAGTCATGCATCAACTCGCGCCCCACAGCTGGCCGTCATTAAGTGACAGCGTACTTCTGCGTGGCGCACTCTGTGCAGCTCGCAGTCTTCAAGCTGAACGAAACAATTCCCAGCACTGTTTGAAAGGAGTGTTTGTCTTAAAAATCTGCTAAAAGCACAGATCGGAGCTTGGAGAGTAACGTCGGGTGTGCTCTAAACGCGCATTAAAAGTTGGCGCTGCAGGTGGCACGGAGATTCAGGGGCCGTCATATTTTGACGGCAGCAGCAAGCCGCTTCACAAACTTCAGTTTCGGTTTCGGTTTGCTTTTTTTTGCTACCACGGCTTGTTTGCACTAAAACAAACTATGATTTAAAATAAAGTTCGTTCAGCGGGAATGGAACCCTGGTCTTCAACGTGTGAAGCGGGTTCACTAACCACTACGCCACGCAGCGCTTTTTTTTTTCTTTATTGCATGGAAGAACTTCTGTAGAAAGGAGGAAACTTCAATCAGACTAGTTCGCGTCTCAAGTTACCGGGCTGCTTAATATGAGCCCCCCATAGCCCTAACTCACCACTGCATCCCCATCAAAACATCAAAATTCAGGGAGGCACACACAAGCATCTAGGCACGGCAGCCAGCTTGGAGGTTCGTCGCGAGCAGCATATACACTCCTCACCAACGCACACTGTTCCCGAAACACAGATTTGGACGATCTTGGTGGCTCGGCATGTCTGTCCATCATACGGCTTTTCCAAAGACTGAATAGTCCCATCAACACAAACACGTCATAAGGCACAACAGAGTTTTTGTCAACAGGCAGAAATCTAATAGCGTATGGTGTAATTTCAATGTCCTTCTTAAGAGTTCGTTGTAGTATGTCCCAAAAGAACATGGCATCACGGCACAGGATGAAGCAATGATCAATTGTCTCAGGCACGTTACACAGACGACAATTCACATTCCAGGGTACAAACATCCCCTTGTCATTAAGAAATGTCTTGACAGGCAGCGTCGCTGTGTGTAGTTTGAAAAAGAACGTTTTAGCGGCTGCCTGAATGCACATCCGCCTAACACGCTTTAGAACACTGATGTCCAAAGACCCCAAATAAGGCTGCCGATACAATGGTGTAGGGAACAAAGACTCAGTGAGAGCCTGGGTCATCTGCTTTCTCGAGAGGCTATACAGGTAATCTAAAGAGAAGCGCACAGTGAGAAAATTGAAAGTGTCAGCAACCTCCTTAAGAAATCCCCATAAAGTCCCCTCACGAGCCTGCACAGTCGGTGCGAATAAGTAAGGCAAATGAAAACTAAGCCGCCTAACGAGCACAGCTACCAGAAACGGGTCGTTTGCCGATTTGAAAAAGAAAAAACGGGAAACGAGTTGATGCACGAACAGGTGAACAAGGCCCACTCCACCACCCTCTAAGGGAAGGAACAAGTTGTCACGCCTCATCGGCTCCCATTGAGAGCGCCAAACGAATGCTGCAAATATTCTATGTATTGCTTGCACCTTCCTCCTCGCACAATGCAGGACTTGAAGGACATACGCGAGCTTTGCAAACAAAAAAATGTTACAGACCTGTGCCCTCGCAAACACTGAGAGTTCCCTACCCATCCAAGCCTGTGTTTGCCGCCGTAGAGTTACAGTTTGTGAATCCCAGTAGGCTGTACTGTTGCGAACTTGGTGCAGCGGAACGCCTAGGTACTCAAGAGGGCTACAGTTCCAGCATACACCACCGAGCTGGCTTGGCCTAGTTCCCCAATGACCCAACCAAAAGCCTTTGGATTTCTCTAAATTAAGAGCCGCGCCTGATAAATCGCAGAGCTGTTTAGTCAAGTTTAGAGCCTCGAGTACACTCTTTTTGTCAGAACAAAAGAGGGCGACATCATCAGCGTAAGCTAAAACGTTAACTTCACATTGAGCCAGAGAGAAACCGCGGATAGCTGCGCTGTTAATTATACTGAGACAGAGGGGTTCCAGATATAGGGCAAACAACAATGGAGACAGTGGACATCCTTGACGAACAGATGCTTCTAGTGGTACTGGTTTCGTTAGCTCCTGATTAACAATAACCCTTGTATAGGAGTTCTTATAGCACAGCCTTATGCCTTTGAGCAAGACGTCACCAATATTTGCATACTCCAAGACCGCGAACAAGAAATCGTGCCGAACTTTATCGAACGCCTTAGCCAAGTCAATTTGAATCAGAGCTACTTGGCCTATCTCATCTGATACTGTCTCTAATACTGAACGTGCAATATGGATATGTGTTTGAATACTGCGGCCTCTAATACCACATACCTGATGCGGACCTATCAAGTCCATAATGACGAGCTGCAGACGACTGCTAAGAACCTTGGCAAAAATTTTGTAATCAACATTGCAAAGGGAAATTGGACGATATCCCTCAACAGTTTTCAACCGATTAGTATCTTTGCTTTTGGGAATTAATATTGTGTGCCCAGAATAAAAAGTGGGAGGCAGGACACCCACATCATAAGATGCTTTGAAAACTTCCATCAAAACAGGCACTAGGCAAGGCGAAAATGTTTTATAGAATTCGCTAGTAATACCATCTGGCCCAGGAGATTTCTGGCTCTGCAGGGCAGAAATGGCTGATTGAATTTCATCCAAAGTGATAGGTCCCTTCACTATAGCACACTTCTCATCATCAAGTCGAGGGAAGTTTCCGAGCAAGGAACTGTAATCGAAACCCTGACTTGGATCTTCGCAACTGCCAAACAGCTTCCGATAATAGTCGAAGAAAGCAGCAAGAATACCAGGCGCGTCACTGTATGTGCAATCACCATACTGAATTTCCAATATTTCCTTCGCAAGAGCATTCTCTCTTTCATCGCTCAGGGCCCGACGAGAAGGTTGCTCATCAAGAAACCTTCGGGACCTAGATCGTATCAAGGCCCCCTTATATCTGTCTGTCGCAAATTGTTGAAGCTGTGCTTTTACGTTATTAATCTCTTCGAGATAGGCACCCGGGCTTACCCTCTCTAGCTCATGTAGCTCCGTTAGGGTGCGCCCAAGCTCACGAAGGTGGTGTCTCTTCAGGAAAGCGATTCTTGCTGAGGCCTCAATTGCCCAGTTTTTGATCTCCTGTTTAAACAAGTCCCACTTTTGAAAAATGGAAAGATCACGGCGTGACCATACGTCCTTCAAACAAGTAGGTACAGCACGCTGAAAGATTTCGTCTGAGAGCAGACAGTTATTCATCTTCCACAACTCCCATCGAGGGTGAAGTACATGCCGAGTGTACTTTCCTATCTGAAGAGACACCATACAGTGGTCACTGAAGAAAATGGGCCGCACCCAGTAGCCAAACACACTTGCTAATGCGTCAACAGAAACGTAAATTCTGTCAAGGCGAGCATTAGAGGAAAACTGAAAATGAGTGAAATGTATACTGTCGCCTTTTTCCTGCCCCACATCCACAAGACTATATTCAGAAACCAAATCGGTAAGTAATGCAGCACTATGGTCGTATCTCTTACATACCACTGAACGGTCCTCATCCCTACAAACGCAATTAAAATCTCCCAACAATATAATTTTGCGGTCCGTGCACAAATGTTCAACTAATGACAGAAAAAAAAGCCTTCGATCGCGCTGCTTTGTGGGGGCATAAACACAAATAATCCGCCACTGTACACCTGAAATTGTGAGATCACAGCATATAAGTCGCCCCTCGTCATCTATGCAATAAGACATGGCTGTCATCTCTAGCGTGTTCGCCAGGAATAGCATACAACCTCCGGATAAGCCTCTCGCGTGGCTAACAATAATGCTGTATTCCGACAAAAAAGGCTCAAGAGCAGCTGCTGTCTCTTCATCAGAGGACAACTTTGTTTCCTGGATAGCGGCTACACACACACTCCATTTCTTTAAGAGATGCCGTACCTGCTGTTGCCTCCTACGATTACGCATACCCCTAACGTTAAGGGTAGCGACTTGATATGCTGCGACGCTCGCCATTTTGGTGCCAGTCTTAACAAACGCCATCCCCTGGAATGTGGTGGCCCGCCGCCAAATTGGCGGCCTCTCGGGCAGACATCGCCCTCCTCTTTAACACCACCCTTCCCGTGGCCTCTACACATTGTGCCTTCTGGTCAGCGCCATCGATACACACCTCGTCAGCATCTGCAGGACGTTTCAAAGGTGCGGTGCTGTCCATGTCTTCCTCTGAGACAGCCATGGCCTCGGCCCACGAACCCGAGGGGAGCACATCACTCGCTGCCACACTGACAGCCGACAGAGAACCTGACACGCCAGAGATCGACGCCACACACGTCTCACCGTTACCCTCCAACGACGAAGCAGAATCAGCATCAGAGGAGGAGCGGCGAGCATTCACTGGCTGTATCGCCTCGACTGACTCCACAGGAGGCATATCCGGACGTTGACCTGTGGCAACGAGGTGTTCCTGTGCAGCAAGCACAGCAGTCTCTGAAACACTCACGGGGGGGCCCGGGTCCGGCGGTTTTCGTCCTGGAGGCGTGGATACTAGATGGCCAGTCGCTTCATATTCCGTGTTTTTTTGAGGTGTTGAAGTCTTCTGTTCCCCATCTATTCGATGCTCATGACTTAGTTCTCCGGTCGCGTCCACAACCTCAGACACATCCATAATGTGTTCTGATGCCACGTCATCTTGCCGTGACCATTGGCCTTGACGCAGCCTGTCAGCGTAACTCAAGACACAGTTCTCCGCAGTATGGCCAAAGCGTCGGCACTGAGTGCATCGAGGCATGCGACACTGGCGCCGGACATGTCCAACCCGGCTACATCGGAGGCACAGTGGAGGTCTCCCTGGGATAAGGACTAATGCCTGCACTCCATAAACATTAAGTGTGTGTGGAATGGTGCTAGCTGACACTCCATCCTTGAGTGTGAGGGAGAGTTCACGGTTCGCCGTTTCCATATGCTCCATCCCTGGGCACCGCCACTTTTCACGCTCCACAGACTGGACCGTGCCATAAGGCTCTAATGCTTCCACAATCCTCCGGTGTTCCATATAGCGGGGAAGCCAAAGGAGCTTAACCTTGACGTTCTTAGTATCCGGGTCAAACACCATGCACCGCAGTCCTTTGACAGGAAACTCCGCTTTGTTAACAAGCTTCTGTTTGGAAGAGCTACTCTCGCAGGTAACCATCCACACGTGGCTCATTTGGTATTGACCAATGCACAAAATTTCCCGGAGATCCAATATCTGTGCGAGTGCGTCACGGAAGTCAGGTGCTCGGTACGGGCGACCCTTAAGGTCAGCATGCAGGAAAACGGTATTAAGGACAACATTACCCGTTGGCAATCGGGGAAGGACAACTTTGTACGAGTCCGTAGTGTCCTGAGACGTCGGTAGACCTCGGCCAACGGTCGATGCGCTGTTTCCAGCGTGGAGCATGTTGAAGCACAGCCGCTCAGAACGGGTTCTTACACCGCCGGCACACAGGAAATTTGTGCACTACGCCACGCAGCGCGCTTGTTCTGCCGCCCTTGAAAAGGCACCTAGGGAAGGATAACGTTCGCAGCGATCCTAGCGGAAATTACGCTCTTTATGCCTCATTTTTCGGCTTTCGTTTGACACACTCTATCTTCTAGTTCACTCTAACACTCAGGTATGAACTTTTTCGGTCGATAGATGGCAGCACTTAACTACCACAAAAAAAGGAGGGAACTTCTATTTCCCCTCCAGGTGTGTAAATTCTACCGCGACACCCCCTTGACCGCTTCACGGAAGTAGTAGTTCTTCCGCGAACAAAGTAAGGCCGAGAACTTTCTTTGTATATCCTGCCAAAGCTGGAAATAAGAATAACCCCTTTCAAGGGGTGGTGGTCAGAGAATGGACCTTTTTCCAGTAACCCACCACACAGCTGACACAACGAAAGATACGTTTTTGAGTTTGGGTCCCCCTAAGCTCCCTCGAATCTTTTCTGAGAAAATTCACTTACAATGACAGGTGACAGCTAGGATGGGGTATACAGCCTATGCTGGTTTCCCATAGCCAGAACAAATAAGTGTGAGTCATCTTTTGACACACCTTGGGAACACCACCCCTTCGGCACTTCGGCCGGCTATTCCGTATTCCGCGTACTCCTCCGTCCCCACACACAATGCAAGCCTAGTGGCCGTGTACGAGTGTGGACGCCGATTCGGCGACGCGGCCTCAGTGAAAAGCTTTTTGCGCTCTCATTGTTTGCGCACCCAGTGTTTATTTCGCATTGTCTTTGCTGTTGTTGCCTTTACTTTTCGTTTAACAAGACAACTCTGATTTGAACTTTTTCTGTCGATAGATGGTAGCACTTAAGCACCCCCCAAAAAAGGTGGTAAGTTCTATCGCCCCTCCATGTATGTAAACTACACAGCGACACGAAAGCATTCGTTCTTGCGCGTTCAAAGAGTAGAGCCCAGAACTTTCTGTAGGTACGCGACGAAATTTCGGGGAACCGAAGCACAAAAAAGTTAACCCCTCTGAAGCCATTCAGCAAAGAAGGATGTGGGCGTCAGACAATGGGCCATTTCGCAGTAACCCACCAATTTAGCATTTCTGGCTTGGGCCGCCTAAGCTCCCTCGACTTTTCTGAGAAAATTATTTTACAGTGGAAGGGTAAGGTTTCTGGTTTCGCTTGAGCAGACAGGTGTGCTCTATTAAAATGGCGGAAGAGACTTGGCGCATCCCCAGGACATTACTGGAAAAAGGTCTATTGGGTTGAGCACCTATGTAGCCAGCCCCAAATAAAAGGAAAGAAAGGAGCTCCTAGCACAAGGCCTCATGGCTGGCCTTCTTCCCCTTCCCGCGTAGCCTTCCTTATATAGCTACAGATGGATGTCCTCGAGTGCACTGACAGCGTGTAGCTTACTTTTCCTAGTCTCGCACGAGCGTTCCCAGCGCCGAACACCCATGTTCCGCTTCTCAGCACCAACAAGGCTTGAGTGTTTGGCTTGTTCTAACGGTGGTCATCATCTTGTGGCACTTTTGTGCGCCATACTTTTGATCCCTGTCTTGACAGCAGTAGATCTGTCTCACAGGGCTTGAATACCAGCAGGCAACAAGTCAGCAGAAAATGCCATCAAAGAATTTCAGGTACGGGAAGCGTAAGCGTGCAGGTGCACTGATTGCGAACACCAGAAAGCAGCCAGCTCTCGAAAACGAAGCTCCTACGAGCAAAAGACACTCTTCTCGCTATCGTGGTGACCTTGGCCACCCTGCTGAAGGTTATTCGACGCCTCAAGTCAACAAGCACAACCCAAGGCCGGCAGACGTTGAAGTCCTCATCAGAGAAGCGGAGGTACCAGGAAGTGCCCTGTCATCATCATCTTCAGTGATGAGCGCAACAGGGTCGTGTACGAAGATATTGCTATTGGAGGTTCCGCGACCACCTCAGTAAAGAACGGCAGTGCAAGTGCTGGAATTCAAGGGCGGCGCATTGTTAGCCTTCAGTACCTGTTGAGCAGCTTGCAAAAGACCGCCCTCCATGCTCCCTTCAACTGCACTTTAGCGGATATGGACTGTGAGTCTGAAAGAAAGCAAGGTCTTCGAAGCACGTTGACTCTCGTATGCAGGATGTGCCGAAGGAAAGATGTCATCCACACGGACCCGCCACCTGACGCACAAGCTTCTATCGGCTACGGGGATGTAAACACATCAGCGGTATGTGGAATAATGTCAATTGGCTGTGGCTTCTCAAACCTTAACGAACTGCTTGCGTCTATGAATATCCCAAGAATGTCATCGGACACTTACACAAAAATAGAGGACAACGTTGGCCACATTATCAATCAAGCCGCCTGGGAGGAAATGAAAACAGCGGGCGCAGAAGAGGCAAGACTGGCAAGAGAATGTGACAACATTGACAGTGACGGTACACCCACGATAGCAGTCATCGCAGATGGTGCGTGGTCAAAGAGATCCTACAAGAACAAATATGACGCTTCGTCAGGCGTGGTGAGTGTAAAAATTTATTTAATTGCCAAAGTGGTAGAAATGCTGCATTTTGTACTTGAAATATTTTACACTTGCTCCTTCGGCTAATTGAAGAGATATGAAAAAGGCCCGCGCTTTCATAACAAAGCACTGAAACTAGTTTCAGTTCTAGCGTCAACGAAGAGAGAGAGCATGCAGTGATTAGAACTGTGAATACAAAAATGCTGTCAGCGATGTTATGTGTGTTTGAGTTGGTCCTTACGTATACGTCCTTGGTTTACGTGCAAACGCACAGTTTTAATAATTATAATTTTTTTCCTGTTGTTCAGTGATTAATATCTTGTGAAAAACAGAGTATTTACATCACACTACGAGCAGGAAGAAAGACTATAGAATAAGCATGAAAGCGGGGCTATGTACCGCTGTGATCGAAAGGCATCAATTTGCCTGGAGGTAGTTAAAAAGCAGCACTTGAGTCACAAGCATGACAATACCTATATGTTCTAGCGATTAGCAGTGAAGCCAGTATGGCAGCTTCGTGACTAATATTGGTCTTACTCTTTCAGGCTGCCATCGTTGGTCACAGAACTGAAAAAGTCCTGTACCTTGGCGTGAAAAACAAGGTATGCGCAGTGTGTCGTCGGACACCACAAGGTGCCACCCCAAAAGAGCATCAGTGCCACAAGAACTGGCAGGGAAGCTCAACAAGCATGGAGCAAGCTATTGTTGTTGAAGGCTTCAAGAGAAGCGTTGAGCTACATGGCATCAAATATACAAAGCTTATAGCTGATGGTGATTCCAGCACTTACAGATCTATCGTCGCAGCAGCACCGTATGGCAACCAGCGGGTTGAAAAAATTGAGTGCAGGAACCACCTACTTCGAAACTATGACGCAAAAATAAGAGAGATCGCTCAGAAGAAGCGGCTGGAAAAAATTCCTCCTAAATTAAAAAACTCTATTCTCCAAGCAGCAGTGCACTTACGGCATGGAGTTGCAACAGCAATAAAAGTTAGAAGCAGTGAAGATGCATCGTTTTCTGAAAAAATAGACCGTCTTGCTCATGACAAAGAACGGCCCAAATCGTGTGTTTGGAGACCACGCCAACTGCGCTGATTACTCCTGTTCCGGAAGAAAAGCGGGAGAAGAAAATATATTTCCTGAAATAGTTCAGAAAGGCATCTTTGAAGAAATTTGTGTTGCCATGAGCAGAGTGGTTGCAAACGCGGCGAGCCTAATAATGGACGTCGATAACAATGCTGCCGAGCATTACAATTCCGTTGTGGCAATATTTGTAGTTGGAAAGAGGATAAACTATTCCTTGAAAGCATCTTACGAGACAAGGTGTTTTGCAGCCTCCTTATCGCTCAACTGCCGAGGAACGTGCCAGGAAGAAATCGCGCGCAGGATATCGGGAGGGCAGCTTGGAGGATGCACAGCATCATTTGTGAAGGCATTAATTTCTAGGAGAGATTCGAAGCGAAAGCTACCGAAAAAGAAGATATCAATCACTCCACGCTGCCAGCATCGAGAAAAAGAGCGACATATTGGTGCCGATGCTGATTACGGCGTACCAGACATGGAGCCTGATGCTTTTCAATCTGCTTCCGACAACTTCCTGAAATCGCTCTCGCTATCAGCGACCAACATCGAAGACCTGCAGCCAGCGACGTCAAAGCAGAGTGGATCCACTGTGTGGAAACAAGAAAGGCGAAAAAGATTGACGGCATCATTGTTTGGTGCTATTTGTAAAATGAAGCCGACGACGGGATGTGGGCGGACAGTTGGTGACATCCTGTACAAAGAAATAACTTTCGAAGCGATTCGGTATGGAAAGGACCACGAGTGGTTAGCACTCAAGCAAATCGAGAATGAGTGCAACGTCGTGGTGAAGGAGTGCGGCCTGTTTGTTGACCAGGAGAGCCCCTTTCTTGGCGCTTCCCCGGACGGACTCATTAGGGAGGACGTTCTTGTTGAAGTCAAGTGTCATGTTCGTCTACGTCATGTTCGTCTACTACACCGCAGTTGAGATGACCAGTCATATATGACATATTTTAGGCTCATTTACGGCGAAGAAGCAACGACAACGCTTGACGCCATGCTGCCAAACGTCACCAGTGAGGACAACCTTGACGTCACCACCTGCTTGCAGCGTGCGGGAGCTCTACGAGTCGCTCGGCTACGCATTACACACCAAGAGCGAACCTACGCCCGACGCTACAATCTCCGCCGTCGCCACGCACAATACAAGCCAAGTGACCGCGTATGGGTGTAGACGCCTATTCTGCGGCAGCCCAATAAAGAGCTTGTTTCAGTACCACGTTAATCTGCTCGTCTGTTTTTTCATGGCATTTTCACCGCCTCGTGACAATATTTATTATAAATTGTAGTAGATTTACTTCCTTTCACACCTCCTTCACTGCTTATAATTTCACAACGAAATAAGTCAAAGTTGGATAAAACTTAAAAGGGCGGGAAGCGAGTTCTTGGTTAGCCCTGTTTACATGAACCAATAACGTCTGGTTGAATAGGGGGTCGGGCTGAGCGAGGTCCACCCAACTCGACCAGTGCGTGTTTAGATTAACTTGATTTTACGGAGTCGAGACCGGTTCAACTGTAGCGACACCAAGCGTCGAGCGAGCAAGCAGTGGCAGCCTCCGAAATTGGGGCCGCCATCGCTGCACAGGAGGCGCGACGGCGCACGTGATAAGCAAGTGATAACCAAAAGCGCGAACGACGCACTGGGTGTACAACTGTTGCCAGATTATCTTAAAGCGTTTGGCAACGCTGGTCAAACAGGTGTTTCCTCCCGACCCATGACTGTGATAGAATGGTGCAGGTGCGGCCCTTTGTCCAATTCCTCAATGGCGTGGGCCGTCTTGCTAAGCCCCGTCGATCGCTTTGTCATGGTAGGGAACGCTGTGCAGCTTGTCAAAACAGCGCGCCAGCTCAACGTCACGCACCATAAGCTCGAGCAAAAAAGGAAAGCAGAAATGCTTTCAGAAAACAGCCCAAGCAAGAAAAAAGGGAAGAAAGAGCTCAAGTCCGTCCAAGTTCTGAGTAAAAACCTGCGCGCACGAACACAGGCAACTAAGAGGTTGGTGGTAGAGTGTAGTAGCGACAAAAATATGCTGATGCCAGGTGGAGCCACATCGCAGTGGTTACATATGGCGCGAATTTCAAATCTCTGCTGAAAACAAATATACAACTTTCAGAGCCTGTAAAACGCAAACACTAGGCTCGATATGGATGAAAATTGCGGCTTAACAACCAAGAGAGAAAAAGAAAGGAAATTTTGCGGACAAAAGTTTGATATCTGGCTTAGTTTTTTCACAAGATGACATGAAAGACTGACATATCTAAATGTGCAATTTTTCTGGATATTTACCTCTGAATTGTAAAAGAATTAAACTTAAAAAATAAAATCTGTCCGCAACATTTCCTCTGTTCACTAAAAAAAAAAAAACGCTGCCGCAAACATCATGAAAATCTGTCCATTTTTAGACACGATACAGCTTCTGAAAGTTCCCATGTATTTCCTACGGACACTGTCACTGGTGAACCCTCTTAACGCATAGCCCCGTCTGGCCAATGTACACTTTGCCACAAGACAGAGGAATCTTATAAACAACGTTCTTGGCGCACTTAACAAAACGTTTTTCGTGGTTCTTTTGACAGCCCCCTTTTTTGTCTTCACATGTGATGCGGCCGCAAAGTTGAGCGAGTTTCCTGGGTGCTGAAAAAACCAACGGCACGTCAAACAGATTTGCCACCTTATTTAAGTTGTGGGTGATCTTGTGGATGTAGGGAACCACTTCTGGTTCCTGTTGACTTTTCAGGGGCTTCGCAGGCCTGCGGTTTTATATATGCCGTCGTGGTTCCCTCAATACATCAGTTGCATGTTAGCGCTCGTGTTTGTCTCTGTTCTCTGTGTCCCTGTCGTGGTTGCGCTAAAATATGTATAATTTGTCATTTTCGCAACCCGTGGTGCAGAGTCGCAGCCACGGCAGGTTCGGACGAAATAGGAAACGGCACGGCACGTTAGGAAAAATTTTTGTAGCGATAGCATCACTACGCCAGCCACTTCGCGAGGTCAGCGTGGCTGCGCGCTGAGCCGTGGCACCACCGGTCCGCCAGCTACCCAAGCAGCACAAGTAATTGGCCCATCATTGGAACTGTATTGTGTTGCAAATGGGTTGCAAGCCCCAAGGGTAGCGTTGGCCTGGCGGCCTGGGGCAAAGCTGGAAACATCCGAAGGTCCCGGCAAAGGATGAGTCGACTGGCAACAGAACAACTTGTTTATTCTGGCATCGCAAAAGAGCAGCCGGTCAGGGCGACCACGTTACTCGAAGGAAGAAATCGAAGTCCCCCGTTGGCGTCCGGGGCAGCTCCCTTTATACCCACGGAGTCGAGGGCAAGAAGGAACGGCTTGGGAAGAGTCGCCCGATACGGCGACGCTCGAACATGTACAGACGTGACGGGCGCGTCCGCCAGGCCGGCGCCGGTCAGACCTCCTCGCCTCCCAGTTGGGGAGCTCCTCTCCCCGGCTGCCGCGCTTTGACAAGCGTGGGCACCAACATGCACACACACACACACACACACACACACACACACACACACACACACACACACACACACACACACACACACACACACACACACACACACACACACACACACACACACACACACACACACACACACACACACACACACACACACACACACACACACACACACACACACACACACACACACACACACACACACACACACACACACACACACACACACACACACACACACACACACACACACACACACACACACACACACACACACACACACACACACACACACACACACACACACACACACACACACACACACACACACACACGACGACACGTGGCATTGAAACCTGCCTGGACGCGCTTGGCGGGAGGCGTTGCGGCTGCGATGAATGGGCCCAAAATGACCGCCACTTTGAACGAAGCCCCGGCGTCCGTTGCATCCGCGCCGGCTATACCGCGCGTTGTAGGCGAAACGTAACAGACCGCCCCGCCGGGAGAAGGAGATCCCGATGGTCAGGGGACTGCATCCGCTGTCCGGAGGGATGTCGCTCGATGATGCTCGTAATCGAAACCGATCGTCCCTCGACGTTGCTAGAGCGCAGCGCACAGAGAAGGCCTCGTTCTCAGGTTCAGGATCACACAGGACACCGCAAAGTCACTTCGGGAGAGTTGCCATTTTTGTGCTCGTTCCCAGCAAGCGTTAGAACTACGCCGAAACGCAACCGCTCAGTTAGCAAGTACGAGACAACCCTCACTAAGCTCTGCCAGGCTCTTTCCCCTTTTATACTACTGCCTAGTTCCTTACAGTAGTCAAGCAGCACTCAGAACGCGTCCACAAATTGGAAAATTGCACTAGAAAGCACATAATCACTTTGAAACACTAAACAAAAGCAATATGTTAAAAATCCTGCCTCAGGAAGAAAACATCAGTAAAAAACAACTTTGAGGCGGATTCCTACGTTAGGGGCTTCGACTTAAGCCATCGGCGTTACCGTTGAGACTCCCCTTTTTGTAACGCACCTCAAAGGAATATTGTTGCAAAGCGAGGCTCCAGCGCAGGAGGCGGCCATTTTTGGGAGAGATGGTCTGCAGCCATTGGAGAGGGCAGTGATCCGTCTCAATGATAAACCTCGAGCCGGCTGGGTAGCATGACAATTTCTGAACGGCCCACACGAGACACGCACACTCTTTCTCGGTGGCGCTGTACGCCTGCTCACGACAGGTCAGCTTACGACTAGCATACAGGACGGGGTGTTCCACTTCTCCATTGTCCCTTTGGCACAGTACAACGCCCATGCCTCGCTCACTAGCATCGCACTGAACAACGAACCCTTTTGTGTAGTCTGGCGATCGTAGCACAGGCTGGCTTGTTAGGGCGCTCTTTAAGGCGCTAAAAGCTCTTTCCTTTGTCTCGCTCCAGACGACTGTTTGGGGCTCTGTTTTTCTTAGAGCATCCGTCAGGGGAGCCGCGATATCGGAGTACCTGGGGATGTACCTCTGATAGTAGCCGGCGACACCTAAGAACGACCGAATATCGGTCTTCGTGCGCGGTTGCGGGAAGTCTCGCACAGCGGCCACCTTTATTTCAGAGGGGCGGCGACGATTCTGTCCAATCACGTGACCGAGGTAGACAACCTCGGCCTGTGCTAATTGGCACTTGGGAGCCTTGACTGTCAAGCCCGCATCGCGCAGGCGGGTTAGCACTGCCCGCAAGTGTGCCATATGCTCAGACCAGGATGCGGAGAATATCGCTACGTCGTCTAAATACGGTAAAGCGAATTCTTCCTGTCCCCGCAACACTTTGTCCATGAGGCTTGAAAAGCAGTATGGCGCGTTCTTCAAACCAAAACTCAAAACTTTAGGACGGAATGTTCCCATTGGTGAAATGAACGCCGCATACCTACTAGCCTCTTCTGTAAGTGGAACCTGCCAATAACCCCTGACAAGATCTAGGGTGGAAATAAACTGAGCGCTACTAACTTTCTCAAGGCGCTCCTCGATGTTAGGGATCGGATAAATTTGATCCTTAGTGATGGAATTAAGCCTGCGGTAGTCGACGCAAGGACGAGGTTTCTTGCCCGGTACCTCAACCAAAATCAAAGGGGAGGTATAATCACTCTCACCCGCCTCAATAACACCGAGCTGTAGCATTTTCTTTACCTCAGCCTCCATAATATCGCGCTGGCGGGGTGACACCCGGTACGCCTTGGATCGTACTGGCTCTGGCGAGGTAAGTTCTATATCATGAGTAAGGACAGAAGTCCTACCAGGCCTCTCAGAGAACTGACCTTGAAACTCTTGTAAGAGTTGGTGTAGTTCGGTTTTCTGCTCAGGCGACAGCGGTGCTTTAATGACTAAGTCACTAATGACCTGATCAGTGTCTTCCCTGTTCGTCACTGAGCCTAGTCCCGGAAGCTCGACCGGAAGCTCTTTGGGAACGTTTACCATCATACACACCACTGCTTCCCGTTGTCTATAGGGTTTGAGCAGATTACAGTGGTAAACTTGCTGTGCTTTCCGCTTTCCTGGCAGACTCACCACGTAGTTAACATCCGACAGTTTTTGAACAATCCGTGCTGGGCCCTCCCACTGCACGTTGAGTTTGTTTTTTAGCGATGTGCGCAATACCATTACCTCATCGCCCACCTCAAAACGACGGGCCCTGGCTGTCCGATCATAATAAACCTTGGCCCTCTGCTGGGCCTTTGCCATTGCTTCACCTGACAACTCCTGTGCCCTTCTTAAGCGTTCGAGGAGACTAAGCACGTACTCGACCACGACTGGGTCGTCGCCCCTGCCTTCCCACGAGTCTCGAAGCATGCGAAGCGGAGACCGCAGCGAGCGACCGTACACCAGCTCAGCTGGCGAAAACCCCGTAGCCGCATGCGGCGCGGTTCTTAATGCAAACATCACTCCAGGCAGACACAGCTCCCAATCACTTTGTTGCTCAAAACACAATGCTCTCAGCACGCGCTTCATGACGGAGTGGAGCTTCTCAACGGAATTCGACTGTGGGTGGTACACTGAGCTGTGTAACAGCTTTACCCCACACCTTTCGAGAAAGGCTGTCGTCAAAGCGCTAGTAAACACTGTGCCCTGATCTGACTGGATTTCCGCCGGAAAACCAACTCGCGCAAATATGGACAGTAGTGCATTGACTATCTCAACTGAGCTGAGTTCTTTAAGCGGCACTGCTTCAGGGAACTTTGTCGCTGGGCAGATCACAGTCAAAATGTGTCTGTACCTCGTGGCTGTTACCGGCAGAGGTCCCACTGTATCAATAACGAGCCGTCTAAAAGGCTCCGTAATGATAGGTACCAACTTCAACGGCGCCCTCGATTTGTCCCCTGGTTTGCCAACCCGCTGACAGGTGTCACATGTCCTCACAAAGTGTTCTACGTCACGAAAACACCCTGGCCAATAGTACTCTTGCAAGAGACGGTCCTTAGTCTTCTTAACTCCTAGGTGTCCGGACCACGAACCGCCATGCGACAAGCGCAACAGATCCTGACGGTAGCACTGAGGCACGATCAGCTGATCGAACTCGACTCCTCTGCGGTCTAGATACTTTTGGTACAGGACCCCACCTCTTTCCACAAAACGAGCATTTTTCTTGGCGATACCTTCTTTGACATTGCAGCGCATGTTTTCTAGGCTGCCATCCTTTTTTTGCTCGGCTATCAAAGCCGACCGGCTGACTTTTAGCAACCTATTAAGTCCATCGGACGTAGGCGCGATGAGCAAATCTGCAGATAGCTCTTAACTTTCCTGTGTCGGGCATTTCCTCTCCAGTACCTGGTGCCTTCAACGCTACAGGCTCAATTTTATTCAGTTCGGACGTGCTCTGAGTATCAGTTTGCTGCGCCTCCGACCCTTTCTCATTGTTCGACAACGTCGGCCCCGCAACTACCGCCTCTGCAGCGAGCTCCCGAACTCTGGATCTGGTTAAGGCCTGAACGCTAGCCTCACCAAACAAAAGCCCCTTCTCGCGCAGGAGGTGATCGGACCTGTTCGAAAATAGGTACGGGTACTGGGGGGGCAGCATAGATGACACTGCGGCCTCCGTCTCAATTGCTCCGTAAGGTCCTTCATTAAGCACTTTTGCTACGGGCAGACACACGCTGTGAGCTTCCACGGCTTGCTTGATCCATGCGCACTCGCCCGTGAACATATCGGGTTCTACGTAAGAGGGGTGAACTACATCCATTGTAGCAGCGGAATCACGAAGCACTCGGCACTCTTTCCCGTTCACGAGGAAGTCTCGCATGTAAGGCTCGAGAAGCTTCATGTTCTCGTCAGTGCTGCATAATGACAAAAACACGACTTTTGTTTTTGTTTCTGGACACTGCGCCGAAAAGTGACCCGGCTTCTGGCACGTATAACACACGCGCGCTTGCCTCGTCTCGAAACGCTTTCTGCGTTCGGCTTCGGCTGCCGCCGTCTCCTTACGTTCGGTCGGACTGCTTTCACTCGCATCCGCACTACGTGTGTCCCCCCTTGCTCTCATGGGTGTGAACTTCGGCCTCTCAGACTTGGAGCCAAATTCACCCTTTTGACCGTCCTTAGCTCCGCGAGCCCGACGCGTCACAAACTCCTCGGCTAGCTCGGCGGCTTTAGCCACTGTACCAACGTCTGGCCTATCCAAGACCCAGTACCGCACGTTCTCAGGTAACCGACTATAAAACTGTTCCAGCCCGAAACACTGCAGAATTTTCTCGTGGTCACCAAACGCTTTCTCTTCTTTGAGCCACTCCTGCATGTTTGACATAAGCCTGTAGGCAAACTCTGTATATGACTCACTTCTGCCTTTTTCATTTTCCCGAAACTTCCGACGGAACGCCTCCGCTGACAGCCTGTACTTTTTTAGCAGACTCGATTTCACTTGGTCGAAATCCTCTGCCTCCTCTCTCTTCAAGCGAGCGACTACGTCGGCCGCCTCGGCGGGTAACAAAGTGAGCAAGCGCTGTGGCCACGTTTCCCGAGAGAACCCCTGCTTCTCGCACGTTCGCTCGAAGTTAACCAGGAACAAACCAATGTCCTCTCCAAGCTTAAACGGCCGCATCAGGTCAGTCATTTTGAACGATACCCGTTCTCCTGCACCGTGTGCCTGACTTCCATTACGAGCGCGTTCCATCTCTACCTCGAGACGCTTCATTTCCAAAGCGCGCTCTTCTTTCTCTTTATCTTTTTGTTCTTTACGTTCGCGCTCGTCTTTCTCTTTTTGCTCTTTACGCTCGCGCTCCTCTTTTTGCTCTTTACGTTCGCGCTCGTCTTTCTCTTTTTGCTCCCTCTCCTCAATGGTCTCAAGGCATTCCGACAGCTCGTCATCCTCAGCCTCCAACTCAAGAATAGCCCTTAGCAGTTCTGGTTTTTTGAGTTTGTCTGAGACATCCAGACCCAACTCCCTTGCAAGCTCCAGCAATTTTGGTTTGCGCAACGACTTCAAATCCATGGCTGCTCCGAATGCTGCTTTCTCTACTGCCTACTATTGTCTTGCCGCAAACTAACCCGGCAGCAACGACAACACAATTACCAGCTCTGTTTCTGACACTAACAAAAGCCTGGCAAAACTCAGAAGAAGAAAGTCCCGCACTCACCAAACCTCGCAGCCAAGAATTCAGCGCAGTCGTTCCGCTGCAGGCAACCAGTCATCACACAGGGCTCGTTGCACTGCTCCCGGATGGTCGTTGTGCTGCTCAGCATACAGTTGACCGCAAATCTTCGCTGCTGGCCTCCGTTGTCGGGATCTCACCGCTGGCAACCAGTTGTTGCAAATGGGTTGCAAGCCCCAAGGGTAGCGTTGGCCTGGCGGCCTGGGGCAAAACTGGAAACATCCGAAGGTCCCGGCAAAGGATGAGTCGACTGGCAACAGAACAACTTGTTTATTCTGGCATCGCAAAAGAGCAGCCGGTCAGGGCGACCACGTTACTCGAAGGAAGAAATCGAAGTCCCCTGTTGGCGTCCGGGGCAGCTCCCTTTATACCCACGGAGTCGAGGGCAAGAAGGAACGGCTTGGGAAGAGTCGCCCGATACGGCGACGCTCGAACATGTACAGACGTGACGGGCGCGTCCGCCAGGCCGGCGCCGGTCAGACCTCCTCGCCTCCCAGTTGGGGAGCTCCTCTCCCCGGCTGCCGCGCTTTGACGAGCGTGGGCACCAACATGCACACACACACACACACACACACACACACACACACACACACACACACACACACACACACACACACACACACACACACACACACACACACACACACACACACACACACACACACACACACACACACGACGACACGTGGCATTGAAACATGCCTGGACGCGCTTGGCGGGAGGCGTTGCGGCAGCGATGAATGGGCCCAAAATGACCGCCACTTTGAACGAAGCCCCGGCGTCCGTTGCATCCGCGCCGGCTATACCGCGCGTTGTAGGCGAAACGTAACAATTGGCAAAGCTGGCCCTACAAAGGACCAGGATGGGACCATCCTGTTGCAATATTGGGCCGATGAACTGTGCTGCTTGGGTATGCGCATGCGCGAAGTGACGTCATACCCCGCAGCTGGTGCGCGCCGCGCGCCTACATTACGCTAGCATTTATAGCCTTCAGTGGCCACCGTGGCAGCTGCCGGCTGCGCGGCCCGCCAGCGATACCGAGTGGGGGAGGAGTGGAGAGGGGAGAGAGTGAATTCACGTCCAGACACGAAGATGAAGGAGGAACGCCCAGGGAAACGCAGCGGCTAAAGACTGACTTTGGAATTCGACTGAGCGAGTTCCGCTCGGCCAGCGGTAGCTATCGCGTCACTCCAGGTTTTTATCCTAACGTGAGGCAAAGCACACTGCGGGAAAATCTTCTATCTGAAAAAATAGACGTTCAGTAGCTCACCAATTGTTGTTATCGATCGGCGTTGGGTTCGGGGCCAGCAGGCAGAAAGGGTGCCCTCGGAGAATGTCAGCAGGAGGCCAGCAGCAAGAGATATTTCCTGCCGCGCATTTCTCTTAAGGCGGAAGCCTTTAATGGATCATACTGTCATCCGTTCGCAGAGGGTTTCACACGTTTAACTTGGGAACTAAAAAAGATAGCAGGAAAAGAATGGCTGCTTTAGAAAGAGGAGGAAAAGATTAACGTAGAAGCCAAGTTTTATGACTGTAGAATAATTAATTAATTATAGGCAGAAATGTCGAAATTGCGTCGAAATAGCGCGGACGTCGATATAACCCCGGGAACAGTGTGACGTCACATCCACCCGAAGTCGTCACGGCATAGTGAAAATTGTCACAGAATTGTCGGAAAAACGTCGGATTTGGGTCAAATTAGATGTAAAAATGTGTAATTAAGCGTAATTAATACTTAAAAACCCCAAAGTATGTATAATTTGGGTATCAGTATAG
Organism: Amblyomma americanum; assembly: GCF_052857255.1. Taxonomy (NCBI): domain Eukaryota; kingdom Metazoa; phylum Arthropoda; class Arachnida; order Ixodida; family Ixodidae; genus Amblyomma; species Amblyomma americanum. The sequence goes on from NC_135501.1 coordinate 18,939,899, forward strand.
CCACGGGAACGGTGTCACCACTTCGCGCACTTTTTGCGTGCGCTCCCAGACACCCTTAGAGCGTGTGGGGGTATAGGTCTCGGTGACAAAGGAGATGCCCTTGGCTCAGCGTGGCAAGCTCAGCCGGAGACCAGCTACAAAGTGGCAAGGGGTTTTGTCGTTTGGTGCCCAGCTTTCGCCGGTCGCAAGCCAGAGAATGGGTCTGAGCCAAAGGTTCACAAAACCAAAGAAAGTTTATACAGCGAAGAGACGATACAAAGGATTTCATTATCACTCGTACGAGCAGATACAGAGTTATTTACAAATACAAAGCAACTCATGCAAAGTAACACTTGAGAGAGATTACAGTTTAACAGAATCTTTGCACCTAAAGTGCACTAACACATAGAGAGACAAACAGCCAAAACACGATTTGTTCACCGGGCACTGCGACAGTCCGACGACCTGAGGAGCTCGACGGGGCCGTCCCGCAGGTTGGCGCACGTGTCTCGCTGGTCCGGCCTGGGCTAGTAATGTTCTCCCGGGAGACGCGCGGGCGCACTTCTCGGAAGCTTAAACGGCGGCTCGGGCTAACAGACAGTGGTTGCAGCCTCTAATTTATAGGCGCAGTCCGCGTCTGTTTGTTCTTCGCGCCAAGGCAGGCGCGCACGTACACGCAGCTTCAACTGCACAAACTCCTTCTCACGCCGGGCGGAAACCGCCTTCCAGAAATTTCTGGTTCCATCTCGCATGCGAAGGCGCCGGCGGGTACCACTTTAGCGCGAACAAGGTCACGCCCTCTCCGTCGACAACGAGCAGAAACTTCACCATTCTAGAGAAATCGACGCCGCGCGCGGCCATGCCTCCCTCGGCGCCGCGCCGGCGAGCTGAGTGGCAGCAGTACGCGCAAAGCTACGCACTCTCCGGGGGTCCTTCCCCGCTGTTTTTTTGTTTTATCTTACAGCGCGCGGGCGCGATTGCTTACGCGCAGCGCCGTCTTTTTCGAAGATGCGCCGAATTTTGTGACAAACGGTGTGACGTCACATCTACCGGAAGTCGTCACGGCATAGTGAAAATTGTCACAGAAAGGTCGGCTTTCGCCTCTCAACACTTTAGTTGCCAAAGTGTCTCGTAATTTTTTATACCCCTCGGGCATTGCCTATCTACGAGAAATACGTTACTCACAAGCTCAGGCATGCAACCCTTCCTTAAAGGGAAGCTGAAACGGTTTTCAAATCGCATGAAACGCTGTGGTTGGGAAGAAATTACCTTGAAAATCTTGTGTTTTAATTTTTTCCCGATTCTATCCGCAAACAGAGCTGCAATCGCTTTTTAAAAACCCGCCGCCGGCACGCCCTCGTTGCTTCCGGAAGCGCCGGGTGGGGGGACGGCAGAGCGGGAGAACTGGCGGAAGTGACGCCATTCACGGAGAGTCGGCCGGCCGGCTGCGCTTGCTTCGCTGCGGCCCGCGCTTTGGCGAACCACAGATCAACGTAATATTCTGCCAGTGCCGTTTACTTTCTCTCGTTCGGGCGTTCCCTGTAATGCTTGAAGCCTGTATACAAACCAGTTTTGGCATGGTACTTTCAAACAGCGCTCAGCCCACAGCTTGGCAGAATCCGTCGGTAGTTCTCCGTCAGCCTCTTCCACGTTAACTAGACAATCTGGTTGTACGCAACATGCCGAAACTGCCTGCACAAAATATGTGCAGCAATATTTCTCTTTTCGTTATATTACTTTTTTACCTGTTTGTAAACTCTTTGAATTTTCCAGCTGGTTCACATCCATGCTGAGCTAAAACCACTTCCAGCAATGCTTTACTGAGGCACACAGTCTTGAACTTTTTGAGCTCGTTACGCACTGTGTGCCTTTTTGCTTTTTCCTGATTGCTTGAACCTCGTGGCAGCTCAAGCAATTCTATTAATCTTTCATCAGCGCGCAGCACATGCAGCCGCACCTAACTGAACAAAAAAACTGATTATATAGGCCTAGTATACTTGAGCAAAGCAAACATTTGCATTCATGTGTGCTTGGTCATGGCTGACGATTGACAATGGCGCCAGAATTCATGCAAATTTGTCCTTAAGTCAGAACGGCAAAGTTGTCGAGCCGTGTTACGCCTATATCTGCCACAAGCAATTCTGCCGGTTATCTCGATACGCAACAGCAGCAACTATATCTTGCAGCACACTAGTTTTGATGAGCAGCACTGCGAGCTTCGAAACGCAGCCATAATTATTTTCAAAAGCATGTTCAGCATGAAAAAAAACAACGCACGGGGGTAAGTGCAAAAGTTTCATGGTTGAAGAGTAGCCATGCGACAGAAGGAAAGCGCACACAGGAGCTTCCTTCCGGTCGCCTCGTCTCTTCGCGCTGTATTACAGCAGTGCACCCACTCCAACTCATGCAGTTTGGCATTCTTTTGTAGTTCTAAAAGGCCTTCGGGGGTAATTAGGCAAGTAACCATAAATAAATGAACAAACAAATGCTTTACCTCGCGCGACTCGTGTAAGCGTGCCGGTGATCTGATTTAGATCATGTTTACAGGCGTTCAAGAATTTGGTGGCCATGCTTTTATGCAGCAGCGGTACACAGAAACGTTTCGGCGCAATTTACTTTTTTTACTGCCACTTGCGCCTACACAAAACATATGCACGCGCATGCACCTACGCAAAACATACGTATCAGTCGAGATTTGGTTTTCGTGTCACCCTGGTAGGACGTGAAAGGCCTATACTGGGTTAACGAAACTGCCGGCTTGCAGGCGCCGCCATGCGGTAGCTTCTCTATTAGCTTCTTATCAGGCGGTAGTGCCAGTTTTCTGTTTAGTCTGTAGTTCTCAACGATTACGGAATAGTTTTGCGCGCGCTCGTCCAGATTCCGACAGTCCGGCGGTTCCATGGTTACCCGGAAGCAAAGAATATGGGAATGCGCTGACTACCCCGGAGTCGACGAAGATATTGATAGCAGAGAAAGCTGGGAAGCCCTGCTGCGCAGCGAAGAACCCGCTCGGCAGAAACAAGTCAATCCGCCTGGCGGCTGATGCCGCGAAGAGATAGTCTCTTTGTTAGCCTTTAGTCACGGAGGATCCGGCCCCCGCCCTACAGGCCTGCGTGCCGGGGGCGGTGAGTAGTAAGGGGCCTCTATTTCGGTGGAAATAAAAGCTGTCATCCACCCATCCATCCAGACGAGATTTTCAACACGTGAAAATGTCGCGACTTGACTTTCGCTGCCGGCGCACTCCGTGGCGTCGTTGGTTCCGCCGTTTTCTGAAGCTGCTGATGGCTCGCAAATGCGTGGTGAAAGTCCAAACTGTTCAGCACTGCTTGAATTATCCATAATTTCCAGAACGTAGTCCTTAAAATCCCGCTGAAGCAACGCGCTACACAGCAACGCCGTCGGTGCCGGCCGGAGATCCCCGTGGATGACGTCACGACGGTCCCGACCAATCGCGGGCAAGAGCGGCGTTAGCTCGGCGCCCTGAGGCGATGGGGCGCGTTTTCTTCTAAAAAACAGATTTTTGCGTTCATTTCCGCTCTTTTTGAATGAGGTATTCTGTTTCAGTGGACTAAAAACTATAAAATGACGTAGAGATCTCATTTTTTTCGAAAAGTGCTTCAGCTTCCCATTAAGGGGCCTGAGTAATTCTGTGATGTCACTTCACTGTTGGGAACAGGGAGAGTAACAGGGGTTCCTTCTCTCCACATTACCAGTGGTGCGAGCGCGTGGTCTCGTGACTGGCTTTCTTGCCGCTGGCACGGGGAACGAGGGGGATACCAGTGTATTCCACAGTACCACAGATATTCAATGAGCTGCCCGACTATCTTTTTGACTTGAACACTCGCAGTCACGTGATGCCGTTGCAAAGTTTGAAGTGCGAATACATATTGTGATCTTTGAATAAAAACTAAGTGTGGCAGCAACATAGGTTGTTGCTGCTGCCGGACGGCGCCGTACGAGCGCAATTGTGGCAATGGTGTGTCCGCGTCCTGTGTTGTATCTCTGATTTGAATAAAGAATTATGATTATCTTTGTGGAGCCAACGTCATCAACGTCATTTCGTCATGAAAAACGTTCGACAAACACGTTGTTGCCATGCCATGTGATACTGAAGTTGCAACCTGCTTTAAGCCACGATGAAAATTGAAGCGAGATGAGAGCGTGTACTTTAATCATCGGGCCGCACAGTAGGCGTGCGAATTCTAATAAATGCTAGCTAAGATCATACAGGGTGTCGATTACATTAGCTCAACCGCGAATACCGTAGAAGTCTTCCATATTACCAAGTAATGGTGCATGCTGTAGTCAATCATCCATGGGGTTTGCGAATCTCCGCTGGGATGGAATTCGAAGTTTTACACTTCTCTTTTTTCTTTTGCCGGTGCCCTGGGAACTCGCATACGGAAATGAAAATAAAAACAATATTTTCATTTTCATGTTATTGATTAGTTTGCGAATCAGCACCTATGGTGTGCGTCATGATCTTTCCTCTTCATCGATTTTTCGCTGTTCCTTGTAACATGTCACCGCTGAGGGCATTAAGCCTGTAAGACACAGTTTGCGAAGAGTTTACAAAGGGCGAGTATATAGATAAGTGACATTAAAAACTAAGAAGAATCACTTAAATTTAAATTTAGTAGGTTGGTAACGTCTCTGTTAAGCTTTTCATTGCTTAACGCCGCCAGATATGGCTGTGTGGAAGTCAGCAGCTACGCACTCCTGAACACGGAAATATAATGTTCTCAAATGATCGTAAATATAAGATCAAACACTGCAGTTATCATGGTGTACATTTTTACCAGTTTTGTATTGCGGCTTGCTTTTCTAGAGCATAAATACTTTGGAGTGTTGGTAAATCTTAGAAAACGACATTGGGAGCTAAAAAGACCCGTCTTAAAAAATCATATGTAGAAAAATGTGTTAAGTGTGTCGAAAACATGGCGTATCAGACAGTTCTTTCATTCGATATGCAGTACATGGGACAAAGAGGTTGCTGTTTGATCAATACGCTCGGAGGATATGATCGTGAGGTGGAAAACTTACGCAAAATTATTTCATGTTCTTTTTATTGTCGATGTTCTGACCACGGAGATTACATCTGCATTTTTTTTTTGCTTTCTTAACGCAGGGAGGTGCGGTATGAGTGCCTCGTTCTTGGCAGAATCAAGGAAGTGCCTGCCACCAAGTGTAGGTACCACTCATACGTGAACATTTCACGGAAACCCCGCTGCTGCTGTAGCCTTGGAGTTGTTTACAGCTGTGCATGATCTGAGCGGAAAAATTGTCTAAGCCAGCATGAATCCACAGGCGATACCAAAACATTTAGTACCTGTACCAGAAACGTATTTAAGTCACGCGTTGTGGCCGCTTTTCAAAGCAACGTTCTTTGCTGAAGTCACTAGGAGCTAGGCGTTACTAAATTGGCTGCATCTAGTACGAATTAAAGCGATATATCACGAAGACAATTTTCAGCGCTGTTGAGTTTGAGTAATTGGAATAGTGTGTGTTAGTTTTAGCTTTGAAAGTTCGCGCTGCAGGGGACGTTTGTTAGAGAAGAAAAAATGGCGGAAGATTTCGCGTGGTTATGCTAGATGCGAATTAGATGCGCTATCATTTCGGTTTTCATCCTCTATTTTAACTTCACAGCTCGCTGCGAGTGATAATGCTACTCTTGGCGCAGTGTTGTAGTGGTTAAGCGGTGCGTCACTGCCCTGTGATGGCAGGTGTCGCCAGCGGTGGGGCCTGTGATATCGAGGTTGGTATTTCCGAGCAACTTATCGTAGCTGACCACTAATTGAACTGCCACCTGCCACGGTTAGCAGTTTGCTCACAATCCAGTGCTCAGGTTCTGATGATGTCGCAAGATCACGTGACTCAGGTGGCCTACCTGCCACCATGTGGGTAGTACCCAGCCTCCCAGCTCTTCAATGTTGCAGAGGAATCGGGCCAACATCGGCGAAATTGGCAAGGGTGGCTCAAGTCCTAGCGCACTAAAATACCCAGAAAAGCAACCTAGGTGGCACCTAGCCCAGCTAGGTCACATGACTTTGTGACGTCTTCAGAATCTTCCTACACAGAGGAACTGCACAGGAATCGACTAAACGGCTTAGTGGAAGCTCTAGTGATAGCGCTCTAAAGGTTGTCTAAACTTGGCTACGGCTTATTTGAAAGATTTGTTTAGGCATTTTATATTGCAGATAAGCCGTAGCCTTGTTCAGCCAGTAATTATGTCTTTTCTATTTCTCTATTCACGACAGTCTTCCTCCGTTTTTCTTCCTTATTTTTTCTTTCTCTCTTGGCTTGATGTTGGTTTGGCTTGCTTTGGCTTGGCACCGATCCGCATGGACGCGTAACCGTGGAAAGCCAAGAAAGAACTACAGCTAGAGCGGGCTTGAGTTACACGAAAATTGAGGACGGGCTCCTGCAAACGGCTTTCGGTGTAGAATAACGTAGCCTGACTGCACGGGTTGCACCTGTCTACACTCCACTAGAAAAAGAGGAAGGCAGTAATAAAGGCCACTTTTGAAGGGCTATTCCTGCAAAAAGGGTGTGGCGTATATGACACTGCCACCAGGAAGTATACACTTTCACGGATGCTACAACAGCCGCACTGCACAGCTTAGAAGCGAACATCTCTAGATTTCCCACTTTTGACATAGGCTGCACATCAATATGTCTGCAAGCAATGGCTTCACAGCTCTAGCACCCTTACATGTGTGCCGAGAGCTGCGTAGATGTCATTTGGACTGATGCAATTCAGTTTTGGTGTCATTATGGCGAGCGTATTTGTTTGTCATTTAAAGAAGCCATCCAAAATGGTAGTTGCGACTGAATCGCCCCGCCGCGTGCCTGTAACCGCTTTGTCGCCAAGAAAATTGGCTTAACAGCTGCAGACGCCTCTTACTTTTTCACCACACTCTTAGAAATATGGCATTGGCAAGGGGCGAGAGGTTAGCCTTTTTAGGGACTAACTGGCCTGCCACTGGCATTCATCTTTTTCGGGACTAACTGCAAAAGGTTGAACTGTTGGTCCCCTCAGAAAGGGTGGTACAGCTAGTCACCGGGAGACAACTTTACTGAAAAAATGAAAACGAAGCGCGATTTACAGCGTCGTTTAGAGCGGGAGATTTTCCGACGGCATTTGACACATGTAATAACGATAAAGGAAGCAGAAATAAACACACTTGGAAACGCCAGGATTCGACCTGACAACCTCCGGATTGGCAACCGAGTGCGGATATTTTGACGAAGTAGAAAAAGGCCGCCACCGCCTGGAATACGTTGAAGTAGCGAGCGTTAGCTTTTTGGTTTACTAGACGATGAAAGCGAAGAACACGCCGCTCGTCTCGAGAAACGGAATGTCATACCCTTCGAAACGGTGTGGATTGCCACCAAGCTCGCCTACGCGTTCACGCACGCCGTCTAGCGGAACGATCGTCACCTGGCGCCATCTATCAGAGAAATTCCGATGCACGTCTACCCAGTGTCGTGTTTCGCCCCCCTTAAGATACGTACCAAACAAAATTTGCTTCGTTTGGGGGGTCAAGTTGGGCCTAGGTTTCGGCTTGCGGTGTGATATGGTAACGCTTCAATTAGTAATTGCATGTATACAATGTTTGCCTATTATGTAATTGTAGTTTCATTGCTATACCACAACCCATAGGCTTTATTTGCCTACCAAATTCGGTATACAACTGTCCCCGGATGGGTGCCCGTGGTTGGCGGAGTATATATAGCGGAACGAATGTGCGCAGATGCACGAAACCTGATTTAATATCTGCTGTGGGTCCTTGAACCCAAAATATTAAGCTTCTTTTAGAAATAGGGCGGAGTGCTTGGCTTCGCTTGAAGATCGGCAGCGGTGCACTGGCGGGCACACACCTTAAAACATATACCTGCTTTTGCAGCTGACAGTGCAGTCACACCTACCCTGACCGAATTGTCTACCGGGCCGGGCCATTTACGCATCTTCTGGTATCTACTGGCTCTGCTACGCATCAGGAGCTCGACAACGACGACTGCGCATCTACAGGCGCCTGCTGACGCTATAAAAAGCGGAGCGCGGAATCGCCTTCCTCAGTTCTGCAACGGTGCACCAGCGGGCACACACCTGAAGACGTATTCCTGCTTTTGCAGCTGACAGCGCAGTGACACATACCATGACCGGATTGTCCACCAGGCCGGGCCATTAACGAATCTTCTGGTATCTACTGCTCTGCTGCGCATCAGGAGCTCGACAACGACGACTGTGCATCGACAGGCGCCTGCTGATGCCATGAAAAGCGGAGCGCGGAATCGGTTTGCTCAGTTCGGCAGCGGTGCACCAGCGGACACACACCTTAAAACGTATCCCTTCTTTTGCAGCTGACAGCGCAGTGGCACCTACCCTGACCGGATTGTCTACCGGGCCGGGCCATTTACGCATCTTCTTGTATCTACTGCTCTGCTGCGCATCAGGAGCTCGACAACGACGACTGTGCATCGACAGGCGCCTGCTGATGCCATGAAAAGCGGAGCGCGGAATCGGTTTGCTCAGTTCGGCAGCGGTGCACCGGCGGGCCCACACCTTAAAACGTATCCCTTCTTTTGCAGCTGACAACGCAGTGGCACCTACCCTGACCGGATTGTCTACCGGGCCGGGCCATTTACGCATCTTCTGGTATCTACTGCTCTGCTGCGCATCAGGAGCTCGACAACGACGACTGTGCATCGACAGGCGCCTGCTGATGCCATGAAAAGCGGAGCGCGGAATCTGTTTGCTCAGTTCGGCAGCGGTGCACCAGCGGACACACACCTTAAAACGTATCCCTTCTTTTGCAGCTGACAGCGCAGTGGCACCTACCCTGACCGGATTGTCTACCGGGCCGGGCCATTTACGCATCTTCTGGTATCTACTGCTCTGCTGCGCATCAGGAGCTCGACAACGACGACTGTGCATCGACAGGCGCCTGCTGATGCCATGAAAAGCGGAGCGCGGAATCTGTTTGCTCAGTTTGGCAGCGGTGCACCAGCGGACACACACCTTAAAACGTATCCCTTCTTTTGCAGCTGACAGCGCAGTGGCACATACCCTGACCGGATTGTCTACCGGGCCGGGCCATTTACGCATCTTCTGGTATCTACTGCTCTGCTGCGCATCAGGAGCTCGACAACGACGACTGTGCATCGACAGGCGCCTGCTGATGCCATGAAAAGCGGAGCGCGGAATCGGTTTGCTCAGTTCGGCAGCGGTGCACCAGCGGACACACACCTTAAAACGTATCCCTTCTTTTGCAGCTGACAGCGCAGTGGCACCTACCCCGACCGGAGTGTCTACCGGGCCGGGCCATTTACGCATCTTCTTGTATCTACTGCTCTGCTGCGCATCAGGAGCTCGACAACGACGACTGTGCATCGACAGGCGCCTGCTGATGCCATGAAAAGCGGAGCGCGGAATCGGTTTGCTCAGTTCGGCAGCGGTGCACCAGCGGACACACACCTTAAAACGTATCCCTTCTTTTGCAGCTGACAGCGCAGTGGCACCTACCCCGACCGGATTGTCTACCGGGCCGGGCCATTTACGCATCTTCTGGTATCTACTGCTCTGCTGCGCATCAGGAGCTCGACAACGACGACTGTGCATCGACAGGCGCCTGCTGATGCCATGAAAAGCGGAGCGCGGAATCGGTTTGCTCAGTTCGGCAGCGGTGCACCAGCGGACACACACCTTAAAACGTATCCCTTCTTTTGCAGCTGACAGCGCAGTGGCACCTACCCTGACCGGATTGTCTACCGGGCCGGGCCATTTACGCACCTTCTTGTATCTACTGCTCTGCTGCGCATCAGGAGCTCGACAACGACGACTGTGCATCGACAGGCGCCTGCTGATGCCATGAAAAGCGGAGCGCGGAATCGGTTTGCTCAGTTCGGCAGCGGTGCACCAGCGGACACACACCTTAAAACGTATCCCTTCTTTTGCAGCTGACAGCGCAGTGGCACCTACCCCAACCGGAGTGTCTACCAGGCCGGGCCATTTACGCACCTTCTTGTATCTACTGCTCTGCTGCGCATCAGGAGCTCGACAACGACGACTGTGCATCGACAGGCGCCTGCTGATGCCATGAAAAGCGGAGCGCGGAATCGGTTTGCTCAGTTCGGCAGCGGTGCACCAGCGGACACACACCTTAAAACGTATCCCTTCTTTTGCAGCTGACAGCGCAGTGGCACCTACCCTGACCGGATTGTCTACCGGGCCGGGCCATTTACGCATCTTCTGGTATCTACTGCTCTGCTGCGCATCAGGAGCTCGACAACGACGACTGTGCATCGACAGGCGCCTGCTGATGCCATGAAAAGCGGAGCGCGGAATCGGTTTGCTCAGTTCGGCAGCGGTGCACCAGCGGACACACACCTTAAAACGTATCCCTTCTTTTGCAGCTGACAGCGCAGTGGCACCTACCCCGACCGGAGTGTCTACCAGGCCGGGCCATTTACGCATCTTCTTGTATCTACTGCTCTGCTGCGCATCAGGAGCTCGACAACGACGACTGTGCATCGACAGGCGCCTGCTGATGCCATGAAAAGCGGAGCGCGGAATCGGTTTGCTCAGTTCGGCAGCGGTGCACCGGCGGGCCCACACCTTAAAACGTATTCCTGTTTTTGCAGATGAGGAAATTTTTTCTAATCACTTTCGTTACTTTACTACTTGAGCGCGCTGCCGAATAGAGCCCTATGTTTGCATCTTTGTTCGTTGTTGTTTGTTGTGCTGAAATCTGATGACGAAAGATGCGAAAGACTGATCAAAGCAGCTTGATGAATTCCGAAGAGAGATGCGCGTTGAAATGCGCACACTTAAGGACAGTGTCAAGTTTTGCTCGGACACTTGTGATAATGTGAAAGAAATTCAGAAAGACATTAAACAACTGAAGCACGACTTGAAACAACTCATTCGAAAAAACATAGAACTTGAAGAGAAAAATCTGGCCTTGCCTGCTCGAGTAGGCGAACTAGAACAGTACTAAAGGTCGAACAATCCAGAAATGAAAGGACTACCTGGAAGCTGTAATGAAGTGGCTGCAGTGAAAATCATAGCTGAGCCACTGGGTGAGGGACTGACAGATGCCGATAATGACATATGCCACGAAGTTCGAAGTGTGAATTACAGTGATAAAAACGTAATCATCCGCTTCACTCGCCCATCAAAGCGAAATAGCATCTTGGAAAAGGCACGGATGACACGCCTAACAACTGAGTCCCTTGGATTTGATTGCCCAAGCAAGTCAGTTTTTGTTAATGAACATCTCATTCGAACAAGTAAAGTGCTGCTTGGTGCTGCTATTTCTCTTAAGAAGGCAGCAGGCTGAAAGTTTGTTTGTACGAGCAATGGCAAAATTCTTGCAAGGCAAAGCGAAACATCAACGGTTCTACGCCTAACTTCAATGCATGATTTGGATCTCATGACGTCTGCAACCGTAAACTCTTCCGCAACTGTAGACTCCTCATGGGGTAAAATGGGTGGTAACTGTAGAAAACTTTGACAAACACCAAAATGCCTCTCCCAGTCCTTCCCACAGATTTAAAAACCCACCTTGGAATTGACTATCTTTTCGACGCTCCCCTTAAATGCTTTCATAATAATGCCCGGCCTCTTTGCAATAAATTTGATGAATATTCAATGCTACTGGCAAGCTTTGGTTTCGACTTTGATGTACTCATGATATCCGATACGTGGTATGAAATGACCATGTGTTCACGCTTCATTGATGCGAAACTTTTTTCCTAAATCGTCACAATGGACGGAAAGGCGGTGGTGTGTCCCTGCTGGTGAATCAATCCGTGAAGTGTGAACTGCTCCCAGAGTTAAGCTTAACTGATTGTTGCGAAATTCTCACAGTTCCCAGCAACTGTGCTGTTTTCTAAGTTTTTACCGCCCTCCAAGTGGTGATCAGAATGTTTTCCTGGAATGTCTGGACTCCCTCATTCATTTCATTGATTATAAGTGTAACATTGTATGGGGCGGTGATTTTAGGAATGATATGTTGTGCATTAATACTACTGAGTAGAATTTTGAAATTCTTCTTTCCTCAAATGGCTGCTCAAACATAATAAGAGAACCCACTCGCATTATTTCCAATATGGCAACGTTGCTTGATATTTTTATTACTAATTTTGATATGGCCCACATTAAGAGTGTTGTAATCTGCTGCGACATTAGTGACCACATATGAATTTATGTGTGAAGAAAAACATCGCACAAAGAGGTTGTCTGACCAGCCTTATTACCGCCAAATAATCACTGAGCATAGACTGAACACCTTCCGCTGAGCAGTAGAAAATAAGACATTGGATGACATTTCTTCTATAATGTGTCCTACTAGCGCATATCACACTTTTAAGCAAGTTTATGGCTCTGTATCAAAATAATTTCCCTTTACGAAGGTAACAAAACGAAGAAGAATTAGGAAGCCATGGATTTCATCGTGTTTGTTGCATCGCATCGAGGTAAAACCAAACTTTACTGGAACTCTATCAAAATGAGAGAGCCTGATGACTGGAAACTGTACAAAGCTTAACGCAACCAATTAAACCGCGATATTAGAACCGGTAAGGACTGTACTACAATGATATCTTTGAGAGTAGCGGCAGGCGTATGGATATATTGTGGGAACAGCTTTCCAACATCATTAAACCATCAAATATTACCAAAGCTCCTGATATTTTAACAGTTAATGGTGTTGAGATTAGTAGGTTCGACTTGGCTAATGCGTTTAATGATTCCTTCCTTGATAACTCGCGGTCACAATATAACCCGGAAGCGATCGAATTTTTCGAGACTAACCATCCGCAGAGTGTTTTTCTTACTGCAGTTGACAAAGAAGTTCGATCAATCTTCAGGAAACTACACAATAGCCCATCGCGAGATGCGGGCGGAATTCAAATTTATCCTGTTAAGCATGTTATAGATGTTATTTCACCCTCACTAAATCATATCCTTAATCTATGTCTTAGAACTGGTACGTTTCCCACGGAGACGAAAGTTGCTAGAGTACTGCCTGTATTTAAGAAAGGTGATCGCAATAATATCGGGAACTATAGACCAATGTCCCTTCTACCAGTGTTTTCCCCGCTATTATCACCCGCTCTCAACGCGATTTTAAGAAAGGATTTTCTACTGAAAGTGCATTAGTGGCACAAAAATATTTATCTTAGAAATCTTTGAAGAAAAAAGGTTATACTTGGGGTTTTCATGTATAACTGCTGCTACAGGTGATGAAGCCACGTTGGCAGTGACACCACCTTTAGCACGCACCGAGGTTGTCCGACACTGGGGCTTCGCTCGCGAGGGGCGCAGCGGGGTTTACGGAGCTTCTCCCAAGCGAACACCCCTAATGAAAGCCGGGCGCCAGGCCGGGAGACGCTTGTACCCATTTTTACCGGTGGGTGTCCGGCGGTGGGTCTCAAACCGACCACCTCCTATACCACCGCTATACATGTGCGCATGTATAGCGATATTTTTTGATGAGGGGGAGGGGAGGGCTTGACAGGACACAACCAATTTTAATGGCCGCAGTCTTAGATTCGAGAAACCGAAACTATACCGCCATTTAGTTCCCGGACGTCATACTCACTTGTCACACCTTTATCCACCATGTTGAACCGTGACGTCATCATTGTCAGGCGGCAGGTTGTTGTTTCTACAATGCTATTGTAGATGGCGCTACAAGTCTCAATGCGAGATGCGCTGTTTTCTAGTTGCAGCCGCAGATGGTGCTTTGATCTCAGGGTGGTAGGAGACCTCACGAAATCTTGAAATGTGAGGAGTAATTGCTGCCAGAGAGCGCTGTGGTCAAAGGTGGTAGGAGACCCCAATAAACCTCGAAACGTGATGAGTAATATCCCTGTCACACGGGCACTTTCGATCCTCATTGAACTCGATCTGCATCGAGATTTTCAATCACGCTCGAAACGTCCAGTGCTACACGGGCATTTTCAATGCTCATTGAGAAGTTGCCCTCATGTGTGTTAGGTGGCGCCAAATGTTCCGCCGACAGCCATAACAAGGTGATGTCCGGCAACACTGTGCAGTCGGGGGCAGCGGCAGCCAAATAAGCAGCCAGACGTGATAGCGATCCAGAAAGGAAAACAGTAACGCCGAAAAACACGCAAACACAGTAGAAGAACGACGTAGGACTTGCGCTATCTAGCCCAAATAGAAGTTCTTTTAAACTATATGTGATAGCGGTTGGCGCCAAAACCTAAATCTGTGTTGTCACAACTGTGTAGATTATTATGAGTCTAAAAAGGTAGTGTGAGATTGCTCTTATGATGGTGATGGCTGCTGACCCCGAAGTTCAGATTGAGGCGGCTAAAAGAAAGACACACAGTGTAAAAAGACAGCTACTTTTAGCGAATGGGTTGTGCATCGCAGCTGCGGTTGCGTGCGATGGTACAGTCCAGCGGGAAAGGTGGATGTACAATCGAAACGAACGCTGGTTTGAGGACACTCTCCCTCACCTTGGTGAGCGGTTCTTTAAACAGAGCCTCCGTGTGACTCCTTCGACGTTCCGGTATACAGTCGAAGCTTGCCGGCCCCTGCTGCAGCGCGTCGACACGAATATGCGGTTGGCCATCTGTCGAGAAGCGCGTTGTAGTGGCGATGTATAAGCTGTGCTCCTCAGCAGAGGATATGTCTGTGTCCAATCTTTTCGGCCTGGGGCGATGTACTGTGAACACCATCTATCGGGAGTTTTGTGACGCCGTAGTGTGCCTACTCGAGGACAAGTGGATCAACAGGTCTCTACAGAAGCAATGGGCTACCAAATTAGAGGGTTCAGTGCCGTTTGCGATTTCCCACAAGCGATAGGGGCACTCGACGGTTGCCATTTCCCCGTGTTGCCGCCCAAGGAAAGCACGTCAGACTTCTACAACTACAAAGGCTGGTGAGTTATCTCATATTTGGCTTATGTAGAACTTACATGTTGCACCATAAAGGCAGCATTGCAGCGATACGAATTTGATAATGCAAAAGTCTTCAGTTCACAAGTCATTGTGCATGTCCATGATTTGATTTGTGAAGAATTCTTTTTTTTCAAAGGCACAGCATTGTGCTGCTTGGCTTGGTAGATGGCCGGTACCGCTTTCGGTACGTGAACGTTCGCTCACCAGAGCGCTGCCACGATGCCCACATCTATCAATGTTCCCAACTGTCAGAGTTCATTGAAGGACCAACATTTCAGGCTCCAGCTGTAGTCACCAGTGGAACAGATGTGCCTCCACTTATACTCTGCGATCAAGCGCTTCCCCTCACATCCCACTTAATCAAACCCGTAAGCCACAGCCCACACCTGGATGCCGACATGAAAAGATTGAATTACCACTTGTCGAAGGCTAGAAGGGTAGTCGAGAACGCGTTTGGCAGAATGAAGGCAAGATTCAGGTTCTGCATGAAGAGGATGGAGAGCAGCCTAGATGCAGCTCCACTAGTGATCCGCGCCTGCTATACGCTGAAAAACATCTGTGAAGTGTTTGGCGAACACGTCATGCAAGACTGGACTTCTGATGCAAAAATTTCCGAGGCCCTGTATGAGCAGCCACAGAGACACACAGATGCTCAAACCGCAACTGGTGCTGCAGTACGAGTTGCAATCCTAGAATACTACAAGCAGCGAGCACAGAACTGAGGTAAATTGTGCTATCCTTTTACATTAACCGTGTTTCTGGCTGGCTAGTTGGTGCAATGCATTCACTTTAAGAAACTGTGTAAAAAGATAAGAGAACACAAAGCAGACGCACAGAAAACTTGAAAGGTTATACCTCTTTATAGGCTTCGCAGGCAACACTTTACAAAGCAATGTATATATCACATTCAACGGAACCAAATCAAGAAGATGAAGGACAAGACAAAAAAGGCACTGGCTAGCTTTATTTTGTCCTTCGTCTTTGTACGCTGGTCCTATTGTTTGACCATGAATTACCAACACGCCCACAATGCTGTGTTTCTACAGAAAATATCACCCGAAAAATATCAGACTGCTGCGAAATATTGCTCAGGTACTGGAACAGGCGCAAAAACATGAAAAAGCAAGAACGACAAATAACACAAAAAATCGGAAGGAGTAACCTCGGATATCGAACTGCATGTGGTTAACGTTAACATAGCCATGATTATTGTAAATCATTCAGGTACTGCAAAAAGCGAAAAAATTAAAACAGTAGATAAAATCATAAGGAGTCACATTAGATAATGTCATATTGCACAAAGTTAACCCAGCCTTGGGTAGCACAAATCACCGCGCAACATTGCGCAAGCACTGAAGAAAATGCAAAATATGCGCACGAAAATGAAGAGACAAAATCTGGTGTCACATCACATGATGTCATAATGCATGTGGTTAAGACTGCATTCAGTATAGCAAATTGCTGCGCAACATCGCGCAGGCACTGACACAAGTTCAAAAAATGCACAACAGCAAGGAAAGCAAAACAATAGATAAAATCTGAAGGAGTCGCATTAGATAATGTCATATTGCACATAACACAGCCTTTAGTACCACAAATCACCGCACAACGTTGCGCAGGCGCTGAAACAAATGAGAAAAATCGCACAAAAAAAATGTGGAGTCAAATCAAATGATGTCATATTGCATGTGGTTAACACTGCCTTCAAAAACGGCTGCAGTGGTGGCCTAGTCGATTGAACATCCGCCTCGCATGCGGGAGGTGCTGGGCTCGATCCCCAGTGCCGCCGGGTACTCACCAGTGATACAATAGGGTACAAGATTTTCTTTGGTCTGGTGTTCGGCTTATTTAGGGCGAAATGCTTGGGCAAGGGTCTTTCACCCCACATTGAGAAGTCGAAAATAGCTTGTGCCATGGCGCTCTTTGGCCATAGATGCCCTTGCGCCATAAAATACCATAATCATCAACATTGTCATCAAAATCACAAATTGCTGCATAATATTGCACAGGCGCTGAAACAAGTACAACAAATGCACAACAGCAAGAAAGAAAAACAACAGCATAAAACTTGCGTCACATCAAATATTGTCGGACTGCATACAGCCTTGAAGAAAACGTCACACAGAATAAAAAAGTGCATGAAAGCAGGGGCAAGACATCAAGAAAACCGACGAGTCTGAAAACTAAACACAAAAATAAAACCCACAGGCAAAATAAAAACCGGCAAAATAGAAACATACAACTCTGAAAAAATTCGAATAATTCTTAAGTTCATTAAAAAAAATTGCAGTGGTTTAGCTCAGGTTAAACCTAGTTGAAATGCGAAAGCTTCGTTTCCTCGGCACGTTGTCTACGCACAGTCTCATTACGGCGCTCTCGAGGCGGTATCTTCCGCAGTTCAGTCACCCCGGAACGTGGCACGACTTCTTTTAGCCGCATCCTCGTTACGGCGCTTCTAGAGTCCTGCGGTGCGCTTTTCTGGCGTCTCTTGAGCGCGTTGTCCTTCCTCGTTTCGTTCTGTCGTTGTTGCGTCTCTTTCGCGCTCTCCATAGCGACTACAATACACTGAGGCGAAGCGCGCATATATATATATATATATATATATATATATATATATATATATATATATATATATATATATATATATATATATATATATATATATATATATATATATATATATATATATATATATATATATACCCCAGCGAGGCGACACCTCCTCTCCCTCTACCGCAGCTGAGCACATCTGGTGGAGCGAGCGGCGACGGCAGCGGCATCGACGGTGGCGCCATTTGTTGGAGCGCGGCTGCAGCGTTGCTAGGCAACGGCGGCTCATGGTCAGGCCACGCGCATACGGCTGAAGTGCGCGACGAGCCGAAATGGCTCGCTGGCTGGAGTAGTAAAGCTTTCGCTTTAAAACTTTGTGATGGCATTCACCAATTTCTCTTGCAGCGGCAAGTGCCGCTGCCTCATCTCCATTTCTCTGGCGTGACACGCTTCAAGGCTCTCACGCAGCATCCTCTGCTCCGTGAGCAGAGCTCGCCTGAAGTCGGACGAAGCAGTCCGCAGCCTGTTCCTGGGGTTTTGCTGCTCGCAGATGCCTGCCTGCCCCTCGGCTCCTCCGTCCTCAATGGCCGCCGACTCGGCTGCAAAGCCTTCGGCCCAGCTGTCGTCTGCGTTCAGTGCAGGCTCCTGAGAATTAGCTAGTGCGGGGCTGCCATCTTAAGCGGTCCTGGTGTCGGCGCCCGCCATGAGGTCAAGAATGATCTGCATCAGATAGAAGACCGAAACAGGGCCGGAATGAGAAAAATGGGGGCCCTGGCGATTTTTTACGAA
Organism: Amblyomma americanum; assembly: GCF_052857255.1. NCBI lineage: Eukaryota > Metazoa > Arthropoda > Arachnida > Ixodida > Ixodidae > Amblyomma > Amblyomma americanum. The sequence goes on from NC_135501.1 coordinate 18,958,154, forward strand.
GGCGATTTTTTATCAGCGACAACTTGGAAAACGATCGTTCGGTCTCACAGCTTGCGCCGGGTATGCTTAAGAAATTCGCAAAGAATAGAAAGGTTCCGAAACGCACCAGTAAGGTTTATTTTGTGCAGCAACTTCATTATTCCCAGGGGACTCGTGTCCTGGCACACAGAGTTGTGCAGAAGGTTCGCAAACTGAACGATTTTATCGGAAAATGCTGGCTCCAAATTATTTTTGTAGGTTTTCGTCATGTTCTCAGCCTGCTGTGCCAGAGTGGCCTCGCTCCCAACTTCTGTCAGCAATTTTAAGAATACGAACCTTTCGCAGAGTTCAGTGTAGGGAGCCTTTCGCACTCCCAAAGCAGAGCCTAGACTGTCAAGTACAACATTGTAGGTCTCTACCATTAAATTTTTTCCACCAACATCTGTATAGAAACTGCAGTTTTTCCGGAAAAAATGCAATTAGCAAAAGTTGTTGTTCTTTACAAAAAAGGAGATCGCAACGCCCTCGCCAACTACAGACCAATCTCTATTTTGCCAGTGTTTTCAAAAGCATTTGAGAAAATGCTCCATCTAAAAATGTCAAATTTCATCCATAAATTTAACTTGCTAACACCATTTCAGTTTGGATTCTGCACAAGCAAATCAACTGAACTTGCATTACTCCAACAAAAGGAATATATAATAAAGCAACTTGAAAACAAAGCTATTGTCATTGGTGTATTTGTGGACTTCTCAAAGGCTTTTGACCTGGTAAATCATAAAATCTTACTAAACAAATTACACTACTATGGTATCCGAGGAAAAGCACTCTCATTGTTAAGTTCTTATTTGTCGTTTAGACTGCAAGTGGTGCACATAAATGGTATACGGTCTGAACCAAAGCCGCTCTTCTGCGGTGTCCCCCAAGGCTGTACGCTAGGGCCTCTACTCTTCAATATTTACCTAAACGATATTGTCAACATTAGCGATAATACAAAGTTTTTCATATGCTGACGATACGAGCGTATTTTTTTCGGGTGAAAATGTTCATGAACTTATCAAACAATGTAATGCCACAATGAAAGCCCTTGAGGTCTGGTCTGCAGTTAACCTGATGCAAATAAACGAGAGTAAGACCAAAGCAGTCATATTTAGGCCGAAAAATAAAGTTATCCCACCGCACGATAATATTATATTAAACTCGCGGGCTGTAGAAATTGTTGAGCAGTTTAAATGCCTTGGGGTCATATTTTCTGCCAGTATGTCATGGGATTATCATGTCAATTATATCTTGAAAAAAATAGCTCAAATCACTGGTGTTATAGGCCGTCTAAAATACATACTTCCCACAAAAACTAACATGCTGGTATACAATTCAATATTCAATTCGCATTTAAACTATTGCCAGTTGGTGTGGGGCACTACAACATTCACTAACCTTGAACGTATTCATTTAATGCAAAAAAGATATCTCCGAAATGCATATAATTTACCGTTCCGACATCCAAGTGCAGCTTTCTTTTGTCATTCCAGAGTTATTAAAGCACATAATCTTTATAAATATCGCCTCAGTGTTACTTTTAAAACAGAAATCAAGAAGAATGTAACAAATCATAAAAATTTAGCAGAACTAAGGAAAAAAGAATCAGTCTATCCAACAAGACGTGGCGAAGAATGGACTGTGCCAACACCTCGGCTAAATCTTGGTAGGGAATGCCTTCAGTACACACTTCCATCTCTTCTAAATAGGTATATCTACATTAACCTCGATTTGTTTTCTTTTTCACGTCGTGAACTACATAATTTGTTTTTGAATAACATTGTTTAAGTTTCATTATGTATACATATTGCTGTTTCGTGTATTCTCCGGTGTTTCCTTGATGTGCTTGTTTTTTTGTTTTTTTTTAAATTGTATAAACTCTTGGGTTACCTCCCTGTCAATAATTAGGATTGTAGACTCGTCAAGCTGCCCAAGGGCAGCTTTTTTCTACGATTCCTCCATCTGTAGTGCTAGATGGGAAATAAACTTTGATTTCGTCAACGAGACGTTCCCAGACAGACTTTGCCATATGCTCGATAAATTTATCACAAATGGTTTTTGACAGATACGATGGGTGACCTTTTCCTTTGTTCAAATAGCCTTGGATGTGTTCCTTAAGAAAGGGATCAAACTTGGCAATGGCCTCAAGCACTCCCATATAATTGCCATTTCTCGGTGAACCAAAAATCTCCCCACTGCCCCTAAACGCTAGGTTGCGCTCAGCTAGAAGCTTAACTACAACGACTACGCGCTTCAACACCTCTATCCAGAAAGCGGTTTCAGTGACAAGATGCTTAACCAGCTCCTTGTCAATTGTGCTGCGCGAGTTAGAGCGGGCGAGCCATGCTGCCACGCAGTTCCGATGCTCGACGCTATTTTAATGTGCGCAAACCTTTTCTTCTGTTCTTTTCCTATCAGAAAAGCCACGCGTGGTGAATGCACTGGGGTTGCTTGAAATCGAAAATAGTTTGCACATGAAACACTAAACGAAACTTTTGGACTCCGAGTACATTAACCAGTGTCGCCTCCCAATTTACAGCGTTTCGTACGAAAAGATGAGGTGAAATATATCTGAGTTTTGTATTGCATTTCGGAAGGCGGAAAATTTTCTGCCCGATGTTCAAAATACAAAGGCCCTTTCTAAAGGCATGCACTCCGAAAGCTGTCAGTAACAAAATCCGGCCACTTAGCAAGGTCACTTCAGAGAATCTCGCAACGTACCTCTTGCTACGGGGGTGTCTGTACTTCTCTGTTGCTGCAAAGAGAAGCCGTCTATTTCGTCCTCTCGAGGCACACTTTGTGGGTGGGAACATGATTATTTGAAGCCAAACTAACAGGAAACAATTGAGTCGGTTCTTGGAACGTTGTTTCCTGGCGCTCGTCAGTAGAAGGAGGCTCATCGGGGAGGCTTGGCACCTGTTGATCAGCAGTAGAAGAGATCGGGCGTGGTGGACCGGGCACCTGGAGCTCTGTGGCAGGGGCCCGGCCGAGTAGCATAGACGTTGCTGACTCAGTAACAGGACAGGGCTTGGTTAGCGCCGGTTGCTCAGAAATATGGACGACCGAGGTTGGCACCGTCTTCACAGGATCAAGACAACCAAGATGAGTCAAACTTTGCTTCTTGCCAGGAAACCGTGGTGATGGAGTTGGTAAGTCCTCCACAGAAGCACAGTCTGTACTATTGGGAGTTTGACACGGAATCTGGCTAGAGCGATCATACTGCTCCACGGAAGCTTCATTCAGTAGGTTCTTTGTCATCTTTGATAGCTTCCTTTCACGCTTTTCTCTTTCTAACTTCGTTTATCGTTCAGACGCACCACACTGATGCTTCCGACCGAGAATTTTCGCATGAATAGATGCTAATTGTTCACCGCACCGGGAACTTTGTCAGTCCGACGCGACCGCAGGTGTCCAACGGTGGCCGTCCCGATGACTGGCGCACGCTGCTTGGATGGTCCGTCCGTGGCTGGCCGAGAGTGGTGCGCCCCCCGGGAGCTCCTCAGCGGGCGGGCGTATGCAAGCTTAACCGGCGGCTCGGGGATAAATCGCAGCCCGCGATCAACTTCCTTTCATAGACCTGCGCCGCGTCTGTCTGTTACTAGCGCCAAAGCAGGCGTTCACATACGCACAGAGTTCTTGTACAAATTCCCTCCTTCTCCATACAAACCCACTCCTTCTCCCGTTCCGGCCTCGTCTTCCTATTGGGTATAGGAGCAATCGTTTGTTCTGGGAGGTTCTCGATTTTTCTTTCGCCCCGTCGACGCCGATCGCGAGAAAGAAGGGGAGAGGCGACTCCTAGCGCGCGCGAAGTTACGCGCCCTCCGTCGCCTCTGAGGCATCTTTTTCTACTTCTTTCTGGAAAGTTCGGCGGCCAGTAAGACCTACTTTTTCCGTCGAGCGCGTGTGAAGGTGCGCAGCCAGTAGGCAGGAATGGCCCTGGAGACAGGTCTTTGTGCTCATCTCTCTTACTTCCCCCTGTACTCTTCTACAACCCTAGCCCGAACAGTGAACATTCCATGCCCCACGGCACGCGCACAAAAGCACATGCAACGTCTTGTTTCCTTTCTGGCCTAGAAACTGCCATCAGACTCATCAACATCTGCTATCGGACTCATCCCCCCGCCCAAATTACCATCACGGTAAAGAAAACTCGAATGGGAGGCACTGTTGGGTACTGCGGCACATCCTTTCTATGAGAAGGGCAGCGGCGGAACTATTTGAGAGGTGGAGGGTGGCTGGTGGTGACGAGGGGCAAGGGAGATTTAGGTCCTCATCCCACGTTACATGTTTTAGGTGCTTCCCCTTGCCCCTCGTCTCGAGACAGCACTGGACAGGCGCACTGACACGAAACCACGAAAACTCTTCAAGCAAACGCACCTCGCTTCGTAAGAGGACCCCGCAGGGGTAGCGGGGGATACCTGTTTTTGCAGCTGGACAAGCTCTTCCCAAATGACCAGGCTAAACGTATGCTGGTACATTAGGCGCGGGCCCCGTCTGCTCGTTCTGATTTGTTCGGTTCATACATGTCGCTCGAAGTGCCGTTGCCCGTGGTTCTATATTCTGAGCAGGTTAGAATAAATGGGCCCCCATCTCCTACTGTCCGAGGTGAGGCCCTGGGCTGCAGCCTCCATAGCCTACACCCCCCCCCCTTAATCCAGCGTCGCAGAGAAACAATAATTTATCATGTTTGGCTGTTAATTTCTTTGGTCCATAAACAGGTGAGAAGTGTGGGATCACGCGTGTGTGAAACAAGGATGTCTCCAGTGACTAGCTCTGAACTGAAGCAGTGATATTAGACGAATTTTGTTTCTGGCCCACTTATATTCTTTTGCCACGTAGTGGATAGAAGTTGACCTTTAATCAGGCTTTCGAAATACCTTGGCAATGTTTCTTTCAAGGACATGTTGTCTTTGCTTACTGCCTGAGCAAATGCCTTTAGGTGCCACCTATGGCTGATTCTGTTGACATCATGACCGCACTTGCAACATAAGGTGGTTGATGCCTTAAATTATGTGATGGCTTGTAGCACTAAAAGACAGGATGACAGCACTAACACATATGACGCTGAGATGATGGAACAAGAAATAAACATCACTATGGTTCAAATGCAACCTAGCACATTCTATGTGCTTATCAACGTGCAGCAGTGCTAAAAGACAGTATGCAAATGTCAAGCTCTTTGCATTTTTTATGTGATGTCACCTTGACATGTTTATTTAACATTAGAGAGTGCCCCATATTTCTCGACCATAACATCATAGCTATTCCAATAAAGGCCATTTTTCAAAGTTCACTGTGATGTAAATGAAAAGGTGAGGAAATGATAGAGCATAACTTTTTTGGCAAGTGCATTGCCAATCTTAAATCTGATCTACATACCTCCTCTACAGTGGCTCCCCCAGAGCAGTGGGTTTCTTGAACGAGTGATGGGTCGTTGATTGGTAAGGACCCCAAGAAAGAATGAATGCGAGTGTAATGGGGCCATTGGATAGCGCCCGAGCCTGTGGTTGTTCTGTTTTGTTGAAGTCCCTAAAAGAGATGGTGTAGTATTATCAAGTACGCGTGATAAGTTATCAAGCACGCAGGCTGATGTATAGCTTGAGCCATGACTGTGTCAAACGTGCCGCGTATCATGCCAGTCATGTGTCATGTGCCAGCAACACCCGGCAATAAACGTTCTTTGTTCTGCCACTACCCACCGGCTACGTTCCGTTACTTCAGTGGCAACGAGGGTGGGATAGCTGCACGATGACAGCCAGGCCACCCGAGTTCGACGATACGACAGGTAGCTGGAGCAGTTACCGTGTTCGTTTGGAGGCCTTTTTTGAGGGCCACGGCATCACAGATCCGGGAAAAAAGCGTGCGCTTCTGGTGTCGGCCCTGAGCGACAACGTGGTTCGCGTGCTTCAAGGCCAGTGCCAGTCGGAATCGGTGAACAGCTTGAGCTACGAAGTCGTCATACAGCACCTGGACAACCACTTCGATCCAAAAGCCAATGAGATTGCAGCAAGCTACGCATTCTTTATGCGGAACCAAGCGGAAGGCGAAAAGGTACGGGACTACATCACCGACTTGAGATGTCTCGCAAAGGGCTGCAGTTTCGAAAAGTTTTTGGACCGCATGCTGCGGGATAGAATTGTCTGCGGAATCCGTGATGAACAAGCTCGACGACACATGTTGTCGCAACAGAAGTTAAGCCTGGCGGAGGTAGAAGCGTTTTCTCAAGCAGCGGAAGCCGCAGAAACGAATGTCCGGGCAATGCAAGAGAGGAGCTTCAACGACAACGGTGCTGCCAACTTCGCACAGAAGCACAGGAGGAATCCGCAGAAGTCCGGACGCGGCCATGGATCCATGACAGAGTCCACGCAGTGCGGAAGGTGTGGCTCGAACCATGGTTCGGAAGTGTGCAGACACAAGAAAGCGACGTGTCACAAGTGCGGAATGAAGGGTCACCTGGCAAGGATGTGCTCCAGCGGTCGCACTAACCGCTCAGGCACCTTTGCGGTGAAGGAGCTAGACGGCAGTGACGGAAGTAGCGAGGATATTCTCTACGCTTTGGAGGCTCACAACAACAGTAGGAACTTGTCCGCACGGCCATTTGAAAGGAATTTCATCTGGGAAGGCCGGAACCTGCGCATGCTGGTAGATACAGGGTCCACTATTAGCGTCATTCCAAGAAGGGTATTCGATAATAACCGCGAATGGTGGCCGCCACTGGAGAAGACTTCACTGCGCCTGACGTGCTTCCTGGGGCCGCTGCCGGTTCTTGGCCGAGTAGCCATGAAAGTCGAATGCAGTAACACGCAAGTGGACAGCTCGCTGGTTGTAGTGGATTGCAACGGGCCTCTTTTGTGCGGCCAGAACACCATACAGGCCTTCCGTAAGGCTGGCCTGGCACTACTGGAAGAATGCGCGTCGCAGAACATGCATGTAGTACACGGTGACGCCACGACGGCGAAACTTTTGACGGAATTTCCACAAGTTTTCGAGCAGAGTTTGGGTTGCTGTAAGGGACCACCCGTGAAACTACACAAAAAAGATGCCGCTCTACCACGCTTCCTCAAGGCTCGACCGGTGCCATACGCGCTTCGGGAAAAGGTGTCTGCAGAAATCGACCGCCAAGTACAGGAAGGAGTGCTTTCACCAGTGAGAGTTTCCGAGTGGGCTACGCCCGTCGTGCCCGTAGTGAAGCGAAACGGGGATATTAGGCTGTGTGGAGACTTCAAGTTAACCGTGAATCTGGCGACACATCTGGAACAGTATCCGTTGCCAAAAATTGAGGACATCTTCGCATCTCTGTACGGCGGAGAGGTGTTCACTACTTTGGATTTACGGCACGCGTATAATCAACTTCCACTGGACGACGAAGCACGAAAAATGGCCGTGTTGAACACACACAAAGGGTTGTTTGCATACAACCGCCTCGCTTTCGGCATCGCATCTGCTCCAGCTTTGTTCGAGCGCCGCCTCGAATCCGTTCTGCAAGGTCTTCCTCGCGTCAAGGTGTACTTGGACGACATCATTATTGCTGAAAAGAAGAACGACGATTCAACTCTCCGGCAAGTCTTCGAGCGACTGCGCGACAACGGACTCAAGTTGAACCTTGACAAATGCAGGTTCTGCGAGAAGCAAGTTACGTTCTTGGGCCACAAGATCGACGCAACTGGCTTGCACCCCCCTCAGAATATGGAAGCCATCACCGCCGCACCAAGACCAGAGACGGTGAGCCAGCTAAAATCCTTTTTGGGTTTGATCACATATTACGCAAAGTTTTTGCCGAATCTTGCAACCACGTTGGCTCCACTCTATAGGCTGTTGGCGAAAGGAGCACGGTGGCAATGGGCAGCCGAGCACGATAAATTCTTTCAGGCAGCCAAGCGCGCTATGGGGGAAGCGGAACTTCTCGTCCACTACGACCCCGAAAAGCCGTTGCGGCTTGAATGCGACGCTTCACCAGTGGGGGTCGGCGCGGTGCTGTCACACCGAATCGGGAACAAGGACCACCCCGTATCGTTCCGTTCGAGAGCTCTGACGCCGGCTGAGCGGAATTATTCGCAACTGGAAAAAGAAGCGTTGGCCTTGGTGTTCGGCGTTACCAAGTTTCGAGATTACTTGTTGGCAAATCATTTCACTCTCGTGACGGATCACAAGCTACTGACCGGGCTGTTTCACCGGGAACGGCCAATTCCGCACATGGCCGCGGGAAGAATCCAGCGCTGGGCTCTGTTGCTGTCGGCTTACCATTATGATCTCGATTACCGCCCAGGACACCTAAATGCTAACGCAGACGCGCTCAGTCGCCTACCCTTGCCGGGCTTGGGTGAACGAGAAGGGCAAGAATCAATGGAATACGTGCTTTATACATGGGGCCTAAATTCCATGGCCCTTTACGCTCGGCAACTAGCGGACCTAAGTCGCTCGGACGATAAGCTTCAGCGGATCAGGGGGTGGATCTCACGCGGCTGGCCACGGCACTTATCGGCAGAACAGCAACACCTGATGCCGTACTTTTCTCGCCGTAACGAGCTCGCCGCCAGCCACGACCTGGTATACTGGGGCCATCGAGTAGTGTTGCCCGAGGCGGCGCAGCGATGCATGCTAAAGGAACTGCACAACAGTCACCCCGGTATCACAGCCATGAAGCGCACAGTTCGAGCGCTATTTTGGTATCCTGGACTAGATAGGGACATCGAATTGTTAGTTAAAAGTTTCCCTCAATGTGTTCAATGCTGGCCCATGCCAGCTGCTGAGGTTCCGTCTCCATGGCCAGCGAGCAACAAACCATGGTACAGGTTGCATATGGATTTTGCAGGCCCCATCGATGGCTACCAAATTTTCGTTTTGGTTCACGCCGAGACAAAGTGGATGGAGGCCATACCTTTAAAGACCGCCACAGCAGAGACCACCATTCAAGTACTTGAGGGTATTTTCGCACGGTTTGGCCTACCATACTGCTTGGTATCGGATAAGGACCACAGTTCACAAGTGCCACCATGTCTAGTTTCTTGCAGGAAAGCCATGTGAAACACGTCCGAACAGCCCCATATCATCCTCAGTCAAATGGGTTGGCGGAGCGGGCCGTGCGGACGGTAAAAGAAGGGCTTCGAAAGAATTCAGCAGGGACATTGCAAGAACGAATAATCAAGTTTTTATTCCGTTATAGAACAACACCTTTGGAGCGAGGGAAATCGCCAGCGGAACTGCTGTTTGGTTTCAGTCCCAGAACCAGGCTGACGGCTTCACTCACGGACATCAAGGTCACAGAAAATGATTCCGGTGAACCTGTGCCAGCAGTGACAAAATCACCAACACGTTATCAACCAGGAAAGCCTGTATGGTCGCGCCAGTTTCGGTCTGCTCGGAAATGGATGCCTGCGACTGTGGTGTCCACGACGGGAGCGCGCATGGTTACTCTAGAAACACCGGAGGGATCGCAGCGCCGCCACGTGGACCAACTCAGGCATCGGCTCGACGTGGGGTCGTCCCCTAGCAAGCCGAGCCCAGTCCGGACCCCTGACGAAGCTCAAAGTAGCTCTGAGGAGGCAGAAGATCATCAAGGTACGGAGACACGGGAAGTCCGCTCTCAAGCTGAAGACCAACCACCACGTCGCTCGACACGCCCACGGAAGCCACCGGATCGTCTCACTTACTCCAGCTTAGGGGGAAGGGATGTAGTATTATCAAGTACGCGTGATAAGTTATCAAGCACGCAGGCTGATGTATAGCTTGAGCCAAGACTGTGTCACACGTGCCGCGTGTCATGCCAGTCATGTGTCATGTGCCAGCAACACCCGGCAATAAACGTTCTTTGTTCTGCCACTACCCACCGGCTACGTTCCGTTACTTCAGATGGAAAGTTGCGCAAGTTTATATAATTACTGAAAAGCAGAGCAGTATGGATTTAAAACCGATAAGAAAAGCCGGTCGTCAGGTGCACATTAAACAGAAACATGCCTGCCAGATTTTACATTCAGACACCAGGCTTGAAATGAATGGAGACGTAATGAATCAAAATTGCACGTTAGCGCTAAGCAGCGGGGTATATCTCTGGTGCTGCCAAAAGACTTTTTTTTTTTATCACTGCTTATAAATAGCTTAATGAGCAAGGCGGGTTCTCGGCGGTGATTTTCGGGCACCCTCCACTAGGCGTCGGAAAATATGCAGGGGCCTTGAAGCACGCCGAAAGTTCTTCGAACGTCTCCCTGAGTGTCTGAAGAGCATCGCGAACTCGTGATTGAAACCGCTTGCAACCATGCTTTTGTAACACTTCGGAATTCGACTGCCGTCGGTCCAAGCAAGTGAGTTGCTGCAAAATACAGCACGAAGTCGGTTTTCTCGTATTCACTGTGGGAAGAGTAGAACTACTCCATAACAAAAAACTATACGATGTCGTCACCGTCTACCATGGTCAACTCCATGGCCGACTCTAGTCTCGTTAGGCACTAAATCGGTCGCACACAAAAAATACACGGGAGAACTCATCACCTCCACGGTGGGCAGACGACAAGACCTACCTGCACGCGCTCGACTGAAAATTGTCGCTGCTGACGCGCTGGACCTGCACCACAGAACTGGTTCAGCACCGCACTGGCACCAGCACTTTTTCAGAATTGGTGCCGTGAAACAGCGCTGAATTGAATGCAGCGATAGTGCAATGACATCTTGTGAAGCGTGAATTCAAAGCAAACAAAAATAACAGGTGCAGTTGAAAACGCCAATGCCTGAGAACTTGGAGGCCGTCTAAAAATGCTTACTTACCGGTACATCTGCGTCAAGTTTATCTTGTGGCGCAGCTCTGCTGCTGTGCGATCGAACACGAGGGTCCGCAACGCCTCCGCGATTTCCGCAAACACTGCGGCGTTCCTCTGCTGGCGCCTCAAATGATTTAGGCGGTCCTGCCAGCAGTCGTTGAGAGCGGCTGTCTTGCACTTGCTCCACAGTTTGCGCGCCGATGAGCAGGAGGACGCCATCCTTGTTTACACTGACGACGAAGCTTGGAGCGTCATGTAGAGATTATTTTCCAAAATGTTTGCATATAAGCAGGCATAGTGCATGAAAATGTTCTGTAATGCATTTTCATCAATTACAACAACAAAAATTGTGGTTTTGCTTTGTTAACTAGTGTTTGTTTTTATAGCTTGGTGAGAGCGAGAGTGCTTTCGATTGTGCTTAGAACCTCGAGCACTCTTGAGTCGGCATCGTGTCAAGCAGGATCGAGCTCGATTGCGCTTGAAAGTGGCCGTGTGACAACCGCCTATCTGCATTCAGTTCGATGAGCATTGACTCAATGAGGATCAAAAGTGTCCGTGTGACAAGGGTATAATAGGTAACGCCCTTAAAAAATGAGGCTGCGCAGTGGCGCGGCCAGGAGTGCTCGCGCCTGGCCGTCCGCCATTAAAATCGTTCTGCAGCCATCTGTCATTACATCTCATTCATAGGCTTGCCGTCACGTAGCATTTTGTGTGAGGTGCTGGGGTCCGTTCATCGCCATCCTGGTCCCGGAGCTTCGGAGCCCTGCGCCTGCCGTGGTCGTCGGTCGTGTGCACGAGTACACTGAGGGGCTTTATGTGTACCTGGTCGCCCCGCCCGGCTGTGGCCCAACCCACCGGACCTGAACCGATCCCGCCGCTCACCCCAGTCCCGTCCCCCGCCCTCACCACAAGACACGACGAACTGACGACGTTGCCACGACCAGAATGACCCGTCCGCCCCGACACGCTGCCCACACATGAGGACACCTACCGCCTCCCTGGCCCTGCCGTTAGGTGCGTTCAAGGGCCTCGGCCGTCGAATCCTAGCAACCTTCGGCCCGCATGCTTCGTGGACTGGGACTCATTCGCTGATCGTCTCATCCACTGTGACGGCAAGCCCTTCACCTCCTTCTTCTGTATTCAATCACTTTTTAAGCCCATCGTCCTCTACAGCATTTCATCTTCACTGCCGATCTTCTCGTTCGCGGTCGGGACGATCCCCTGGCGGCGCAGTTGCGCTGGCAGGAGTGCTCGCGCCAGGCCGTCCGCCAATAAAATCATTATTTAGCCATCTGTCATCTCATTTCATTCATGGGCTTGCCGTCACGTAACAACATAACTAGGCCACCACAGCACAGAGGCTGAGAGAGGATATAAAAGTCTTATATGCGAAGCATATACATTTCCTGTGTTTTCCGCTCGGATTTTAATCAAATGCATTGCTGTCTAGAGCTAATTATGGTGATTTTGATGCTATGTACTTTTGCAACAAGCTGCGGTAAGCCTTAATACGCGCGCAGAGCGGTCTAAATTGCGTTTTTGGCCAAAAACGTAGTGCTGAACTGTACATTTACGACCTGTACTCCACAACCACAACAGTTGTTTGCCTTTCGTTTTTTTTTTCTGCGGATAAGGTGGTTCTAGCTCTAGCAATTGGCAGCTGCACATTAGAGCCTGTTGAAAAGAAATGTAGAAGGGCATGGCTCACTTCGCTTTTTATTGGCGGACAGCGGTGACGTAGAATTGCCACTCATCCTTTCGCTAAGTGTCTTCGATACTTACACAACATCACATAAGCTCGTAAACAAACGGCTACGATGTGAATCTACATGTACGTGCTTAACAGTAATCTTCACAACTCTCGTTCGAGGCGTATCGAAGCTCGGGGTACTTGTTTATGCAGTAGCACAGCTGCCGGCCGTTTCGGTGGCACAAAACCTTTTTCTCATTGAAAACAGTCTATCCGCTTCGTCACGGGCAGCGGCGGTGCTCTCACAGGCCTTAGACGACATCTTGCGCTTCAAACATTGAGTACTATTGCAGTCGAGGTCTTCTCGCGCGATTTTCGCGTGCTGCTATGCTGCGATTCGCCCTCCATTAGTCTCTTTCTCAGTAGTTAGTCCGTTTAGTTCGAGCACGGCGCGCATTTGTGGCAAGAAGAGTGTCGTGAGCAAATTTAGGGACTAAGTGGGGTTTTGAGGACTTGAGTTTTCCTTGCTCCCTCCTGGACCAGTTTTTTTTTCGTGGGGAACACATCTTTATTTCTTTAATAGAACCCTCAGCGTGCACATCAAGCGCTCCCTGACGCAGTCGAATATGCGCACACCAACTTAAAGCGGCAGACGCCCCAACGCACACAGATTTCTTCAGCGGCCCGCATGGACTTCATTGCCAGGAAAGCCGGCCTTGAAATAATAATGTTTCAGAGGATAGAGGGTGACATACTGCATTTATTTAGTGCCTCTGCATTTTTTTATGTGCGCTCAAGCAAATACGGGAAGCGGTACATGTGCATTTGGTGGTGACCAGAGGATCGCAGTATTTTGTCGGAGAATGAGTAGGTGGCCAGACTAATGCCGGCTACGACTTGATTATTCATGGCCGCCTTTTCCTGAAAGGAAATCACCTCGCCTGATCTCGACACCGTCCAGAACGCGAAACACACTGGCAAGCTGTCAAACCAAGCGACGATGTCGGGAAAGCTAAAACTCGACACAGCACTAGAACCACAAAGCGCTCGCAACGGACCGTGTGCAGCGAAAAGATTGAATGGGGGAACATGGATCTCCATTTCAATACACTGGAGCGCAGCAAAAGACGAGGACACAAGAGACGAGAGACGAACACCACGAGCGCTAACTTCCAACAAATTTTATTCTCCTGAAGCATCACATTTATACACCAGAAAACAGTAATCACACGTGCGAACAGTATCGATTTCTTAGAAAAACGAGCTCCTTATCTGAGAGGAGAATGGAAGGTGTGCTTGCACACGAGCATCCTGACCTATTTATCTTTTCGGCTTCAATGATTTCGCGCGTTAACCTTTCTCTACTTTTTCCTATCACAAGACTTTTATCAAAGAAAGGCTTACAGGATTTTGACTTGCATGCGAGAATGTGGTCAACTAGCGATCCGCCTTGCCCGTTTCTGACGTTGCGAGCGTGTTCCATTAGGCGCTCGTTCAGACATCTCCCCGTCTGGCCGATATAGTGTTTCCCGCATGACAAGGGATTTTGATATACAACACCTTCATCGCACGTGACGTAGGGCTTCTGGTGCCTAGTTGCGCATCCGCGCGCTTTGTTGGTGTTGGTTTTTCCCAGTTTGCACAACGTTGCAAGTTTTTTCGGCGCCGAGAACACGACGGCCGCATTCGCTCGTTGACCAATTCTTTTTAAATTGTGGGAAATCTTGTGTAACGAGGTCAACGAGCGAATGCGACCGTCGTGTTCTCGGCGCCGAAAAAAACTTGCAACGTTGTGCAAACTGGGAAAAACCAACACCAACAAAGCGCGCGGATGCCCAACTAGGCACCAGAAGCCCTACGTCACGTGCGATGAAGGTGTTGTATATCAAAATCCCTTGTCATGCGGGAAACACTATATCGGCCAGACGGGGAGATGTCTGAACGAGCGCCTAATGGAACACGCTCGCAACTTCAGAAACGGGCAAGGCGGATCGCTGGTTGACCACATTCTCGCATGCAAGTCAAAACCCTGTAAGCCTTTCTTTGATAAAAGTCTTGTAATCGGAAAAAGTAGAGAAAGGTTAACGCGCGAAATCATTGAAGCCGAAAAGATAAATAGGTCAGGATGCTCGTGTGTAAGCACACCTTCCATTCTCCTCGCAGATGAAGAGCTCGTTTTTCTAAGAAATCGATACTGTTCGCACGTGTGATTACTGTTTTCTGGTGTATAATTGTGATGCTTCGGGAGAATAAAATTTGTTGGAAGTTAGCGCTCGTGGTGTTCGTCTCTCGTCTCTTGTGTCCTCGTCTTTTGCTGCGCTACAGTGTATTGGAACTATGTACCAACAAGCCAAAAAAGCCACGCTACTGATCTCCATTTGCCTTGTGGATTTTGTAGAGACGAAGCCAGATTTCTGCATTGCACTGCCTCGCGTGGTTCATTGCGCCGTGTGGCAGATTTGTCCGAGTTTCGGCGATGTGCTTGCGTGGTAACTTCGTTGCACCGAAGGCGACGAATCGTCCGAAGAAATGTTTGATACGGGACCAGCTTGAGGCGTGCAAAGCTATACGCATGTTTTCGGCGGTACTGGGGTGGAGCGGGTTATAGCGCGACATATTCAGTTGGCCACATCGAATGGGTCCGGATCTGCTGAACACCGCTACAAATCGGCATACTCAGCGTATTATGGCTAGCGGAGCTCTTTTGGGCACGGGTGGATGTTCGTCGTTTATTATAAAAATATTACTTCGGCTATATGAAATATTAAAGTGAAGCAAGTATAAGTCAGCGCTCTGTTACCTTAACATACTGAGAGGTTTGGTTTCTTAATCAGGGCAAGTCTCGAAATCAGTTTCTTGCATATTTCAAGTCAAGTCAGATTTATTTACATCATTGTGATGTGGGCTGGCTCAGGTAAAAGCGAACGATTTTCGCTTGAGTGCGCCAGAGCCCTCCTACAGGGCGTACACCATATGCAAAATGAAAAAAGAATCCATACACGCTAAGATCTCTGGCTCCGGACAGGTCACCACTGGAATCTGAACCTGGCAACATTTAACGCTAGAACCTTATCTAGTGAGGCTATCCTAGCAGTGCTGTTCGAGGAACTAGCGGCCATTAAATGACATGTCATAGGGCTTAGTGAAGTTAGGAGGACAGGTGAGTCGTATACAGTACTAAAGAACTGGCACATACGGGGCTATCACGGATTAGCAGATAGACGAGAACTAAGTGTGGGATTCCTCATCGATCATGATATAGCTGGCAACGTAGAGGATTTCTATAGCATTAACGAAAGGCTGGCAGCTATCGCAATTGGGCTTAATAAGAGGTGTAAGCTGAAGATGGTGCAGGCCTACACGCCTACATCCAGTGATAATGAATAGACTGTTGAATGCTTCTAAGAAGACGTGAAATCGGCAATGAATTTGAATTTTTAATTTGAACATTTATTTATTCCACAGAAAAAGTGAAAAGGGAGGGTGGAGAAAAAGCTTTTTTAACACAACTTGACAGCGCTCCATCCCCTAAAGGCAAAGGCAACAGTAACAGCTTGCATATATCCCGTTACAAGATTACAGAAAAAAAAGAATAAATACTGCATACAAGACTACAGGTTTCAAAGCCTAGAAGTTTACAAAGGCACCTGGTAAAGGACAATAATTTTTTTCCTTTTTTATCACAGGAAAAAAAAGAAATATAAAAAATGAAAGATTCGGACAAATATACATGGAAGAGAGACATACATACGCAACGCATATGTCTAATGCAAAAACACTAATAATTTCAATGAAATGAAAAACTTATCCACATTGATTATTTTTCTTGACATCACAAATGTTCACTATGACATGATAATATCAGTGAAATGCGGTTGTTTTTAAGCCTTTCCACATCCACGCCTTCCTAGTGGAAGCGGTTAAGAATGCTTGGCAACGTGTGCGCAATTCTTTTTTGGCCATAGCATGTACGCGAAAAAGGAATGTTCCAGGGTACCCGATGACGATAGGGATAGACGCTGTGTGTGCTCTCTAAGTTTGCCTGTGCTAGGAAAGTCTCAAGTTTCCCCTTAATTGCTCGCTTGTAGCATCTAATTAACTTGAAGCTATATATGTCAGTAGCTTTTAATATATTGTTTTTGAGGAAAAGTGGTTGAGTGTGTTCCAAGTAAGGAACATTCTCAATTGCTCGTATTGCTTTCTTCTGCAATATAATTAAGCTATGTATATTCTTTAATGTCGTGTTCCCCCAAATCAGTGAGCAATAATCAAGCTGCGAATGAATTAATGAATTATAAGGAAGTTTTTTTACGCCCGTTGGAAACGAGTGACGGCACCTATTTAAAATTCCGGTAGCTTTTTGCACTTTCCCGCAAAGAATCTTGACATGTTCGTTCCAAGACATGTCATCTGAGAAAGTCACCCCAAGTGTTTTAAGACTTTTATCGTACGATATACTAAATGGTCCTAATCAGATAGTATTTGTCATCATGACGCAAGTCCCTCGAGCCCTAAAAAGGACGCACTTTGTTTTTGCCTCGTTGATAAGCAGGTTGTTTCTTTGCGACCATTCTTGAAGCGTATTGCAAACGGAGCTTGCTTCGCGAAGCATACATGATAAATCTCGGCCTGCAACATGCACAGTACAGTCATCGGCGTAGATTACAAATTGACATCTTGGGATTGTTTGAACAACATCATTTACGTAGTACAAAAACAATATGGGACCTAGGATACTGCCTTGTGGAACGCCAGTTTTTATTTGTCGAGGGCTTGATTTATGTTCGTTAATTTCTACAAATTGGGTTCGTGAGTGAACGTAAGATTTTAGAAGCTGGAGCGATAGTCCTCGGATGCCATATCTTTCTAATTTTGTGAGGAATAAGTCGTGGTTAACGCGGTCAAAGCTTTACTGAAGTCTAGGTAAATACCAAGCGTCATTCATTTTTTTTTTCAAAGTTATCTAGTGTTATGTCTTTCTGAATTAGTAAGGCGGTTTCTGTAGAGCGATTTTGTCTGAAACCATGCTGACTATGTGTTATTAAATTATATTTGCTAGAGAAACTATCCACTCGGACCTTAATTACCTTTTCAAGGCCGTTAGAAAAAATTGGCAGTATACAGACTGGACGATAATTACTCATATTGTTCCTATCTCCTCCTTTGTGCATAATTGTCACTTTCGCGACCTTCATGCTCTGGGGAAAAACGCCTGTTGACAATGCAGTGTTGAAAATATGAGCTAATACAGGTGCAATAAGATCCACTACATGTTTAACTGGTCTGATTTCGATGCCATCTACATCTTTACTGCGGCTGTTTTTGAGGCTCTGGATAAGCGTTTTTACTTCTGAGGTACAAGTGGGTTGCAAGAATAATGTATTTAAATTCATTTGGGTAATTGAGGGGGCATCATAATCGTTACTGCCGACTCCTATATCAGTAAAAAGTTATTAAAGTGGTCTGCGAGCTCTTTCTCTTTGAGAAGCGTATCGTTTATTGTCAGGCTGTCAATGCGGCTGAACTCATCTTTCCTGTTTAACACACTGTTTATCCCTTTCCACAAGATATCGCTTCTTTGTAGACAGGTTTCATCAAATACACGATAGTAATAGTCATATTTTGCTTTTTTCGTTTCTTTATTTACTTTATTTAGAAAAGCTTTATATTCTATCCATTTACTGATGTTTCTAGATTGGATAAAGCATCGACAAAGTTCATTTTTCTTTTTAATTTGCTTAAGAAGGTAATTTGTGATCCATGGCCTGCGTGCTCGTTTTGTTTGATGGTGTATCTTTAACGGAAAGGATTCAAAGTAAAGTTTCCGAAAAATGCTCAGGAATTTGTTATAGGAATCATCAGCGTCTGTGAGCTGAAAGATATCGCTCCAATCAATCCGGAGCAGTTTCTGCCTGAAACTTTCTAATGTGGCGGGCGAGATATCAGGATATGCGATTACATCTGCTTCTTTGGGCCTACGAACGCTGCGGTGCTTTATAAACAAAACTGTGTTCGCATGCGGTCGCTTATGTCCGCACATAATGCTCCCGATAGTATGACTTCTGACGACGAGTTCGTAAGGGACATGTCCAGCAGTGAAGATGTAGATGCAGTGATACGCGTTGGCGATGTAATTACATTGCGAAAATTATTGCATTCAAGGACGGATATAAATTGTGCCGCTGGGGTTGAATTTTTAGATACGTCCACATTAAAATCACCTCCACAGGTTAGCTCATATCTGTTGTCATTTGCATATGATAAAAGACAAAAACGCAGATACGTTACAACTAGGTGGACGATATACTACCGCAAACAAATTCCTGCCTGTTCTTATGCAGAGAACCTCTAAATTATCATTTATAACTGAGAATTCTACCTTTACGCTGTCCTTGAACACTTTCTGGATTGCGATGCCCCCTCCTCGTAGGCCTTGGCGATTTAAGTAGTGATGTTGATAACCGGGCAAGACTAGAAAATCAGAATAGTCTGTGTACCATGTTTCGCTGAACATAATGACATCAAACGAAGCCACATGATTCTAGCAATACACCTATATCATCGTGGCTTGACGAAACAGATCTGGTATTTAAGTGGAACAATTTGATGCACTTAGCTAGGTTAATCCCAACGAGATCCTTTATATCTTCCGGGAGAATACAATCCATGATATCGGCCACTTATACTTTAGGCGATGTATCGGCACAGGTCATGCCGATGTCACTTTCGCGAAGAATTTGTCCAATCGGTGACGTCTCAGTGCGGCGCGCTAAAATGCTGCCGTTTCGGGTCCAGACAAACTTCCAGTTGTGCTCACGCTGGCGCGCACTAGCCATCCCAAGCAATTTTTTCAATGTCGGGCACAAGTGCTCATTTATGTACACTGGAGAAACGTTTTCATCTGGAGAAACATTTTCATCTTCACTTGAGAGTCCTAGCGTCTCATTGGTGAGTCTTTTCTTTCGCGACTTCTCAAGGACCTTGTCTCGCTTCTCACGACGTTGAAACTGCACGATGATGTTTGTTTTGTCTTTCTCTTTTGTTTGCACTCTGTGGCACACGTCTACGTCGTCGTTAGATATAGCTTCGCCAATGACGTCAACAATCATTCTGAGCAGCTCGGCAAGATTTTCATTGGGTATTTGTTTGATTCCTTTGATTTAATAATTGGTTTTTTTGGGGGGAAAGGAAATGGCGCAGTATCTGTCTCATATATCTTTGGACACCTGAACCGCGCCGTAAGGGAGGGGTTAAAGGAGGGAGTGAAAGAAGAAAGTAATAATAGGTGCCGTAGTGGAGGGCTCCGGAATAATTTCGACCACCTGGGGATCTTTAACGTGCACTGACATCGCACAGCACACGGGCGCCTTAGCGTTTTTCCTCCATAAAAACGCAGCCGCCGCGGTCGGGTTCGAACCCGGGAACTCCTTTGATTTCCAGATTTCGATTTCTGGAGTACTGTTCTAACCCGACCGTGGCGGCTGCGTTTTTATGGAGGCAAAACGCTAAGGCGCCCGTGTGCTGTGCGATGTCAGTGCACGTTAAAGATCCCCAGGTGGTCGAAATTATGCCGGAGCCCTCCACTACGGCAGCTATTCTTCCTTTCTTCTTTCACTCCCTCCTTTATCCCTTCCCATACGGCGCGGTTCAGGTGTCCAAAGATATATGAGACAGATAATGCGCCATTTCCTTTCCCCCAAAACCAATTATTATTATTATTATTACTGTTCTGATTTCACCAAGTTTATCTGGTATTCAGCCAGGTCCTTTTCAAGCGAGAAAAGCTTCTGCCGAAGGCAGTCGTTTTCTTTCTTAACACTACTGTTTTCTTTTAGAGTAGTCTCTAGGCGTCGGTTTGCATCATCAAGTGTCTCACTCATCTCATTCATGCTCACTTTTATCTCTTCTAGTTCTGTACGCTGTCCCCTTTCCTCTTGTCTAATGTTTCCCTCTAGTGCATCCCCTAGAGCTTTGCATTCCAGTTTTATTTCTTCTTTGAAATCGCTCAGTAGTTTTTTCACTTCTTTAGTCATATTTTTAGGAATACACTTCCCACACTTTTTGCAAACCTGCGTAAAACAGCTAAAGGCAACAGTTAAAGGCAGCAGTGACAGCGGTGCAGAAAACCCAAGAGAAATAATGCGTAGTTAAAAGAACTGTGGACTAACCTGCATGATGCAGTGAACACGAGTAAGGTGGTGCCCTCAGCGTCGCTGTCACTGCTGCCGAATGCGCGACTCGGCGACTCGATGCTGGCTTTATAGGTGCTGGATGGGGGGCGTGGCTGTATCGTCGCATTCTTTGCGCCGCTTGCGGCCGGCGCCACGATTGCCGGGTACACGAAGACCGGTACGTAGTAGTGCAGCGATGACCGAGCAACCGCAGATCCACGTGTAGTCCAGCAGGGATTTGCCAGAGAACAGGCACAGTGTTGCTCCTTCACTTGCGTACAGGATGCCTGCAAGGTGCAGTGAACACGAGTAAGGTGTTGCCCTCAGCGTCGCTGTCACTGCTGCCGAATGCGCGACTCGGCGACTCGATGCTCGCTTTATAGGTGCTGGATGGGGGGCGTGGCTGTATCGTCGTATTCTTTGCGCCGCTTGCGGCCGGCGCCACGATTGCCGGGTACACGAAGACCGGTGCGTAGTAGTGCAGCGATGACCGGGCAACCGCAGATCCGCGTGTAGTCCAGCAGCGATTTGCCAGGGAACAGGCGCAGTGTTGCCCCTTCACTTGCGTACAGGATGCCTGCAAGATGCAGTGAACAAATGAAAATCACAGTAAACTGTACTGAGGGGCGACTTCAGTGCGAAGGTGGGCAAGAAGCAGCCTGGCGACCAGGTGGTAGGCGACTATGGGATAGGTTCTAGGAATAGCAGGTGAGAGCTATTAGCCGAATTCTCAGATAGGGGGAATAATTTAAGACATAACGAATATCTTCCTCCGAAAACGAGAGAACAGGAAGTGAACCTAGAGAGTCCTAATGGTGAGACTAAAAATGAAATCGGCTTCATACTATGCGCTCTACTTGGCATCGTTCAGGATGTGGACATCCTCGGAAAGGTGCGTTGTAGCGACCACAGAATGCTAAGGTCCCAGATTAGCTTAGACTTGAAGAGGGATCAGAAGAAGCTAGGGAGAGGCATTGCTGTAGAACACGTTCTGGGATAAGTTGGTGCATAGATTGAATAGGTGAAGCGCTCAAAAAACAGAACACAAAGAATAACACGAGACAGGCACTACTTGCAACTGTTTATTGAATTCACGACCTGCTTATTTATAGCGAACAGGAAAGCGTGGTGGAAGGGGAGACAAAAACAATGCAACAAACAAAAGGTAAGCGACATATGCGAGGGCAAGGATACTACAATGGAGGGCACAAAAGCGAGTTATTTCTAAACTTATGTAAAAGCATACTTTCATTCTTATGAATGACAAGCGATGGGCTGCTACACAGGAACTCTCGCTTTATTAAATCCTGTTGACTTCTAGCAATTCACAGGCATTCTTATCTTTGCTTCTACATAATAACATAGTGTCTTGGAGCTTCGCTTCACAAAGTTCCTGCTCCTATATGCCACAGTCCTTGCAATGATGCGGCAAATGTGAACCGGTACCAGTTACTAGCGAACGATTATGCTACATTAGACGCCTGTCTGGCCGATGCACACCTTCCACAAGTCAGCGGGATGCTATAAACTACCCCCACGGCTCATTTCACAATAGGGTTTCCATGCTTAGTTCCGCATTTTGATGACTTCGGATTATCAGTCCCTATTTTTTACACGGCGATGCAAGATTTCTGGGCGCAGAGAAGACCACAGGAAATTTGTGTTTCACAGCTACATGCTATAAGATTATGAGCCACTTTGTGGGAGTCTGGAATCACCACCGGTTTGATTTTCTTTTCGGATACTTCACCCTCCTCGCTCTTTCCTTCTTCACCTTTTTCAGCATTGCTTCTGCGACAGAACTTATCCCCAGGGAAAGAAATCCTGCCGGTTTAAGCTTTTGGATCTGTACATCAAAGCTTCCTGTACTTTATGACAGCAATATTTCTTCGACAGTAATGGTTATGTCAATATCTTGTAAATTGTTTTCTTTCGGGAATTCATAAGTAAAATCCAAACCGTTGGCACGTTGTTTCAAATGAGACAAAATATCCTGCTCAGTTAGCAAGTAAGTCAATTATTGCCAATTAGTCAATTATAGTGACTATCGAATCGCCCTTGACTAACTCGCAAACTGCACAGGATATTTGATCTGATTTTAAACAACATGTCAAAGGTTTGTATTTTACTTATGAACTCGCGAAAGAAAACAAGTTACAGCTTTTGAAGATTAGCATTACCATTACAGACGAAGGTGTTTGCTGGATGTATCATCCTCGTGCCCGCAAAGAACTGTTGCCGTGCGATTCGACGCACAAGAAAACTGTGAAACGTGCCCTTGCCATCATGTGCCTTGAATCCGCTCTAAAGAAATCTTGCTCTCATAAAGTACAGGAAAGCTTCGATGTACAGATCCAAAAGCTTAAACAGGCAGGATTTACATGCCTGGTGATAAGTTCTATAACGGAAGCACTGCTGAAAAAGGCGAAGAAAGAGAGAGGAGGGTGAAGTATCTGAAAAGAAAATCAAACCAAACCGGTGGTGATTCCATATTTTCAAAAATTGGCTCATAATCTTAAGCTTGTAGCTGTGAAAAACAAATTTCCTGCGGTCTTCTCTGCACCCAGAAAACTTTCATCGCTGCGTATAAAAATAGGAACTGATAATGCCAAGTCAAAAGAATGCGGAACTAAGCATGAAAACTATTTTGTGAAATGTGCTGTGGAGGTAGTTTATAGCATGCCGCTGTCTTGTGGGAAGGTGTGCATCGGCCAGACAGGCCGATGTATTAATGAACGTCTAATGGAGCATAATCGCTCGCTAGGAACTGGTACCGGGTCACATTTACCGATCATTGTAACAAGGATTGCGGCAAAGAGGAGCAGAAAATTTGTGAAGCAAAGCTCGAAGACTCTCAGATATTATGTAGAAGCAAAGATAAGACTGCCTGTGAATTGCTGGAAGCCTATTGGATTAAAGAAAGTGGGAGTTCCTATGTTAGCACCCCATCGCTTGTCGTTCATAAGAATGAAAGTATGTTCTAGATAAGTTTAGGAAGAATTTATTCACTTTTGTAGCCTCTATTGTAGTATCCTTGCCCTCGCACATGTCATTTACCTGCTGTTTGTTGTATTGTTTTTTGTCTTTTTTTCGACCACGCCTTCCGTTTTGCTATAAATAAGCAGGTCCTTAATTCAATAAACAGTTGCAAGTAGCGCCTGTCTTGTGTTATTCTTTGTCTGCGTTCTGTCCTTCGTGCGCTTCATCTACCCAAGCTAGTGAAGAGGAAGTCCATTTAAAGATGCCAAAGTAGAAGACTGGGCGAGTTAGTATGTACTCATACTGAAAAACAGCGCACACAATACAGAGACGAAGAAAAGAAACGACAACACGAGCGCTGACTTACCGCTGATCTTTATTGAGCATCATGTGCAGGAAGGAAGGAAGTAGCACATGCAATCAGAAGCAGTCAACGTCAGATGTAAATGGCCGTAAAAGCGATAAAAACGTAAAACGATGGTAAGGATAAAACAAGACGAAATCTCAAAACAGATGGTAACGGTGACGAAGCACTATGGTTGACTACGTAGCGAATAATGTCATAAGGTGTAAAGAGCCATAAAACGAAAATACATGAATAACAAAAACTCGATAAAATCTAACAAGTGGATGGCATATGAAGGTGACAAGGTTATGCTGACAACTCCACTACCTTATTAAAATACAAAGATGACATGGTTGAATTACGCTTGCGCGAACACGTTTAACAAATTTTCTAGAAGGGAACTTCACTCTGATTCAACGGTTTTGGACATGTTACATGACACGCTTGCACAAGGAATTAACAAGCACATGTTTTCACATTTTTATCTTTTTCTTGTACTTTTTTCAAAAGAAACGACATTTCTTTGTTGGATAAGATTATAGACGGTGCACTGACACAGGTATATTTATTAGATTTTATGTTGAAGGCTGCAATCACTTCCATGGTTAGTTGATCAACTGATCAACTGATCGGATCATGAGAGGGAAACAACTAGAAGGATAAGAATGAGGTGGAGCGCATATGGCAGGTTCTCTCAGATCATGAATGGCAATTTACCCATATCCCTCAAGTGAAAAGTATACAACAGCTGCGTCTTACCGGTACTCACCTACGGGGGAGAAACGTGGAGGCTAACGAAGAGGGTTCAGCTTGACTCAAGGACAACGCAACAAGCCAAGGAAAGGAAACTGATAGGTGTAACGTTAAGAGACCGGAAGCGGGCAGAGTGGGCGAGGGAACAAACTCGTGTTAATGACATCCTAGTCGAAATCAAGAGGAAGAAATGGTTCTAGGCAGGGCATGTAATGCGAAGGAAAGATAACCCGCTGGTCCTTAAGGGTAACGGAACGGATTCCAAGAGAAGGCAAACGTAGCAGGGGGTGGCAGAAGGTTAGGTGGGCGAATGAGATTAGGAAGTTTACAGGCATAGGGTAGGAGCAGCAGGCAAAAGACAGGGTTAATTGGAGAAACATGGGAGAGTCCTTTGCCCGGCAATGGGTATAGTCAGGCTGACGATGATGGTGATGACACTACGTAACAGAATATAGCACAAGAAATACAGAAACATCGATATGAACTCTTCGTACATGCTCTCTAATATTTTTATTTTATTTATTTATTGATACTGCGATCTTTTACAAGACCTTCGCAGGGGTGGGCACACAATACATAAATTCTGGAAACAACAAAAACGACCTCAGGAACAAGCAAACAATCAAGAACAATTGATCAACAATTTAAGATCAAGAAACAATGAAACAAAGAAATGTAGCGGTACGACATTATAAAAAAAGTTAAAGGTGGCTTTCAAACCTTTTTAGTGAAGTTTGGGTTACTGCATCATTAGTTAGATAATTCCAGTCTGTAATCGTTTAGGGGAAAAAAGAGTACTTAAAGGTGTTATTTCGTGCGTTTAATGGTGTTACTGTAAAATCATGGCGTTGTCTTGTGTTGTACCCTGAGGAGAACGATATAATATTGGATGTGTCAATATTGTACTGACCTTTGATTAACTGAAATAAAAATTTTAGACGACAGATGCGATTTCTATGAGAGACTGGAAGCAAACCACTTTGATTAAGAAGTGCAGTGATAGATGTGCGGTTATATGAATTGTAAATAAACCGTGCTGCTTTCTTTCGGACTCTGTCTAATTTAGCAATGTTAGATTTAGTGAAAGGATCCCAGATTATGACGGCATATTCTAACATAGGGCGAATAATAGTGTTATACGAAAGTGAACGTACACTGGGGGGGCCGAGCTTCAGAGCACATCGGAGGAAAAATAGTTTGCGTAGGGCATTAGCTGTAACGTTGTCAATGTGCTCTGTCCAGGAGAGGTTATTGCAGATCCGCAGACCTAGGTATTTGTAAGTATTCACTTGAGAGAGAACTTTGTTTTTAGCAGTATAGTTAAACAAAAGAGGCTTCTTTTTCTGGGTTATACGCATGAATACTGTTTTATCATAATTAACGCACATTTGCCATTTGTCACACCATGTTATTATCTTAGTGAAATCGTTATTTAACCGTACTTGGTCCTCAGTAGTAGTAATCTTTTCATATAACACACAATCGTCAGCATATAATCTAACAGAAACTGAGATGTTATCGACAATGTCATTAATAAAAATCAAGAAGAGGAGTGGCCCAAGAACAGATCCTTGGGGAACGCCGGAATCAACAGGAACTGGAGGGGAAGGGGAATTATTTACTACTACAAACTGACGACGGTTTCTTAAGTAGGCTGTAATCCATGCAAGTAATTTGTCATTTTTTAGTACATTACCTAATTTGTGAAGAAGTTTGTTATGCGAAACTTTATCAAATGCTTTTTTAAAGTCCATAAATATAGCGTCAGTCTGCTTTCCTTCATTAATTGCCTGCGCAAAATCATGTATAGTTTGTACTAGCAGAGTGGCAGTGGAAAATCCTCGTCTGAAGCCATGCTGTGCATTAGTTAGAAAATTGTTTTGTTCAAGAAAATCTGCTATATGTTTATGAGTGATGTGTTCCAAGACCTTGCATGCTGTAGATGTTAACGATATCGGACGGTAATTCTGAATAGATGCTTTGTCTCCAGTTTTGTGAATTGGTTTGATTCTTGCCGTTCTCCAGTCATCCGGTAATGATCCTTCATTTAGTGATTTGTTAAATAAGATGCATAAGTACTTGGCACACCATTCTGCATAACGCTTCAGGAATGCGTTGGGAATGTCATCTGGTCCGGGAGATTTTTTTACATCAAGCTTCAATAATAAATTGAGAACACCTGCCTCGGAAATCACAACATCAGGAATTGAAGGCAAATTCACGGAATAGCAGGGAAGAGAGCTGTCATCCTGCGTAAACACCGATTTGAAGTAGTCATTGAAAGCCGTGGACACCAAAGCATCATCACGCTCACATATTCCATTTACTTTGAAAGTATCATGAGATCGTGAAGCTGGAGTTATCTGCCTCCAGAATTTCTCAGGGCATGTTTTAATGAAGGTAGGTAGCTGAGTAGAAAAGTACTTTTCCTTGTCATGGGCAATCAGCTGTTTGAGTTTTTCTGTTTGTTCATCAATGATCGTTTGGGAATAGTTTCCTGCTTTTAACCTTTTTTTCATTCTTTTTAGCTTTCGTTGTGAGCGTAATGTCTCTCGTGTTATCCAAGGGTTACATTTTGGGGACTTTTTTGCAATTTTTGGAACGAAGCGTTCAATACACTGAAAGACAACACTTTTGAAAAATAGCCATAAGTCATTCACATTTTCATTAAAATTCATAAAGCGGTCATAATGAAAGTCGAGCATATCAAGAATAGATTCATCATGTGCACAAGAAAAATTAGGAAAGAAACCGACAGTATTTCGGCGATCAAAGTTTGCATTTATCAATGTCAGTACAACAGCTTTGTGATCAGAAATACCGGTCGTTACATAGCATTCGACATTTTCTTTGACAGTACCATTTACAAAAAATAGATCAAGAATTGAATATGAACCATTGTGGACTCTAGTAGGATCTTTAACTACCTGAAGCAGGTCAAAGGCAATAGAAATATCAAGCATAGTTTGCTCAATGATGTTATTAGAATGCGAAAAGGCAGTCCAGTCTATGTTTGGTAAATTAAAATCACCAGTCAACATTAGCCTATCATTCTGTTTTATATGGCGCTCAATATATTTTTTTAGATTCACTAGGAGTGCTACAGAGGAATTGGGTGGCCTGTACACGGCTCCTAAAACGTAACGAACATTGTTTTTGTAAAATTTACAAAAGATGCCTTCTACATCGTCAATATCTGGCATTCTAAAGACTTGCAGTGAAGATTTGAACAGTATGGCCACTCCACCACCCCTTCCATCTCGGTCTTTGCGAAAAACTTTGTAGTTTTGTGGTACGAATTCGCTGTCAAAAATATTTTTTCCCAACCAGGTTTCAGTGAGTGCAGCGATTTCTACATCATACGTCAACAGCAGGCCCTCAAGTTGCGTAGCTTTGCAGACAATACTTCGACAGTTGACGTTTATCAGTGTGAACCTTTTGTTCATAATATGCGTCTGTCATTCCCTCTTTTTAGATATACGATAGGGCTCATTCTTCACTTCGTCCCATCCGAACATAGCACCGTCGATAACCAGCTTATCAAATATCAGTTTGGCTTTAGCGCCGTTAGCCTTCTCCACTGCACAGCTTTGCCACAGCTTTTTTCTAATTTCACGAACTCGGCTGGAAAAGTCTTCAGCCACAGAGAATTTGGTTCCTTTCAGCCCCGAACAAGCCTGTAACACCGAAAGTTTTTCTCTGTAGTCCTGAAACTTCATAATTACGGGGCGGCTTCGATCTTTCTTCTTTTTTCCCAGCCTGTGACACCTCTCTATGCTATTGATTTCAACTTTCAATTTTTCTTCAAAGAGTTCTTTCCGGATCGCATTCTGAAGACTGGTAGGAGTTTCTTCGTCACCCTCCTCCAAACCATAAACAATCAAGTTATTTCTCCTACTCCTGTTTTCTAAATCATCAATTTTTTTTAGCATGTATGAATTATCTTGCTCAAGTTGAGCTACCGTTTCTTTTAGATCACTGACCACTTTGCTTAAAGATGCCAGACAGGATAGTTTGTCTTCCAGGTTGGTAATGCGAACAGATAAACCTCCGATTTTATCCTCCAGCATAGTCTGTTTTTCCAGCAACTGGTTAATAGAGGCAGTCATATTGGTTTGGCCTGAAACAAGCTGAAGCAACAAATCCTCCTGTGTTGGACCGGGGTTAGATTCAATGTCACCGCATGACAATAGATCTTCTGTGAATGACCGGACATCAGATAAAAAGTACGCAATGCATAGTGGGCAAGGCAGCAGCAATAGGCAGCGGTTATCGCTGCGGAAGCATTTAGTAGGCATATAAGAACAAACCTGAAGAATGAAGCAAAAATGGCTCCTGAACATCGTTTCCGATGCGCTGCTGCCGAGCCCACTGAAGATGAACGCAGATGCAGGGCTCCTTTTAAAGGCTTGGTGAACCACGTGCTCTGCAGTCCCAGACGTCGGGGCATGCGCAGAAATCCTGGCTGCCGGTTCGATGATTCTGTTGACGCTTGTCACATCAGCACGTGCCAGTAGGTCGTTGTTGATATCGGCGATGACGGCAGACAGTCCAGGCAAGCAGAAGACAGGTGGCTGCACTTGAAACAGGCCCACCAGCACCTGAAGAATGAAGCAAAAATGGCTCCTGAACATCGTTTCCGATGCGCTGCTGCCGAGCCCACTGAAGATGAACGCAGATGCAGGGCTCCTTTTAAAGGCTTGGTGAACCACGTGCTCTGCCGTCCCAGACGTCGGGGCATGCGCAGAAATCCTGGCTGCCGGTTCGATGATTCTGTTGACGCTTGTCACATCAGCACGTGCCAGTAGGTCGTTGTTGATATCGGAGATGACGGCAGACAGTCCAGGCAAGCAGAAGACAGGTGGCTGCACTTGAAACAGGCCCACCAGCACCTGAAGAATGAAGCAAAAATGGCTCCTGAACATCGTTTCCGATGCGCTGCTGCCGAGCCCACTGAAGATGAACGCAGATGCAGGGCTCCTTTTAAAGGCTTGGTGAACCACGTGCTCTGCCGTCCCAGACGTCGGGGCATGCGCAGAAATCCTGGCTGCCGGTTCGATGATTCTGTTGACGCAAAGTATACGCAAAGTATAGGCGTTAACAGATAGGACGCCACGCTGATCAACTAACCAGGGAAGTGATTGAAGCCTTCAAAATAAAATCTAATAAATATACCGGTGTCAGTGCGCCGTCTATAATCTTATCTGACAAAGAAATGACGTTTCTTTCGAAAAAAGGTACAAGAAAAAGATAAAAATGTGAAAACATGTGCTTGTTAATTCCTTGTGCAATCGTGTCATGTAACGTGCCAAAAACCGTTGAATGAGAGTGAACTTCCTTTCTATAAAATTTGTTAAACGTCTTCGCGCATGCCTAATTCAACCATGTCACCTTTTAGTCTTTTAATAATGTAGCGGAGTTGTGAGCATAACCTTGTCACCTTCATATGCCACCCACTTGTTAGATTTTATAGATTTTTTTGTTATTCATGTATTTTAGTTTTATGGCTCTTTACCCCTTATGACATTATTCGCTACGTAGTCAACCATAGTGCTTCGTCACCGTTACCATCTGTTTTGAGATTTCGTCTTGTTTTATTCTTACCACCCTTTTACGTTTTTATTACTTTTACGGCCATTTACACCTGACGTTGACTGCTTCTGATTGCAGCTGCTACTTCCTTCTTACCTATAAATTGTGCACTTGCTGCTCAATAAAGATCAGCTGTGAGTCAGCGCTGGTGTTGTCGTTTCTTTTCTTCGTCTCTGTATTGTGTGCACTGTTTTTCAGTATGACCATTTAAAGAGCTAACGTTAAGAGGGGGAAAGAGAAGAATTCAGGATATTGCTGCAGAACAGATATTAAGCCGTAACTGCGGAAGACGATCTTAATGTTCATACAATGAACGATAATCTGACAGCTATCATCACGGAGTGCGGAATAGCAGTAGATATAGTAGGACGGTTCGACAGGATACCGGCAAGCTATGTCAGGAGACGAAAGTTCTGACTAAGAAACGTCAAAGCATGAGGGCTGCTAACCCTACGGGCAGAATGGAACTAGCAGAGCTATCGAAGTTAATAAATCAGCCCAAGAGGGGGGAGGGGGGTAGCTGACATAAGGAAGTTTATGATGGAGAAAATCGTGCGTGCTCTAAAGAACGGAGACAGCTTAAAAGCGATGAAGAGGAAACTAGGCATAGGTAAAAACCAGATGTGTGCGTTAGGAGACAAGGAGGGCACTGTTATTACCAATATGGATAAGATAGTTAAAGTAGCCGAAGAGTTCTACACAAATCTATATAGTAGCAACTGTAATCAGAACGTTAATGATAGAGACAGTGGCGCACAGCAATGCGTCATCCCGGCAGTAAGGAAAGAGGAACTAAAGAAAGCTTTAAGGGGAATACAAAGGGGAAAAGCAGCTGGTGAGGATCAGGCAACAGCAGTACTGTTGGAAGACGAAGGGGAGATTGTGCCAGGAAAACTAGCCACCTTGTATACGCAATGCCTTATGACCTCGACCGTAAAAGAAGCTTGGAAGAACTAAAACACAATCCTAATTCATAAGAAAGGAGACGCCAAGGACTTCAAAAATTATAGACCGATCAGCTTACTGTCCGTTCTCTACAAGGTATTTACTAAGGTTTTCGCTCATAGATTCAGGGAAGCCTTACTTTAATCAACCAAATCATCAGGCAGGCTTACGTAAAGAATATTCCACAATAGATCATATTCACACTATCATTCAAGTGATAGAAAAATAGGCAGAAGAAAACCAACCCCTATATATAGCCTTTATTGATTGCGAGAAAGCATTTTACTCAGTGTAAGCCTCAGCAGTCATTCAGGGATTGCGGAAATAGGGTATTGAAGATCCTTTTGTTAAAATACCGGAAGATATACATAGGAACTGCACAGCTATCTTAGTGCTCCACAAAGTCAGCAATATTATTTCATTAAGGAAGGTTGTCAGACAAGGAGACACGATTTCGCCTGTGCTATTCACCACCTGTTTACAGGAGGTATTCCGAAGCCTGAATTTGGAATATTTCGGGATAAGCGTTAATGGCGAATGAATAAATAATCTGCAATTTGCTGATGACATTTCCTTGCTGAGTCACTCAGGAGATGAGCTGCAAATCATTATTACTGAGTTAGACAGACAGAGCAGAACGATGGGTGTAAAGATTAACATGCAGTAAACCAAAGTAATGTGCAACAGTCTACCAAGGAAACAGCAGTTCATAATTGGTAGCGAGGTGCCGGAAGTGGTAAACGAATATGTCTACTTAGGGCAGGTATTGACAGCTGATTCGGATCATGAGAGGGAAACAACTAGAAGGATAGAATGAGGTGGAGCGCATATGGCAGGTTCTCTCAGATCATGAATGGCAATTTACCCATATCCCTCAAGTGAAAAGTATACAACAGCTGCGTCTTACCGGTACTCACCTACGGGGGAGAAACGTGGAGGCTAACGAAGAGGGTTCAGCTTGACTCAAGGACAACGCAACAAGCCAAGGAAAGGAAACTGATAGGTGTAACGTTAAGAGACCGGAAGCGGGCAGAGTGGGCGAGGGAACAAACTCGTGTTAATGACATCCTAGTCGAAATCAAGAGGAAGAAATGGTTCTAGGCAGGGCATGTAATGCGAAGGAAAGATAACCCGCTGGTCCTTAAGGGTAACGGAACGGATTCCAAGAGAAGGCAAACGTAGCAGGGGGTGGCAGAAGGTTAGGTGGGCGAATGAGATTAGGAAGTTTACAGGCATAGGGTAGGAGCAGCAGGCAAAAGACAGGGTTAATTGGAGAAACATGGGAGAGTCCTTTGCCCGGCAATGGGTATAGTCAGGCTGACGATGATGGTGATGACACTACGTAACAGAATATAACACAAGAAATACAGAAACATCGATATGAACTCTTCGTACATGCTCTCTAATACGCAAAGTATAGGCGTTAACAGAGATGCAAATGTCATACGTGTCACATTTTAACGCAAAGGCAATACAGAGGCTTACAAAAAATACTCTCTTAGAGTTTGTGAACTAGATTTTTCAAGAGAGAAACGTCTAGAGGTGGGGGAGGGGGGTTCATTTAATAACCTACGAACTGCATGCCGCATTCTTTGTCGACCACGTTCTGTACGGCAAAAGGGAATACTACAGCGTTCGTGTTTTCAAAATGAGTTTCGTGCTGAGTTTGGTTTGAGGGATGGCCATTCACTCTGGAAGTGGTGAGAGTGAGAGATGGATTTTTGATATCTTATTGCTAAAAATTTTTTTATAGGTTATGAACCGGTATAGTTTCGAATCGCTTGAACTGTTGGTCGGTATGTGTGAGGTATTCAACATTTGCTATGTAGCGTACTGCATTCGTTTGCAGCATGTATACCTTGTGCAGGTTTGAGTAGTAGTGCCTCACATGGAAACAGTATTTTGCATAAGGCATGAATAATGTAATTGATATTACAATTTAATCGATACGGGCAGATAGGAGCCAAATTTCGCCAACATTCCGATGCATTTTGATAAATTGGTTAAAGTGGAGCTAATGTGAGGGTCCCAGCCATGTTCTTGTTAAAGAAAACTCAGTGTTTTTACTGTGTCTGCACCTCTATAACAGAGTTGTTATCTTTAGTCTAAGGGCTGGTGTAACAATGCTGTGCCGGTAATGAAAAAGTACCACGTTTGTTTTCTTACTATTTATTACCAAGGAATTTGCTGTGCTCCATGATTTCAACTTTTCTAGTAAACAATGTTTGAAATGAGCTATGGAACGTTATTTCCCCTAAACAATTTACTCGTATCGTCTGCATACAGAAGATACATTGGAAGGTTGCTGATATCTGTTATGTCGTTGATGGATAAAATAAACAATAGCGGACCTGAAATACTTCCCTGTGGGATTCCAGCGGTTATTGGTTGAAGGGATGAAACGTGCTGCTTTATTCTTACACATTGATATCGAAGCTGTAGGTAAGGTTTCTGAGGTTTACTCTTTCGCATTTGCTCGGCGCAGCTTTACATTTTTTTTCTGCCTGCTCGAATAAAGTTCAGTAGTAAAGTGCGCACCTTGTCCTGTCTTCTCCCTATCTTTCCAGTTGTTTGATTATTTAAAAATTAGATATCATGTGCATAGGCTTCTTAGGCAGCTTCCGAGGGATATAATCGTACCATCGATGCAACTGTTATTGCGCTATGAAGTGTTTAGTATTATCGAGGTTTGGATGTATTTCGTCACTGCCTTGGCGGGCCTCGTAGTCCAGTGGCTCAGGAGTGGTCAAATCAGCAGCGCTGCTTTGGAGGGAGGGATAGAAAGGGAATGTGAGAGTGGTGCCTGGCTCTGCAGTCAAGCAGGCGCTCCAAGGCACGTTCTATTGCAGTGACCGGGCTATTAACGGAAGCACTGCATCAGAGCGTTGCGTAGGAAAGACTTATAGCGAAATTCAAGCAAGCATTATCAGAGTACCCATTGCTCAGTGGTCCCCGGTCGTATCTAAATTGGAAGACTGACTTTGAGGTGAGCGCTTTTGCTTCGCAGTGTAGAATCTTTGGCGAAGCATTAATATATGACTGGTAGTTGGAGCTCGCGCGTGAAGAAAGCCCCTTATGGCGCGGTTCAGGTGTCCAACGAAATATGAGACAGATACTGCGCCATTTCCTTTCCCCAAAAAACCAATTATTATAATTAATAATGATTTGATGCACGCCGTTTTCGCTACAGCTCATCACAGGTGTAAAGCTTCCAGATGTAGGCACGCAGCAACGAGTATGCAACATACTCAAATTCGTCTTCGTCGCCCACACACACACACACACACACACACACACACACACACACACACACACACACACACACACACACACACACACACACACACACGCACACGCACACGCACGCGCACGCGCACGCGCACGCACGCGCGCGCGCACACACACACACACACACACACACACACACACACACACACACACACACACACACACACACACACACACACACACACACACACACACACACACACACACACACACACACACACACACACACACACACACACACACACACACACACACACACACACACACACACACACACACACACACACAAACAAACACACACACACACACACACACACACACACACACACACACACACACACACACACACACACACACACACACACACACACACACACAGAGCTAGGTGACATGACAGTCGGTACTCGAGAGGAGCCGAGAAACGGAGATATCGCTATTCATATTCACTGTGAGCTTTATGCACATACTTGGAGGTGAGCGGCATGAGGTTAAACAGCAAACGGGTCTCTCACTGGTTTACTGTCGGAATCGCTAAGCGATATTCCTCTACCGAGAGCCCACTTCACTTGCCCAAACGGAGGAAAATTCTTTCGTCAATTTTTTTTAGAAAAAGGTCATTCGTGCGTACCGAGGGTTGCCATTGAATTATTATACGGACGTTAGCATTTCCGATTTTCATTTCCCGCAAAACGTAGTAATCTTTATTGTCTTTATTTCACAACGCAATGTTCTTTTCTTCTGACGCGTTATTTCCGAAGGAAGAATTACCTCCTTTCTTTTCGGTAGTACATGAATCACTACGGTTCAGCGAAAAGTCACTTTTGTTTATCCTGGGTTCTTTACTAGCAGCAGCAGTTTATATTCTTGTAATTAAAGCAAAAAAGCTGTCCTTTGAGTAGTTGTTGCTATATGAAATACTGTCGGCGTGAAAACAGTAACATCACGGAAGCTAATTAATCGGGGGCAATTGCATATTTAGCAAGTTTATTTCTAAAAATATGGCTGCGCAAAAATTTCAATTATCGAGAAGAAAAAAAACAAGCGAAACGAACAAGGGAGCAAAACATGTAGACTTGTCTCGCTTAGGCAAGAGGAACCTAACATTTCTGTCCAGTCGCCACTATGTCGGAATAGCTTTATCGGCTTGTGATAAATGCAAGTGTGTTATTTTCGCCACACTGCTCAATACTTCAGTCAGGAAATTAAATATGAATGTAGAAAACGCTTGACAAGAGAAAGTTTCGGGCTTTAAATGAAGAAAGAACGACCGCAGCGGAAATACAGAGGGAGCTGGACTTCCTCTGGTCGTGTACTCCTCGGCACCGGTGAATGTACAGCCAGCCGGATAGTAATGGAAGCGAGAATGTGACAGTTCTAAGTGACGATTTTGCATAGTTTCAATTTGACGTGGCTCGTTACCGTTACGGATGTTGTGAATGACCTTACGTGCCGTGCTAAAACTGCTTAACCAAGTAACGGCCCTGACAGGTTGATGACAGTCTATGGGCTGGTAGCCGAAGCTCCATGAGGTAGTGGAGGCTCAACGTCTGCGTCCGGCGTTTGTCTAAAGTAGCAGGATAGTGGTTCACAGTGTAACACTGCTCGACCTAACCCATTAATTCGGTTGTCTCACCGCGGTCCTGGCTTCTGCTCTTTGTTAATTCACTCCTGTGGCGGCTAGCATGCTATAGCGTACTCTGGCCTTTTGTGGTTGAAACCGAAATTGTAGAAATTATTTCGGCGCACGTTGTTTTCATTTTTTTGTTTTAAACCGCAAGCTGCAACCCTTATTGTAACTCTCGTTTCAAATGAAGGTAAACCTGAAGAAGCCTGCATGTCTGAAGGAGGAGCAGTACCTGCTTCATTATGTAAGTATTTGCCCATCCGAAGTCGCGCATTATGATATGAGAAGTCGATAACATCTAGTAATGCAAGCGAGAACCACATTATTATAAAAAGCGCTGGCCCATTCTGCAAAACGCCTCACATATTCTTCTTAACACGTTTGGGTACGTTTTTATACATGTTTCAATTGTTGAAAGTGACAGCGTCAAGGCGGCTTTCCGCCGTTCGCACAAATCGAAGCAAACTACGTACTGTCGCAGTGGCCAGAAAGAACTGGCTTCTGCCAGCTGCAGTGCACTGACTGTTCTAGCGCTAAATGCGCACTATGCGAAAGCTGCTTGTTACGGGTGGCCATTGCTGCAGACGACGTGGAATTGTAGTTACTTCTGACAAAATTAGGACAGTACAAGATACAATCTTGGCATTAAAAAAGCAAGACTGTCGTATGACATCTCTGCGTCCAATTCCGGCGTAAATAAGCGAGCGGGTTAAACGAGAGAAGTATTTCATAGTGCGCGTTTAGCGTTGCAACAGTCCATGTGCACATTTAGCGGCAGTATTAAGGTGAACACGGGGTAAGCGTGAATGACTTTCATCTGCTTTCATAAGCTTTCCTCTGGACCAATAATACCCATTAGACAAGTTCTACTTCAGTGCAAAAATAAGGATCCAATTTGTTGTTGCGTTCAAACTGACTGTTGTTCCATTTGATATTGGAGCTATTTGTACTTTTAAGAACTCCTCGACTACTCATACCTTGTGTGAGCGAAGGCATGCGTGGAGAAGTGTGACTACATGTTCTGTATACTTTAACTCTAGAGAACCTAGACTGCGCCAGATCGCGAGAAAGAGAGAGTTGATGATTGGACAGCGATGTGGGTATGCGATCCTCCCACTGCATTCGATAAAGATAAGCTTGAAAAAGTGCAAAAAAGATCTGCTCGTTACGTGCTAGGTAAGTCAGCCACAGATATAATATCCTGTGCTACACTTTCTAAACAAGCATTAAGCTGGGAATCATTAGAGCATCGCAGAGCCGTGCTTCGTTGAAAGCTTATTCATGGCATTGACCACTCCGGAACTGGTATCCCACGTGAATGATACATCTTTTAGCCTAATTATGCATCTTTTCACCTCAATATGTGTTCTTACGACTGGATCACGACAAAGAAGTGCCTGAGTACAAGTGCAAAACTGAATCTTTCAGTTTTTATTCCCCGAAAAGAATTCGCCAATGGTTCCGACTGCCCTCATCTGTAGTTGCCTGCACCACTAGTGACGCGTTTTCCTCTTCATTAAAAGGATTCGCGGCTTTGAAATGGCTCACTTCTCCCGTATTTTTTTTCGCCTGTTTTCTTCGTTTTTTATGGCTCCATTTAACTGCAGACAAGGTTTGTCGGTTGCGACAAGATATCATAACCTTTTCATATTTATTACCAATGGTCGTGTGCACGTGTGTTTCCACTTTGTAGGGTTTTTCTCTCTCTTTTCTTATGGATTTTCGTATCACTGCTGGCATAGGTCGCGATAAAATCTGATGACAGCCTTGGTGCACCTATGTAAGTGCATGCGTGTGTTCCCATTTTGTGCTATATCTAACGCTATCCCATTGTAGTGATGAAAACGTGTTCATGTCTCTTTTCACTCATCTCAAAACCTTCTCCTGAAACTTTGTTTCTTTCTTTTTTTTTCATGTGCATGTGACCGTGTTTTGTGTTTTGTATTGTGGTCTATACTTTTCTTTTTGTTACCCCCCCCCCCCCCCCCCCCGTAAGGCCTAATAGCGCTGTGGGTATCAGATACATAATAATGAATAATGAATACATGAGCGTATAGCTGTGCTTTAATAGCAAATACAGGTCACTATACCGAATCGACTCTGTTTATTGTAGCAGTTTGTTCTGTTACAAACCGCAAAAATGGTCTCTTCCTGGAAGATAACATTCTTCTCTATTTCCTACTCTCTCTCAGGGCGACAACCCAATGGGAATCGTGGTAAGGCGTCATCCAGCTACGCTTCTTGTCAGTAACGTTGTGTTTTATTTTCATGTAGAGAATGAGCGAGAGTAGCACACGAGTTAGTAATATACCAGTCGGCCTACGACGTTAAAGGTGCTGCGCTTTCTTACGACACAACGCATCTGGCGGTAGTAAAAAGCAGCGTACTGCTCCATGCAACGCAACTAGTAGGACCAGTGACAGACTGGAGAAGCACTTTCGCTGAACTTCAAGGAACACTTTCCAGCAGTTCTGAGGCGTGTATAGGCTGTTCGAAGCAAATTCATCATCGGTGATTTCTCGGAAAGGCCAGCTTTCGACCAGACAGCGGAATAGATGCCTAGCATGCGCACTACCATCCGAATACAACGATTCGTTCGGCTTCGGCTATTTCCCGCGATGACAGGGCCTTTCCTTTTTATAACGGTCACAGTGTTATAAGATATCGGTGGACACTGACAGTTTCCGTAGTGCGTGGCCAGAAAACCGCCACACAGTTTCATTTCTCGCTCGTTTATCTACGTTGTTCACATGCTGCCTTACCAATTCGATAGACGAATCGCTTGCTTCCGAGGCTGAAAATAAAGTTTTGTCAGAATCTCAGACATTCTGTTTCTGAAATCTATTTGTGAAGAGGAAACCAGCAGGGATATGCGAACAATACTTTTTAGATGCAAAATAGAACACGAAGCGGTTAGATTTACTTATGATTCGAATGGGAATAGTGAAGCTAAATAGCCAACTGAATACGAAACAAATATTGATTGAACCTAATTGAGTTGGAATTGCGTATTAGTATGCTTATTCGGCACATGCGCGAATATTCGCGTGAAACAAATATTCATGCGAAACAGCGAGGTGCCAGCGAGGGAATATAAATCATGAAGGTGAAGCTCTACCTGTCAAAAGACGCAGCACTGATCTGTACTAGGGGACACGCAACACGAAGTCAGTGTAATACCTCTGAGCGTAATGACAGTTTCATAGGAAAATTTTCTTTTGCTACTGATAACGACCACGTGCAAACGAGCGTCCAATCTCACTTGATTAGAGAGGGTTGAGTCACAGCCGTGGTCTCCAAGATTGGGCATGAAAGGGGAGCTTGCTAAACTGAACGGTGCTGAATACTGTTGCGTAGCCCAATCTTTAACGCCATATCTACAGGCATTACTAACGTCGCCACACGATTGTCCTTTCCGCACAAACCGGTTGCGGCAGCATGCTGTACGGCGTCGCAGTGGACCCTGGTTTTTCAACAGACGTCTAAAAATCTACGGTGTGCGCTGTTCGGACTTCAACCAACTATTCCAAAAACTTCAGACTGGATTCGCCTGGTTTCGATTACCTTTGAACATGCACTATTTATTTCGTTCAGCGAATCTAATAGAGATATATTCAATTGCTGTTCGAAATTTTATATATTGGCACACCCCTAGAAAGTATCCAAATTAAACACGGACCAGAAACGTAGGCACACAAAACAACCGGAGGCCAGCAATTGTGCTACGTCAGCAGCAACCAACAACAATCGACCTGCAATCATAGTGGATAGATGGAGCTAATCAGCGAGTTGCTGGCTGCAGTTGTGCTGATGCAGTCTTCGTCATGCATGCTTTTGTAGTTGACTGCGAGATATTCGTGCTCTTCTAAGCCAATCCTCTTCCAAAAATGCTTACATTTAGAGCAGCGAATGGCATCTATATTAAAATGGCAGAGACACAAAATTCGCAATGTGGACAAATGATATGATTTGTTTCCTGGGCGTAAGGAGACGCCTTATAGCAAGCTTCAAGTGCAGGCGTTGAGTGGGAGATTGTTTATTATGATGTATTGTTTTCGGGGAATCCTCCAAGGTCTAATAAGAAAGTAATTACTCTCTTATTACAAATAGACTCCACTCTGCGGCCTTCCCCTAAAACATTGGACCAACACCGTGGCCGCTTGAAATTTTTGATGAATTCCCTCTTGCCGAATCATATCCTAGCCGCCCCGGTTAGCTGAGTCGGTAAAGCGACTGTCCCGGTTAAGCGGTGGTCTCGGGCTCGAACCACGGAGCAGGCCGAATTTTTCTTTATTTACGAAGTCTTTGTAGAAGCTGTATAGCTTTATCTCCTGGCCAAATGGCTGCGCTCTGGTAGGCAATATTGAGTAACTACTCCCTTATTATAACTTAATATATTTTGAATGTCCTCTGAGGAGCCACTCGGCATTCATACCCACATTGAATGACGTTAAGGTGCACTTGTCCCAATTACCATGACGTCACCAAACCCACTGGCTGTTCACAGGAACAGCCAGCGCATGCTGGTGACGCCGATGTCATAAGGGATGTGGCAGTTCAGGTTATCCGGTCGACCGTGACGTTGTGGTGCACTTCAACTCTCACTTCACGGTCAAAACTCTCAGTTCACGGTGAAAAATTGTTCAGAATTAATTATTCGTGCTGTGCTCTGATTATTTTAGCTAATTTTCACTGTTACTGTTCTTTAGGCGTCTTTCAGGGCAAGAAAGATGGACACCCAGAAACTCGTGTGTGTACCTCTTTAAGACAATGCGAGGCACATTTTCTTCTTGAGTAGAACCCAGGCGAGAATGGTGCTTGCGCAACATATCAGCGGCCCGCTTGGTCGATATAAACCTCTCGCATGACAGAGAACTTTTGTACACCGTAGTTGTGGCACATTTCACAAAAATGTTATCGTGCTGTGTCGCACACGCTGGATTCCTTGACCAGGATCATGTTATATATACTTGGGCGAAAGCACGAAGGCTTGCGTGGAGTTTAAAATAAAACGTTTATGCCCTTGCTGACAGCTAATAATAATTGGTTTTTTTGGGGAAAGGAAATGGCGCATTATCTGTCTCATATATCTTTGGACACCTTAACCGCGCCGTAAGGGAAGGGATAAAGGAGGGAGAGAAAGAAGAAAGGAAGAATAGGTGCCGTAGTGGAGGGCTCCTGCATAATTTCGACCACCTGGGGATCTTTAACGTGCACTGACATCGCACAGCACACGGGCGCCTTAGCGTTTTTCCTCCATAAAAACGCAGCCGCCGCGGTCGGGTTCGAACCCGGGAACTCCGGATCAGTAGTCGAGCGCCCTAACCACTGAGCCACCGCGGAGGGGCGCTGACAGCTACTTTCTCTGTATTTCAGGTCAGCTTGTGCACATAATGCATAGATTTACATTTTTAATGTGGCTGCGTTTTTATGGAGGAAAAACGCTAAGGCGCCCGTGTGCTGTGCGATGTCAGTGCACGTTAAAGATCCCCAGGTGGTAGAAATTATTCCGGAGCCCTCCACTACGGCACCTCTTCTTCCTTTCTTCTTTCACTCCCTCCTTTATCCCTTCCCTTAAGGCGCGGTTCAGGTGTCCAACGATATATGAGACAGATACTGCGCCATTTCCTTTCCCCCCAAAACCAATTTTTATTATTATGTGCACTGCATACAATGTCAGCCTTCTTCGCATCGTCCTATTTTCAGAGGAGTCTCCTCATTCCAAAGGGCTCCAAGAAAACCGGCGAGTTCCAAACGCTGGAATCGCTTGTCAGAGCTCCTTTTGATGAAATGGTGGCAACTGATGACATTTTATTTGACTGTCTGCACTAGTAGCGTTGCGTGGTCGTCGCGAAGGTTAGACCGGAGGGAGTTATCCAGTTCCTCCAGTAAGAAGTTGCAGTCCGTCACCACGCAGGACCCATATAAAGTCCCCAGCTTCGCAGCCATGGCAGAAGTACTCACAAAGGACATCGTCGGAACCAGTGCGACTTTTAAACATTGAAGTCTCCCTACCGGTGAACTATTCGTACTCTGTCTGAAATTATCGAAAATCTACAATCTGTGCCATTCAAGAAAGTGTGCGGCCTGTCGGTTGATAGCTTTATTGAGCTTCTACCCTGTTATCTTTCCTACAACTGCGTTGATTTGAAGGGTTCTTTAATCCTGGAGGAAACGTTATATGTGTTAACTCTAGCTTTGCTCCAGTGTTGCACAAGATAATTTTAGGAAATTTAACTGACTTCAAGGCTCACTGATGACAAGCGTGTGCGCAGTTTTGCGTTACGTTCATGAGTTTCTGATTATTTAAAGCTTTTAGGCAATGAATTCTAGCTTGTGGTCGCAGATTTTAAACGCCTTACGGGTTTAAAATCTTCGTCACACACTATTAATTCACTCATTACGTTCATAGGGACCACACCATTACATATTTGAACTTCAGCTAAAATCTCAAATTTTGGATATTTTTGGTTGCGTTTTTACCTAGATGAAGAACTAAATTTTGCCCTAGGGGCCTCACAGTCAAATACCTTGAAAAGAGGGGTTGCTATGAACTCTTTTCGGAAAGGTGGTTTGACAAGTGGTTCGAGTGTTTGGAAGCCACGGCTTTTCCAAGCGCGCTTTTGAAATTGGGGGATGAATCCTTGGTCCAGAACATAAAAATAACAATGTGAAGCAAGCTCACATTGTAGGCGGTGCACGATTGACATCTGTAGTTCCGCTTTATACGCACAGGGTGGTCTGCAAAGTTAAGAAAGCAGCTGTCAGGCAAGGCGTAGATGTTACCTTCGCAGCTCAGTGCAAGATTTGGAGCTAGTGCTCGCGTATATCGCGGATCAGGTCATGAGATCCAGCATGTGCTACATAGCATGGGAACTTTCTCGCGACATGTGACACACTTGTGGTGTATACGAGTCCTATGATATGCGAAAACGTCTACATCGGCCACAGAGGCCAATGATTGGCTGCGGAAGCATCATGCTTCATTTCATTCTAATGATGAAGCAAACATGTCTCACTACTGCCGAAAGCCGAGATACCACCCGGTGTCCAACACGGCAGCTTTCTTGGAAAAGACAGAGGCAAGACGCTAACTCCTCGAAGCCTACTAAATCTGTATGTGTGGCGACGATTGCGTCAGAACAACTTTCGTCTGCTTGTTGGATAAACAAAGAGGTCTTCTAGATATCTAGCTGCTGTTGTCCGCTATCTCTCCAATATCATGACACCATCAGTCATCCGGGCGGACATAATTGCATTACTAAGTCATGACTGTCCTTGTCTAATTGCTGTGTGTACCTCCTTTATGTGACTGCATTTGTTGGACTGGTGTTCGCTTCAAGTACCAATATACCAACTGGCTAAGATTTTGGCCCTTGTGCAAGCCTGTCCATCCTTTCTCCGGTTAGATTTGCTCCTTTCACCAGTGCATGCCGTCCGGCCTGCTAAAAGTTCACGTCGCAATAATGCGCACTGCATCCAGTGTACGTTTCCTTCTGCGTGGTTTCGAAACGCTCAGGGTTCTGCAGTGTAGATGACAGCGGTTTTTCGACACCGCGTAAAAGGTGGAAAGCATGAGCACGCCTGACTAAATCTGGCACAAATTAAAAGAGAAAAAATTGGAGGACGCTTACGCTTCGCCTTTAAGAGTGGAACGTGACACCGTGTTACAGCACTGCCAGGGTGTCCACGGAACGCCATCGCCCGTTCGGCGCTACGCCTTGCCCCTTAGACAAATCGCTCTGCGACGTATGGTGAAACGGACGCGTGGAGCGGCAAACCACGTAGAAGCGCTACCAAGCAAGGCACTCAAGTTGCAGTCGTAGTTCGTGGGCACATCGTTCTCGACAAACCCGATGCCGCGAACGCCATGCGCCGAACGAACGGGCAGCAAGCCGCATGCTTCGTAGTGAACGCGGTTTGGATGTGCGCTGCGTTGTTCGCCGCTCACCGCGTGATTCCTGCGTGCCCGCACGGCCCCACTGCGCCCGAACAAGATATATGTAAGACGCGCCACTTCCTTTGCTTAAAATCAATTTTCATTTCATTTGGGCCCCGCCGCGGTGGCTCAGTGGTTAGGGCGCTCGACTACTGATCCGGA
This sequence comes from Amblyomma americanum, assembly GCF_052857255.1. Taxonomy (NCBI): domain Eukaryota; kingdom Metazoa; phylum Arthropoda; class Arachnida; order Ixodida; family Ixodidae; genus Amblyomma; species Amblyomma americanum. Next base: position 19,002,412 of record NC_135501.1, read on the forward strand.
GTTCCCGGGTTCGAACCCGACCGCGGCGGCTGCGTTTTTATGGAGGAAAAACGCTAAGGCGCCCGTGTGCTGTGAGATGTCAGTGCACGTTAAAGATCCCCAGGTGGTCGAAATTATTCCGGAGCCCTCCACTACGGCACCTCTCTCTTCCTTTCTTCTTTCACTCCCTCCTTTATCCCTTCCCTTACGGCGCGGTTCAGGTGTCCAACGATATATGAGACAGATACTGCGCCATTTCCTTTCCCCCCAAAACCAATTATTATTATTATTTCATTTGGCTTTCCTTACGGTGCGTTTCGGGTGTTCACAAAGATATGTGAGACAAGCCTCACTTCCTTTCCTTAAAACCAATTTTCATTTCATTTTCCTTCCCTTGCGGCGCGGTCCATGTTGTCCACCGAAATATGTGACAGGCGTCCCTTCCTTTCCTTGCGCTGCCGTCGCGCGCTATCTGTTGGCACAGTGGCGAACATTGCGAGGAGGAGGAGGAGGAGGGATTTCTCGCTCATGGACGACGCCGACGACACCGGCTTTTCTGCGACACGAGCTCCTTAACGCTGTCGCGTTAAAAGAGAAATTCAACTTGCCCCGCCGGGGTGGCTCAGTGGTTAGGGCGCTCGACTACTGAACCGGAGTTCCCGGGTTCGAACCCGACCGCGGAGGCTGCGTTTTTATGGAGGAAAAACGCTAAGGCGCCCGTGTGCTGTGCGATGTCAGTGCACTTTAAAGATCCCCAGGTGGTCGAAATTATTCCGGAGCCCTCCACTACGGCACCTCTTCTTCCTTTCTTCTTTCACTCCCTCCTTTATCCCTTCCCTTACGGCGCGGTTCAGGTGTCCAACGATATATGAGACAGATACTGCGCCATTTCCTTTCCCCCCAAAACCAATTATTATTATTATTATTAACGCCGCATTCCACCGCATAGCTGCCTATATTTAAAAAAAATGAATATTCTGTTTCTGATAAAACAGGGAGGAAAAATAGCAATATCCATGTGACAACTATATCGATCAACGAGCACTAATAATTGGATATTATGCCGTAATTACATGTGCGATCGTGTGGGCAGCTGCTTCGTTTACAACAAATACACTCCCTGGTGCAAAAACTGGAGCCCAGGCCGGAGGTTTGAAGTCACTTTCTAATGTCAAGTTCAATGCTAGATTTTATTCGCATTTTAGCAATACTCCATAATGCTTTTGTCTAAAATGCGTATCCTGCACGGAACACTCTCTACAGATCTTAATACGAAAATGTTTACATGTCTCTACAAAAGACAGAACTGAAGAAACAGCTGGCAGAAAGTGTTCAAGTAATAATAGGCTACGCGCTATTCAATTTGTTCTAGGTTGTGTCTTTTAAGCCATTGTGTTGTCATGTTGCAAGCGTGTCAAATGAAATGCTTCTTAAAGCATCGTTGGACGTTTTCAGAGCAGAAAAAAACAGAGAATCCTAGTTTGCACATATTAACAGATAAATGAGTGAGATTCGTTTCCACATTTTTTTTCCGTTGGTTGCATCGCACAAGGACTAAATAAGGTGCCTCTTTCAGCGATGCTATGCGAAGACGCTGCACATGGGGCTGGAACAACTCTACTGCCTCCTGGTAAGGAAAATCTCTAACTCGCGCCACTTGCGAATGGCTCACTACTACAGATGAGTTTTTGGCTTTGTGCAACGTATTCGGATGCGGAGACCACATACGACTGGCGATTTGCTGGTTCAACTTTCTTGTGTTCTGGCGACAAAATGTCGTTCGCATATTTTCTTGCCACCACTTCACCAAGATCTATTCTCACACCATCACTTACTCTGACCCCTCATCAGATTAGGATTATAAGAGGCCCCTTTGCAACGCTCCAGAAGAAAGGCCGCACGCATGCGCGCTATCAGTGTTGGCGCTGCTTTTACATTCTGCATATAAATGTCCATTCATCAGTGTAATTTCAGTCCTTAGTTTCGTTGCGCGTTAAAGATCCCCAGGTGGTCGAAATTATTCCGGAGCCCTCCACTACGGCACCTCCTTCTTCCTTTCTTCTTTCACTCCCTCCTTTATCCCTTTCCTTACGGCGCGGTTCAGGTGTCCAACGATGTATGAGACACATACTGCGCCATTTCCTTTCCCCCAAAACCAATTATTATTATTATCATTAGTTTAGTTACCTGCCGTTCCGAGTTTACGTTCGTCCTTGTTTATTATTTCATCTCTGAGCATAACCAAGCGTCCATGCAGCAGAAAGCAGCTGCGATTATTTCACTGCTGTGGACAAAAACAGAACGTGGGGAGACTTTACTGCAGACAAACAAGCCCCACTATGACCGCAAGGCTTTATGATCTCGAGAGTACCGGAACGTTGGAATACCGCTAATGACGATAAGAAAGGGGCCGCCAAGGAATTGAAAAATACACACCTTTCTATTTCTTACAAAGTATTTACTAAGGTAATCGCTAATAGAATCGGGACAACCTTATACTTCAATCAACCAAATGATCAAGCAAGCTATCGGAAAGGGTGCTCGAAATATGTATCATATTCACACTGTCAAACATGATGTAGAAAAATGCGCAGAATAGAACCAACCCCTATATAAAGCCTCCAATAAATACAAGAAAGCATTTGACTCGGTGGATACCTCAGCAGCCATGCAGGCATTGCGGAATCAGGGTGCAGAATAGGCTTATGCGATAATACTGGAAGATATCTATAGCAACTGCACATATCCATGAAGTCAGCAATAACATTCCAATAAGGAAGGGTGTCAGGCAGGGAGACACGATGTATATGGTGCTATTGATTGCCATTTTCCAGCAGGCATTCCGGGGCCGACATTTTGAACATTTGGTGATAAAAGCTAATAGAGGACGCCTCCATAATCTGCGATTCGCTAATTACATTGCCTTGATGAGTCATTCAGGAGGTGAACTGCAAATCATGATCAGTGAGTTAGACAGGCAGAGCAGAACGGTGGGTCTAAAAGTTAACTTGCAAGGGTGGTCAGACGGGCTAGTTGGTAGTTCATATTTGGAAAAAGACAGCGCACCTTAAGACAAGAACTGAGGAAGATATAATAACACAGCGCTGACTTGAAATTATTCTTGTATTGCAGAACGACACAATATATATATAGGAAAATTGGCCGGGAATGCATGGGAAGCAGCTGCTTGGATTGCACGTGACATAAAGATAACTAAGGTGAAAAGACACGAGACAGCAATGCTGTACTTGGGAATGAATAAAAGGTAAGGGCTGGTAAAGGATGGCGCCGAAAGGCGGCAACGGAGTAACAAATGACAATATGCGATAACAACATGAAAACAAAGAGGAAAAAGAAGCCAAAAGGCCGTTAAATGCAAAGTGAAGGTAAAATGCATTAAATGGTCAAAAAGGCCGTTAAATGCAAAAATAAAATAAAACCCATTAAAGGAGCCAAAAAGCCGGAATAAAAACCGATGCCAAAAGAGCCAATAAGAGCTAAAGGCTGAATTCAGAACCCATCCATTAAAACATCCAAGTTTGGGCAGAACTACATAATCAGTCCAACGGAACCTGGCCCAAATAATCGGACTCCCGTTTGACCCGCCGCGGTGGCTCAGTGGTTAGGGCGCTCGACTACTGATCCGGAGTTCCCGGGTTCGAACCCGACCGCGGCGGCTGCGTTTTTATGGAGGAAAAACGGTAAGGCGCCCGTGTGCTGTGCGATGTCAGTGCACGTTAAGGATCCCCAGGTGGTCGAAATTATTCCGGAGCCCTCCACTACGGCACACCTCTCTTCCTGTCTTCTTTCACTCCCTCCTTTGTCCCTTCCCTTACGGCGCGGTTCAGGTGTCCAACGATAAATGAGACAGATACTGCGCCATTTCCTTCCCCCCCAAAAAAACCAATTATTATTATTATTTTAGAGCTATCGTTGGCATGATCACACAATCTTCTCCTAGCTTTAGAATGTGGGCGGCTTCTGTGATTTTACGTGTGAGTTGATGTGCATTCTTCGCGATGACAGTGCATTCATGGAAAAAGGGCTCACAGCAACTGGAGCTGCATTTTAGGTAATCGACTCCCGGGTTTCTCATTACAGTGTTGTAAACATTATTGGAATGCTCCATAAGATGCGTATTGAGGCAACGCCCGGTTTGTCCCACGTAAACCTTGCCACAGCTCAAGTGCCGAGAGCTCCTGCCATCGCTGGGCAGTGGCGCATCGCTTAACTACTGCGGATTGCGCAAGGAGTGGTATGTTGGCCCGACGGATCTGTAAAATGTAATGAAGAGAATGCTAAATTTTTTATATGTGGGCATTAATTAACCCACTAACGCTATGCTGTAGCTTCATACTCTTAAGGCGGAGATCAAGTGCCCCCAGCAATGTTTTTGCAATACTGTAATGTCCGAAATAAAAATCGCACCCATTGTACATTTAACATGCCTATGACAATACATGCGTTTATCACATCGGAAGCATTACTATAAATACATTATGAAACTGAATTTTTAGATGTGGTGCGACATTTCATGGGGAATATCGAAAGCAAAAATACTGCACATTATCCGCCTGGAGATAGTCTCAAAACGCAAACTTTTTGCGCATATTATTCATACACTGTACCTAGGCAAATGCTGCACACATCATGTTTTACAGTGTGAATCGGTCAAACAACGCGCACAAGCGAATACCTTCAATGCCTTTGAGAGAGGAGTGAGGATAACTCTTCGTAACCGCTTATACATCTTCCCATCGTTCATTTAATCATCCGTCATCTCGTCAACAGTCAGCCAGGAGTAGCGAGGCAAACCTCTCTGCTGCTCAACAAAATTTTTCGCCTCTTTCTTCGGTTCATTGGTGAAAGCCAGAAGGCAGTAACCTCTTACAAGCAGCAATGAAATTCCTAAGTATTAGGCTAACAAAATAAATCGTTACGCATGAATCATCATCATCAGCAACCTGCGTATGCCCACTGCAGGGCAAAAGCCTTTCCGATATCTCTTTAATTAAACCTGTCCTAGCCCAGCTGCGCCCAACTTACCCTCGCAAATTTCTTAACCTAATCCGCCCACCTAACCTTCTGCCGCCCCCTCCTACGCTTGCCTTCACTTCGAATCGAGTCCGGTATTATCAAGGGCCACTGGATATCTTGCTTTTGCATTACACGCCCTGGCCAAGCCAATTTCCTCGGTTTGATTTCGACTAGGATGTCATACACCCCCCCCCCCCGTTTGTTCTTGACCCACTCTGTCTTCTGCCACTTTCCATACCTTGCTGCGGTGTTTGTATGCTGAACCCTTTTCGTAATCCTCCACGTTTATGCTCCATAGGTGGGTACCTGTAAGATGAAGACGTTATATACAATTCCTTGGAGGGAAATTGATAAACTGGAATTCATGATGTGAGAAAATCTGCCAAGTGCTCTCCACATCATCTTCTAGTTATTTCGCCCTCGTAATCCGGACATGCGGTCACCTCCTGCCCTAAGCAGACGCATTGCCTTACCACTTTAGGCACCTCACTACCAACTTTAAACTGGAGTTCTCTTCCGAGACTGTTTGAAATTTGTTTGGGTTTATGTGTATTCATTTTTAGACCCGCCGTTCTGCTGTGCTTAATTCATTGATGATGCTTTGTAGTTCATGTCGTGAGTAGCTTAGGTAGGCAATGCCATCAGAGAACTGAAGATTACCAAGGTATTTTTCATTGCCTCTTATTCCCAACAGTTCCCAATCTAGCCCTCTGAGCACCCTAGTAAACAGGCAGTGAACATCATTGACGAGACCGTGACTCCCTGCTTGGCCTCGTTCATTATTGGAATTTTATTTTAGAAGGACTTGATTGTAGGCCAGTTGCAAGGACATCGTGAGGAGCAAAACCACAAAACAAGACTGGACTGAGGCAGGCGACAACACAGGGCGGTAATTTTATTGCTGGCTTTATGGAGGGCTATGGTAGCTGTGCAGCCGTTATAGATAACTGCCCGTATTTTTACATAATGCTCTTTTTAACCCTGATTCCGCAATGCCTGCATGATTGCTTACCTTCCAAATTAATCAGACGTTGTTCGTAATCTATGAAGGCTACAGTTAGGGGTTGCTTATATTCGGCACATTTGGCTATCGCCATACAGATAGTATGAATATAGCCTTGAGTTGAGTATCTCTTAGGAAAGCCTGCTTCATCATTTCGTTGATTGAAGTGTACGTTTTTCCCCACTATATTATCTAATAGGCAATGGGCCTTAAAGGCAGCGGACAGTAAGATGGTTAGGTGCAACGGGAGAAGGAAAGATAACCTAAATGTTGGAAATGAAAGGAAACCGGCAACTAGCGGTGTTACAGGCAGTCATCTGAGTTTCCGTATGTTTTGGGGTGCTTCGCAGCTATACGCTCTGCACACCCGCATTGTCTCGTCGTGCGTCTAGATTTACAAGAGCGGAGCAGCACTGGGCCTCCAAGTACCTGTTTAAGTGCACCTCAGAAGAAGTTCGTGCAACAGCACGCAACAGCGACAAGGAGAAAGAGCTGTGTACAGCCAATGGTCGCTACAGCGATAGCGCAGAGGTAGAGCGTCCGCCTCGCGTGCAGGAAGAACGGGGTTCGAATTCCGTTGCAGCGCAATTCTCAACCGGGATCGAAGAAAAAAAGCTCCGCGTGTCGAAGCAATTGCATAACATGGCCTGGGGTGCGGCCTGATCTCGGTGACAAGAACGGAGAACGCGCTCCATCACCAGAACAGGATTTGGACACCCTGGTGGAGTACTTGGCCACAACCTTCTATGATCAAACCAATTAACCCTCGGCCCTCAGTCCCCAGCGGCTGCGGAACAAGAGACCAAGGCGGCGGTGAGATCTGTGCCGCAGCGGACAGTGCTAAGAATCTCTGGCTCCGCACAGGCCGCCATTTGAATCTGAACCTGGCAACGTTTAACGCTAGAACGCTATATAGTGAGGCAAGCCCAGCATTGCTATTCGAGGATCTATCGGGCATTAAATGGGATGTCATAGGGCTTAGTGAAGTTAGGAGGACAGGTGAGGAGTATGCATTACTAAAGGACAGACACATACTGTGCTATCGCGGATTAGCGGATAGACGAGAACTAGGTTTGGATTCCTCATTAATAGGGATATAGCTAGCGACGTAGACGAGTTCTACAGTATTAACGACAGGGAGGCAACTATCGTAATTAAGATCAATAGGAGGTACAAGCTGAAGGTGGTGCAGGCCTACGCGCAAAAATCCAGCCGTGATGACGAGACCGTTGAAAGCGTCTATGAAGACGCGGAATCGGCAATGAACAGAGTAAAATCACAGTACACTGTACTGATGGGCGACTTCAATGCGAAGGGCAAGAAGCAGGCTGGCGACCAGACGGTAGGCGGCTATGGGAGAGGTTCTAGGAGTAGCAAGGGAGAGTTATTAGTAGAGTTCGCAGATAGAAATAAGTAACGTATCATGAATACCTTCTTCCGCAAACGAGTGAACAGGAAGTGGACCGCGAAGAGCCCCAGTAGTGAGACTAAAATTTAAATTGACTTCATACTATGCGCTCAACCTGGCATGATTCAGAATGTGGACGTCGTCGGAATGGTGCATTGTAGCGACCACAAAATGGGAAGGTCACGAATTAGGTTAGATTTGAAGAGGGAACGGAAGAAGATAGTGAAGAGGAAGTTCATTAACGAGTTAGCGGTAAGAGGGAAAATAGAGCTATTCCAGATATCGCTGAAGAATAGATATTCAGCTCTAATTGAGTAAGACGATCTTAATGTTCATACAATGAACAATAATCTGACAGCTATCATTACGGAGTGCGCAGTAGAAGTAGGTGGTAGGACGGTTCGACAAGATACTGGCAACCTATCTCCGGAGACGAAAGATCTCATTAAGACTCGCCAAAACACGAGGGCGTCTAATCCTACAGACAGAATAGACCTATCTGAGCTATCGAAGTTAATAAACTCAATGTTGCCGACATAAGGAAGTTTAATATGGAGAGACTAGAACATGCTACAAAGAACAGAGGGAGCCTAAAGGCAGCGAAGAGGAAACTAGGCATAGGTAAAAGCCAGATGTATGTGTTAGGAGACAAGAGACAGTTTTAGCTGTGCGTACGCAAAGAGTTAGCGTACGCGAGGAGTTTGAGGGGACGGTAGTGCGCATGCGCAGAACGCAAGCGCAAGCCTTGCGTCTTGCGTACGGTAGCCTTGCGTACGCTAGCCAGCGGAGTTTACGTTGCGGCGCTTGCGTGGCTTGCGTACGCTAACTTTGACAAGATGGCGGCGCCCTGCTCGCCCGCTTCGGAATAAATACATGTCGCCGCTGGATTCTCCGACGCAACAGCTCGCTAAAATGGTAGCGGTTCGCATTTATTTCGCCTAATCTTGCCCACACGTAGCGGTATAAGCGATAACTAGCCCCTGTTTTTCAGATAATTTGGCGATCTTCAAGCTCCTAGGCCTAACTATATTCAGTGTGTTTTCCTCGTAGCAACGACACCTGGCGAAGCAGTTTTCAAACTTTTAGCCAGATCTTGCATTTTCTTCGGTTTGCATAGTTTTTCTTCTTGGAACAAAAAAGGCTCCCAATGCACTCACAGTAATTATCAGTAATCACGGATGAAATTTTCTTCAACCGAGCGTTGATGTCGTTTGACTTCTTGTCACTAGATGGCGCCACGTGCGCCTGAGGGACGCTACGGCACGGTCAGCTAAAACTATACCTCGGAGCGGACAGCGTAACGCACGCAGCGCCGTAGCTCTTTGCGTACGCAAGCACTTGCGTACGCAACGCTAAAACTGTCTAAGGATGGCAATGTCTTTGGCAATGCGGATAAGATAGTTAAGGTGGCTGAAGAGTTCTACACAAATCTATATAGTAGCCAGTGTAATCAGAACATTAATGAGAGAGACAGTAGCGTACAGCAATGCGTCACCCTGCCAGTAACTAAAGAGGAAGTAAAAATAGCCTTAGGAGCTATGCAATAGGGATAGCAGCTGGTGAGAAACAGTTAAGAGCAGATCTATTAAGGGCGGAGGGGAGATAGGGCTAGAAAAACTAGCCAAACTGTATACGCAATGCCTTATAAACTCGACCATACCAGAATCTTGAAAGAAAGAACACAATCTTAATTCTTACGAAAGGATACGCCAAAGACTTGAAAAACTACAGACCGATCAGCTTACTGTCCGTGCATACAAGGTATTTATTAAGGTAAATGCTCAGAAAGTCCGGGCAACTTTAAACGTTAACGAACCAAATTATCAGGCTAGCTCTCGTAAAAGATATTCCTCAATAGATCATATTGACGCTATCAATCGGGTAACAGAAAAATGCGCAGAATATAACCAGTCTCTATATAAGCCTTCATTGATTTCGAGAGAACATTCGACTCAGTGAAATCCTCAGCAGTCATACAGGCATTGCGTAATCAGGGTGTAGAACAGCCTTACGTGAAAATACTAGACGATATATATAGGAACTGCACTGCTACCATAGTACTCCATAAGGTCGACAATAAAATTCCAATAATGAAAGGCGTCAGGCAAGGAGACAAGACCTCGCCAATGCTATTCACCGCCTGTTTGCAGGAGGTATACCGAGGCCTGAATTGGGAACAGTTGGGAATAAGAGTGAATAGAGAATACCTAAATAATCTTCGATTCGCTGATGACATTGCTTTGCTGAGTCACAGGAGTTGAACTGCAAATCATGATCAATGATTTAGACAGGCAGAGCTGAATGCTGGGTCTAAAAATAAACATGCAGAAAACTAAAGTAATGTTCAACAGTCTAGCAAGGGAACAGTAGTTCACAACGGGCAGCGAAGGCCTGGAAATGGTAATGGAATACGTCTACCTAGGGCAGGTAGTGACAGCTGATCGGGATCATGAGGGGAAAATAACTAGAAGGATAAGAATGGGGTGGATCGCATATGGCAGGTTCTCTCAAATCATGAATGACAGTTTACCAATTTCCCTCAAGAGAAAAGGGTACAACAGCTGTTTCTTACCGGTACTCACCTACGGGGCAGAAACGTTCAGCTTAAGTTTCAGCTTAAGAGTTCAGCTTAAGTTAAGGACAACGCAGCGAGCAAGGGAAAGAAAAATGATGGGTGTAACGTTAAGAGATCGGAAGCGGGCAGAGTGAGTAACAGAACAAACGCGGGTTAACGACAACCTAGTTGAAATCAAGTGGAATAAATGGGCCAGGGCGGGGCATGTGATTTGAAGGCAGGATAATCGCTCGTCCTTAAGGGTAACGGAGTGGATTCCAACAGAAGGCAAGCGTAGCTGGTGGCGAGAGAAGATTAGGTGGGCGGATGAGATTAAGAAGTTTGCAGGCATAGGGTGGGCGCAGCTGGCAAAGGACAGGGTTAATTGGAGAGATGTGGGAGAGGCCTTTGCCCTGCAGTGGGTGCAGTCAGGCTGATGATGATGATAGCCAATCTTACACGCGCCTCCACGTTAGCAAACGATCCGCTCGGCGTGTTCTCGTCGTCAAAGTACCAAAACGCTGGGCTGCATTGCTGCCCTACGAGGACTATTATTGCAGAATTTAAATATTCCCGCACGTACCAGTCGCTACACATGAGCCGTCCATAGTCCACTTCACGTAGTCACAACCGTTTCATTAGCAACCTCTGCGACTAGCTCAGCGCCACGGTTCTTCACTCCTTATTTTAAATTTCAATCCCGTACATTCCTTCCCCCCCCCCCCTCCTTCCTTTTTCAACTATGCCTCATGGCACACTTCTCGAATAAAAAAAAACATGAGCCGTCGTGACGGTGGCTCGGCGGTGACAGCGACGCTGCCGACTACTCGGCGCAAGGACTTTCTTGCCAGACCCACCGCCTCAGGCCTCAAAAACATCGCACGCTGTGCGAGGTTGAGGGGGCTGAATGTAGGCCGAAGTTGTTTACGAGATGTTCGTTGCTGGAATCGGGAACGGAATCCATCGTAACGTCGGTGCAAACGTAAAGGAAACGACGATGGCTGATAGATGCCTTCAATATTTTGGCAGCGGCGGCAGCTCGTGGGAACACCTGCTCATCGAGGAATCCTGCTTTTTACAGGTTACGTGCTGTTTCTCTGCTGACACAAGCCATCGTGGGAACCTTTGGACGCGGTTCCGGCTCTGCACAAAGCCCTGCCAGCAGTGCCGCGCTGCAAGCCCCGAAGCCCTGATTACCTCGCATCGCCATTTCAACGAACTCTGCCAGCGCATGCGCAGTTAGCACACTGCGGGAACTGATATAACTGGGCGTCTTCCTGCTCGGTGGTCATTTGGCAGCGGCGGCAGCTCGTGGGAACACCTGCTCATCGAGGAATCCTGCTTTTTACAGGTTACGTGCTGTTTCTCTGCTGACACAAGCCATCGTGGGAACCTTTGGACGTGGTGCCGGCTCTGCACAAAGCCCTGCCAGCAGTGCCACGCTGCAAGCCCCGAAGCCCTGATTACCTCGCATCGCCATTTGAACGAACTCTGCCAGCGCATGCGCAGTTAGCACACTGCGGGAACTGATATAACTGGGCGTCTTCCTGCTCGGTGGTCATTTGGCAGCGGCGGCAGGTCGTGGGAACACTTGCTCATCGAGGAATCCTGCTTTTTACAGGTTGGTGTACAAAGCACTCCTATTATTTTATCAACAATTAGCCAACAATGTTGCTGCTGCTGCCGCTGCCATGGTGTCACCCTGCAATTGTACTTTCCGTGATTTGTTGTAGCTGCTGCTGTGATTTTCAGCTATGTCTTATAATTGCCTCTCATGTCAGTTGCCCATTGACTTGGATGAAGGATCGGGGTCAGTGCAATGCTCAGAATGCTCGAGCGAGTACCACTTTGGCAAGTGCGCTGGCGTAACCGAGAAATCCTTTAAGGGAAAAACCGAAACCGCCAAGGCTAATTGGAGATGCCCAACATGCAGAAGCGCTGCGACACGCGTTCAAAGCGAAGTTGAAACCGATGTTCTCATGGCGATTAATCAAAAGCTCGAAAGCTTGCCTGCACTTGTTGAAAAAATCAGTGACATGGAAAAATCTGTTCAGTTCATGTCAGGAAAGTTCGATGAATTTGAGCAGAAGATAAGAAGACAGGACGCAGAAATAAAGGTGCTCAGAGAGCGGGTGGCAGAATTGGAAGAGAAGGACTTAGCTCGTGCTACAGTACAAGTTGATCTTGAACAACAAATCAATGACCTAGAATTTCGCAGTAGGCGGCTTAATCTGGAAGTACATGGTGTCCCTGTTGTCGCGGGCGAAAACCTGTTATCATCTCTGAATCAGATTGCCGATACGCTTCAAGTCCCTCAGCTCACTGACGCTGACGTCGCATCAGCTCACCGCCTGCCAGCCAGGAGAGATAAAATCCCCGGAATTATTATCCGATTTACCAAGCAGCAGACAAAGGACACTTGGCTTCAGAAAAGGAACGCGCTGAAAGACAGTGAATCAAACGTTTTCATTCAAGAAAACCTAACTCGCTACCACAGAGAACTTCTTAGGGACGCGAAGAATAAGGCAAAGGAAAAAGGCTATGCTTTTGTCTGGTATGTGAACGGAAAAGTTCTGGTTCGAAAGACCAGCGGTGCAGTTGCCATCGTTATTAAGACCAAAGCTGACCTTGATAGCCTGTAACTGACGCATTGTTCGCTCTAATTTGCTGAAAAAAAAAGTGATGGATGATACTCGCTATTATTTTCCCAGTGATGTGGATCAAGTGGTGTCAGGTTTTCCGGCGACCTCTTACAAATGTATTCACCTGAATACTAGGTCTGTGAAAAACAAAGTATTCTGCCTGGAAGAATTTTTCGCTAGTTTTTCCTTTGAATTCTCTGCAATAATGTTAACCGAGACGTGGAGCACAAGTGACTGTGATGTCTTCAGGTTGAAGAATTATACGACATATTATGAAAACAGACATGTTCGCGGCGGTGGTGTTGCATTATTGCTTCAGGATGACGTTGAAGGCGAATTACTTGAAGCATACACTTTAATTACCCCAGATTATGAAATTGTTTCAGTTTCTACACAAAGTGCTGTGGTTTCTGTGTGTTATTGCCCTCCTAACGGTAATATTGCATCATTTTTACAGTTTTATGACATGTTCCTGGCTTTTGTTGTTCAGTATCACAATAAGAAAACCTTAATAGCTTGTGGTGACTTTAATATTGACATGGGTAATCCAAACCTATCTGCTAGAGATTTTAATATGACTATTATGTCTAATGGCTTTGTTAACCTGATCATTACACCAACCAATGTCACAAGCGAAGGCCGTTCTGTTCTCGATTTAATTATTACTACCTCTATGCAGCTGAATGCTTTTTCTGGTGTTTTATCTTGTTGTGTTAGTGACCATCTTCCTGTGTTTGCTTGCATTGAGAACGCTAGTACAATAGGAAGTAAGTCCACATCAATCACATACCAAGCTATTACAGAATCATCATTGAAATCCTTTAGGGATGCGCTCATGAAAGTATATTGGAGTAAGATAGCTGAACTTCGTGATACAAATGTTGCCTATAATACATTTGTCGATTGCTTTAAACAGATATATCACGACTGCTTTCCTCTTGTAACACGTGTGAAAAGTCGCAGAATCCGCAAGCCATGGGTAACGCCAGAGCTTCGCAGAGAAATACAAATGAAAGACAAGCTGTATAGAAAATTTTTGAGCAGCCGGAAGGTTGAGGACCTTGCGGTATTTAAGAAATATAGGAACAAATTGACTAAAAAACTGAGGTCTGCACGAACAGCCTATCACGTGTCACTTCTAGATGTTAAGAATGCTCGAAATGGTGTACTATGGTCGAGATTAAATACACTTCTGCAGCGGGACAGTTCCCGCACTGCATTAAAATTAAATATTGATGGAAAGGAAGTTTCCAGCATTGAACTGGCTAATGTATTCAATACTTTTTTAACGAGCTTGGCTACCTGTGCTGTAGCACGTGCTGCCGGATCTGACGCTTGCAAATATGTTCGAATTCAGAATGATGAAACAATTTTTCTGCATCCAGTCACGGTAGACGAAGTAGTGTCGGTGATAACAAATCTTAACAATAGCAGTAGCTGTGATATTGATGATATCCAAATACGGCCAGTCAAGCATGTAGTTGACATAATTGCTCCCATACTTGCTCACATCTTTAACATCTGTTTAGAAACTGCAGTTTTTCCGGAAAAAATGCAATTAGCAAAAGTTGTTGTTCTTTACAAAAAAGGAGATCGCAACGCCCTCGCCAACTACAGACCAATCTCTATTTTGCCAGTGTTTTCAAAAGCATTTGAGAAAATGCTCCATCTAAGAATGTCAAATTTCATCCATAAATTTAACTTGCTAACACCATTTCAGTTTGGCTTCTGCAAAAGCAAATCAACTGAACTTGCATTACTCCAACAAAAGGAATATATAATAAAGCAACTTGAAAACAAAGCTATTGTCATTGGTGTATTTGTGGACTTCTCAAAGGCTTTTGACCTGGTAAATCATAAAATCTTACTAAACAAATTACACTACTATGGTATCCGAGGAAAAGCACTCTCATTGTTAAGTTCTTATTTGTCGTTTAGACAGCAAGTGGTGTACATAAATGGTATACGGTCTGAACCAAAGCCTGCGGTGTCCCCCAAGGCAGTACGCTAGGGCCTCTACTCTTCAATATTTACCTAAACGATATTGTCAACATTAGCGATAATACAAAGTTTTTTATCTATGCTGACGATACGAGCGTATTTTTTTCAGGTGAAAATGTTCATGAACTTATCAAACAATGTAATGCCACAATGAAAGCCCTTGAGGTCTGGTCTGCAGTTAACCTGATGCAAATAAACAAGAGTAAGACCAAAGCTGTCATATTTAGGCCGAAAAATAAAGTTATCCCACCGCACTATAATATTATATTAAACTCGCGGGCTGTAGAAATTGTTGAGCAGTTTAAATGCCTTGGGGTCATATTTTCTGCCAGTATGTCATGGGATTATCATGTCAATTATATCTTGAAAAAAATAGCTCAAATCACTGGTGTTATAGGCCGTCTAAAATACATACTTCCCACAAAAACTAACATGCTGGTATACAATTCAATATTCAACTCGCATTTAAACTATTGCCAGTTGGCGTGGGGCACTACAACATTCACTAACCTTGAACGTATTCATTTAATGCAAAAAAAGATATCTCCGAAATGCATATAATTTACCGTTCCGACATCCAAGTGCAGCTTTCTTTTGTCATTCCAGAGTTATTAAAGCACATAATCTTTATAAATATCGCCTCAGTGTTACTTTTAAAACAGAAATCAAGAAGAATGTAACAAATCTTAAAAATTTAGCAGAACTAAGGAAAAAAGAATCAGTCTATCCAACAAGACGTGGCCAAGAATGGACTGTGCCAACACCTCGGCTAAATCTTGGTAGGGAATGCCTTCAGTACACACTTCCATCTCTTCTAAATAGGTATATCCACATTAACCTCGATTTGTTTTCTTTTTCACGTCGTGAACTACATAATTTGTTTTTGAATAACATTGTTTAAGTTTCATTATGTATACATATTGCTGTTTCGTGTATTCTCCGGTGCTTCCTTGATGTGCTTGTTTTTTTTTTTTTTAAATTGTATAAACTCTTGTGTTGCCTCCCTGTCAATAATTAGGATTGTAGACTCGTCAAGCTGCCCAAGGGCAGCTTTTTTCTACGATTCCTCCATCTGTAGTGCTAGATGGGAAATAAACTTTGATTTGATTTGAACGTATGGCAGGCAGTAGTTTTCATTTAAGCTGCTGCTAGGCGGGAGCGTAGCGCTCGCCGCCAGCAACCGCACTGCCCTCAGTTCCGTTTCTGCCGCTTAACGTCACTTTTATCCTATTTTGTCATCAGATAGTTCCGAGTTTAAATTGTAGCGGCGAGTAAATGTTTTTAAACTTCGAATCCAAATCTCTTAGCAATAGATGCACCCTTCGCGGCCTGACAAGCGGCAACAGAGCCACAAAATGGCGAACTACCGAATTTTACCAACAAAAAATGTGATAGCGTTGCCCTCACTCTCCTTTTAATGATATTCTAGTCGAAATCAAAAGGAAGAAATTGGCTTGAGCAGGGCATGTATAGTGGAGGCAAGATGACCGCTGATCTTTTTAAGGCTAATGGATACCAAGAGGAGACAGGCATAGCAGGGGGCGGCAGAAAGTTAGGTGGGCGGATGGCATTAAGAAGTTTGAGAAAACACGGTGGCCGCAGCTGGTAAAAGACAGGGTTAATTAGAGAGACATGGGAGAGCGATTGGTCCTGCAGTAGGCGTAGTCAAGCTGATGATGACGATGAGTAACATTATCGATCTGCCATTTCTCAAGTACTTGACATGCTCTTTCTTATGAATCAAGATGATATTAGCTTTCTTCCAAGCTTCTGGTGCACTCGAAGTCGTATCCCATTGCATATACCGGGTGGATATTTTTTCTAGCACAATCTCCCGTCCGTCCTTCAACAGATATGCTCATAACTGTTTCTCCCCAGCTGCTATCCCCCTTTGCATAGTTCCTAAGGCTTTCCTTACTTCCTCTTTCGTTACTGGCGGGATGTCACATTGCTGTGTCATACTCCCTACCTCATTTACAACCTGATTACATTGGCTACTGTATAGACTTATGTAGAACTCTTTGTCTATTTTAACTATTTGATCGATATTGCTAATGACATTGCCCTCTTTGTCTATTAGAGAATACATCTCGCTTTTACCTATGCCTACTTTCCTCTTCACTGATATTAGGCTACCTCAGTTTTTTAGTGCATACTCGAATCTACCCATATTAAGCTCCCTTTTGTCGACTACCTTGCGCTTATTTATTAACGTTTATAGCGCTGCCAGTTCTATTATGTCCATAGGATTAAACGCTCTCATGATTTGGCGTTTCTTAATCAGATGCTTTGTCTCCAGAGACAGTTTAGCGGTACCCTGTCGAACCATCCTACCGCCTACGTCTGCAGCGCATTCCGTAATGATCTACCCATATTAAGCTCCCTTTTGTCGACTACCTTGCGCTTATTTATTAACGTTTATAGCGCTGCCAGTTCTATTATGTCCATAGGATTAAACGCTCTCATGATTTGGCGTTTCTTAATCAGATGCTTTGTCTCCAGAGACAGTTTAGCGGTACCCTGTCGAACCATCCTACCGCCTACGTCTGCAGCGCATTCCGTAATGATCTACCGATATTAAGCTCCCTTTTGTCGACTACCTTGCGCTTATTTATTAACGTTTATAGCGCTGCCAGTTCTATTATGTCCATAGGATTAAACGCTCTCATGATTTGGCGTTTCTTAATCAGATGCTTTGTCTCCAGAGACAGTTTAGCGGTACCCTGTCGAACCATCCTACCGCCTACGTCTGCAGCGCATTCCGTAATGATCTACCCATATTAAGCTCCCTTTTGTCGACTACCTTGCGCTTATTTATTAACGTTTATAGCGCTGCCAGTTCTATTATGTCCATAGGATTAAACGCTCTCATGATTTGGCGTTTCTTAATCAGATGCTTTGTCTCCAGAGACAGTTTAGCGGTACCCTGTCGAACCATCCTACCGCCTACGTCTGCAGCGCATTCCGTAATGATCTACCCATATTAAGCTCCCTTTTGTCGACTACCTTGCGCTTATTTATTAACGTTTATAGCGCTGCCAGTTCTATTATGTCCATAGGATTAAACGCTCTCATGATTTGGCGTTTCTTAATCAGATGCTTTGTCTCCAGAGACAGTTTAGCGGTACCCTGTCGAACCATCCTACCGCCTACGTCTGCAGCGCATTCCGTAATGATAGCTGTGAGATTATTGCTCATTCCTTGAACGTTGGGATCGTCGTCCTCAGTTGAAGCCGAATATCTGTTCTGAAGCGGTATCCTGAATTCATCTGCTTTCCTTGTAACCGCTAACTCGTTGATGGGCTTTCGCTTGACTAGTTTTTGGCGTTTCTTCAAGTTTCGGGTAATTCGAGGCCTTACCATACTGTGGTCGCTACCACGCACCCTTCAGAGGACCTCCACATCCTGCACGACGCCAGGATGTGTGTACAGTATGAAGTCAGTTTAAGTTTTACTCTCCACATTGAGGTTTTTCCATATTTCTTTATTCTTTATTCTTTATTCAAGAGTTACCCCGCATTTGCCCGAAGGCGTTATAGCAGGGGGGTTACAGATTGGCCTACCGCCTACGTCTGCAGCGCATTCCGTAATGATCTACCCATATTAAGCTCCCTTTTGTCGACTACCTTGCGCTTATTTATTAACGTTTATAGCGCTGCCAGTTCTATTATGTCCATAGGATTAAACGCTCTCATGATTTGGCGTTTCTTAATCAGATGCTTTGTCTCCAGAGACAGTTTAGCGGTACCCTGTCGAACCATCCTACCGCCTACGTCTGCAGCGCATTCCGTAATGATCTACCCATATTAAGCTCCCTTTTGTCGACTACCTTGCGCTTATTTATTAACGTTTATAGCGCTGCCAGTTCTATTATGTCCATAGGATTAAACGCTCTCATGATTTGGCGTTTCTTAATCAGATGCTTTGTCTCCAGAGACAGTTTAGCGGTACCCTGTCGAACCATCCTACCGCCTACGTCTGCAGCTCATTCCGTAATGATAGCTGTGAGATTATTGCTCATTCCTTGAACGTTGGGATCGTCGTCCTCAGTTGAAGCCGAATATCTGTTCTGAAGCGGTATCCTGAATTCATCTGCTTTCCTTGTAACCGCTAACTCGTTGATGGGCTTTCGCTTGACTAGTTTTTGGCGTTTCTTCAAGTTTCGGGTAATTCGAGGCCTTACCATACTGTGGTCGCTACCACGCACCCTTCAGAGGACCTCCACATCCTGCACGACGCCAGGATGTGTGTACAGTATGAAGTCAGTTTAAGTTTTACTCTCCACATTGAGGTTTTTCCATATTTCCTTATTCTTTATTCTTTATTCAAGAGTTACCCCGCATTTGCCCGAAGGCGTTATAGCAGGGGGGTTACAGATTGGCCTACCGCCTACGTCTGCAGCGCATTCCGTAATGATCTACCCATATTAAGCTCCCTTTTGTCGACTACCTTGCGCTTATTTATTAACGTTTATAGCGCTGCCAGTTCTATTATGTCCATAGGATTAAACGCTCTCATGATTTGGCGTTTCTTAATCAGATGCTTTGTCTCCAGAGACAGTTTAGCGGTACCCTGTCGAACCATCCTACCGCCTACGTCTGCAGCGCATTCCGTAATGATAGCTGTGAGATTATTGCTCATTCCTTGAACGTTGGGATCGTCGTCCTCAGTTGAAGCCGAATATCTGTTCTGAAGCGGTATCCTGAATTCATCTGCTTTCCTTGTAACCGCTAACTCGTTGATGGGCTTTCGCTTGACTAGCTTTTGGCGTTTCTTCAAGTTTCGGGTAATTCGAGGCCTTACCATACTGTGGTCGCTACCACGCACCCTTCAGAGGACCTCCACATCCTGCACGACGCCAGGATGTGTGTACAGTATGAAGTCAGTTTAAGTTTTACTCTCCACATTGAGGTTTTTCCATATTTCTTTATTCTTTATTCTTTATTCAAGAGTTACCCCGCATTTGCCCGAAGGCGTTATAGCAGGGGGGTTACAGATTGGCCTACCGCCTACGTCTGCAGCGCATTCCGTAATGATCTACCCATATTAAGCTCCCTTTTGTCGACTACCTTGCGCTTATTTATTAACGTTTATAGCGCTGCCAGTTCTATTATGTCCATAGGATTAAACGCTCTCATGATTTGGCGTTTCCTTATCAGATGCTTTGTCTCCAGAGACAGTTTAGCGGTACCCTGTCGAACCATCCTACCGCCTACGTCTGCAGCGCATTCCGTAATGATCTACCCATATTAAGCTCCCTTTTGTCGACTACCTTGCGCTTATTTATTAACGTTTATAGCGCTGCCAGTTCTATTATATCCATAGGATTAAACGCTCTCATGATTTGGCGTTTCTTAATCAGATGCTTTGTCTCCAGAGACAGTTTAGCGGTACCCTGTCGAACCATCCTACCGCCTACGTCTGCAGCGCATTCCGTAATGATCTACCCATATTAAGCTCCCTTTTGTCGACTACCTTGCGGTTATTTATTAGCGTTTATAGCGCTGCCAGTTCTATTATGTCCATAGGATTAAACGCTCTCATGATTTGGCGTTTCTTAATCAGATGCTTTGTCTCCAGAGACAGTTTAGCGGTACCCTGTCGAACCATCCTACCGCCTACGTCTGCAGCGCATTCCGTAATGATCTACCCATATTAAGCTCCCTTTTGTCGACTACCTTGCGCTTATTTATTAACGTTTATAGCGCTGCCAGTTCTATTATGTCCATAGGATTAAACGCTCTCATGATTTGGCGTTTCTTAATCAGATGCTTTGTCTCCAGAGACAGTTTAGCGGTACCCTGTCGAACCATCCTACCGCCTACGTCTGCAGCGCATTCCGTAATGATCTACCCATATTAAGCTCCCTTTTGTCGACTACCTTGCGCTTATTTATTAACGTTTATAGCGCTGCCAGTTCTATTATGTCCATAGGATTAAACGCTCTCATGATTTGGCGTTTCTTAATCAGATGCTTTGTCTCCAGAGACAGTTTAGCGGTACCCTGTCGAACCATCCTACCGCCTACGTCTGCAGCGCATTCCGTAATGATCTACCCATATTAAGCTCCCTTTTGTCGACTACCTTGCGCCTATTTATTAACGTTTATAGCGCTGCCAGTTCTATTATGTCCATAGGATTAAACACTCTCATGATTTGGCGTTTCTTAATCAGATGCTTTGTCTCCAGAGACAGTTTAGCGGTACCCTGTCGAACCATCCTACCGCCTACGTCTGCAGCGCATTCCGTAATGATCTACCCATATTAAGCTCCCTTTTGTCGACTACCTTGCGCTTATTTATTAACGTTTATAGCGCTGCCAGTTCTATTATGTCCATAGGATTAAACGCTCTCATGATTTGGCGTTTCTTAATCAGATGCTTTGTCTCCAGAGACAGTTTAGCGGTACCCTGTCGAACCATCCTACCGCCTACGTCTGCAGCGCATTCCGTAATGATCTACCCATATTAAGCTCCCTTTTGTCGACTACCTTGCGCTTATTTATTAACGTTTATAGCGCTGCCAGTTCTATTATGTCCATAGGATTAAACGCTCTCATGATTTGGCGTTTCTTAATCAGATGCTTTGTCTCCAGAGACAGTTTAGCGGTACCCTGTCGAACCATCCTACCGCCTACGTCTGCAGCGCATTCCATAATGATAGCTGTGAGATTATTGCTCATTCCTTGAACGTTGGGAGCGTCGTCCTCAGTTGAAGCCGAATATCTGTTCTGAAGCGGTATCCTGAATTCATCTGCTTTCCTTGTAACCGCTAACTCGTTGATGGGCTTTCGCTTGACTAGTTTTTGGCGTTTCTTCAAGTTTCGGGTAATTCGAGGCCTTACCATACTGTGGTCGCTACCACGCACCCTTCAGAGGACCTCCACATCCTGCACGACGCCAGGATGTGTGTACAGTATGAAGTCAGTTTAAGTTTTACTCTCCACATTGAGGTTTTTCCATATTTCTTTATTCTTTATTCTTTATTCAAGAGTTACCCCGCATTTGCCCGAAGGCGTTATAGCAGGGGGGTTACAGATTGGCAAAAATACATCTTCACTTGCAGAGCACACTTGCTCCTCGGAAAGCCGGTTCCACTGTTGCACTGTTTTAACAAAAAATGAATTTGCAAACAAGTTCGTCCTGGTACGGTACTCTCTAATTTTACGGGAATGGTCATGTCGTTTAGAAACGTAAAAGGGCTGTTTTAAGTAATTTTCAAAATCAATCCCCGTTTTTCCGTGAACTATTAAGTACAGCAATTTTAGCCTCAATTTTCTTCTACGGGAAGCGAGTGGTTCCCATTGCAATTCTTTTTTCATTGCTGTACAACTATCCCTTCGTCCGTACCTGCCCAAGACGAACCTTGCTGCTCTGTTATGAATTTTTTCAAGTTTTTCAATTAACACCCGATGTGCAGGGTCCCATACAATACAGGCATATTCAATGATAGGTCGAACACAAGAGAGAAAAGCAGTTTTCTTGAGGTTTGGCTGCATATCGTTTTCAGAAGTTATGCATGATCCGTAAATTATTTCTGTAATGTGGGCTCAAACGCCCCCACCTAAACACCCTGAGGTGGAATCGAACACCGATTTTTGAGTATTTTATCACTGAATAGCCGAGCACCAGGCCAGGGCCAACCTTTTAGTCATTGAAAGCCGGTGGATACCCGATTGGCCGGGGGAGGTGCTATAATCAATCGTCGCACCTCCGGCATTCAAGGGAATGCTCAGTCTACTTGAACATTCCACTTGGTGATCACTGTATTGTGGCCACGACTTCATTGAGCCGCTGTCGCTTCCTGAGGTGATCATTCGGTTTAAAGGAACGTCATAAAGTCTTTGCGTTGATGCCATACTCCATCATAGAAAAAGCACCACTACATAGCAGACATGCTCCCGGGAACTGATCAATGCGTTTGCTGACACGCTTCTAAAATAGCCCAGCGCTGGCTCATTATTGCTTGTGACAGGGGTCGTAGTGTTTATGATATGGTCGCACAAAATTTGTTGCACTCCATTCAAAAAGAAGGTGAAATATATTGGCACAGACACTAGCTACACGGGATTCGAGCCCCGCGCTCTCTACCTCGGTGACAATGGACGCTCACACGCCGCCGTTTGGTTTGACGGCTTGAGCAAACAATACAGTAAAATACAGCACAGCGTAAAATGTTGCGTATGATGTCCCGTTCATGAATCACCGCAGGCTTGTGTGTTCATGAAGTACACAGAACCCTGCGGCTTCCAGTAACGGTCTTATGACGCGTTCCAGCAGTTCCTAACGTGCCTCCGTCGTGCCTCCATGCTCCACTGCGGTCTGCTTGATACCACGGCGACTCTAGTGTGCATTATTGGAACTGAACTAATTTTCAGCAGCTTATTCCGAAAATCTTACTCGATTGCATTCAGTGCATCGGAGCCGTGAGAAATACAAGTGCCGTGAGAAATACCTGGCACGCGGATTACGGGGAGAAAAAACCGGTGTCTTAGAAATGGACTTCTTATATGCCATGGCTAACTAACGCTTCCAGTTTAATATGAAGTAAGCCAACAGCCATCGAAACCAAGGGGCATAGGGGACGTCTTTTTTTTTAAATTTGTGGCTGTCATCAACGGGAGCACAATAAAAGCATCCGCCGTTGGGATCCCAACTCACAACTCGCGAGGTTCGTGTCCGGTGCTCTACTAACTGAGTTACGGCGACGGCTGTCCGATCTTCTACTTTCGGGCGTATCCATGTGCAGTGTAACCGAACCTTGAGAATATTCACCAGCGCCACCCTCGCCACCAGCGCCACCATCGGAGGACGTGGTACCTCGTGTACGCAAGAACGTGTTCGAACTGTGAGAACACTGTGCGAGATCCCTCTTATGCATCCTATGGTATCAAGGCTGCCAAATGCGGAGCCCTCGTTAAACTATTCAGCAGACAAGGGAATGGAAATAGGTTACAAGAGCAGACATGCGGGTTTGTTGATGGTTCATACTTCTTAAAACAGTGCGAAAGACATGGACGCGGACACAATGGACACACACACACACACACACCTTCAAGTCAAGTCATCTTTATTTCAACATCACAAGGATGCTAGGGGCGCAGCCAAAAAGCCTATTAACGGCTTGACGAGGGGCTGCGCCCCTTACAAAAACTTGGTAACTTCGGCGTATGAGTTGACTATGCAATGAAATATAATTTTAACAGAAACAACAGGGCGAAATGGCACTTTCATATAATGTTTAACTAAATACTGTAGAAAAGGTGACATACGATTGCGGCAAGGAAGAAAAAACATAAACGCAGTGTGGAAAACATATTTACAGAAATGCACACTTTCAGTGAGGTAATAAAAATAATAGCGTTATCTGCACACTGTAACTATTGAATTGTGTTTAGAAGAAGAGGCAAGGTGTAACTAATGCTCTGCCGTCCGTAATTTGTTCGGGTTTCTGGAATGACGAAATGATTTTTTGTACGAGTGCTGTAATTGTGAGACTTGCGTTCTAGTCTGTAGAGTTCCTTGAAGAAGATAGCTGTGTTTATGGCTGTAGTCCTGTAGCGCCTTAATAAAGTTTGTTCATATTGCTGCGGGATAGGAATTATATTCAATTTACAAAAAATCGCTTCTGTTGGTGCGTCTCGAGAAACGTTGACGATGATTCTAAGGGCTCGTTTTTGTAATCTATGAAGCTTGCTAACATTCGAAAAGGTGGTGGTCCCCCAAACCAAAAAGCAGTATCCTATAACAGAAGAAAATAGGGACTGAAAGATAATTTTTTTACAGATTGCGGTAAGCAATACCGAAGCCTGGAAAGAATACCCACTACCTTAGCTATTTTGATAATCGTAGTATCTACATGTTTATTCCATGATAAATGTTCATTAAAATACACTCCAAGGCTTTTAAATTCCGGGACGAGCTCAATTTTTACCGAACCTAGCCACAGCGATAATCCCAGGAAATCAATGATCCTATTTTTGGGACGGAAAAGCATTGCTTTGGATTTTTTGGTATTAATTTCCAAGGAGTTAATGGCTGTCCATTCATGGAGGGAAAGCAAACACTGATTCGCCTGCCCAAAGAGATCATATACATTAGTTGATTTAAAAAATAGGCTGGTGTCATCAGCATACATTAAAAATGTGCATTTGTTATCTAGACTAGTAACATCATTTATGTAAAGATTAAATAGCAGTGGACCCAATATGCTGCCTTGAGGAACACCAGCTCGTAGAGCCTGTATATCGGAAAGCTGATTGTCAATCTTGACCTGCTGACAACGGAAGGTTAAGTAAGATCGGATTAACTGAAGAAAGACGCCCCGAAAACCGTATATGTCTAGCTTGGCTATTAAAGTCTCATAGTTGATCCGGTCGAACGCTTTTGAAAAATCAACGAATATGCCCAGAACAAGCTCCCTCTTTTCAAATGATTCCAGTATTAATTCTTTCTGCACAAGAAGGGGGCTCTCTGTTGACCTGCCTTCTCTGAAACCATGCTGACATGTAGTTATTACGTTGTGTTTTTTACTAAAGCTAGCAATACGTTTAAACATCACCTTTTCTAGACATTTTGAGAAGACGGGAAGTATCGATATTGGACGATAGTTAGAGAGGTCGTTTCTGTCACCGCTTTTATAGATAACAGAAACCCTAGCCATTTGCATCCGCTTTGGGAATACTCCGTTTTCTAGGCAGATATTGAATATGTACTCTAAAACTTGGCTGATAATATCAATGACATATTTAAAGGGTTGCACCTGGAAGCCATCTATATCACGAGACCTGCTATTACGGAGGGTTGCGAAGTGACTTTGAATCTCATGCTTATCTGTCGGCGACAGAAACGCAGTTTCAGTGGTACGAAATTTTAGATATTCTGCAGAGCGTTGATCATGAGCACTCCTCACAACTGAAATAAAGTGATCGTTGAAGCGATTGGCCAGCTGCCTTCCGGATAACGCGCAGTCGCCTATTTTGATCGATGTACAAGTTTGGGGGTCTCTTTGAGGGTTTAAGATATTGTTAATTTCCTTCCAAACAAGATCGCTTCGTCTTACTGTATTGGAGTTGAATAGCTTATTCATGTAATCTTTCTTTGCTTGGCGAAGAAATGATGTTACCTGGTTTCTGAAATTTTTAAAAGCTTTAAGGTCATCGGGAGCTCTTGAAGAAAGGAAACGGCTGTAGAGTTTGTTTTTCTTTGTTATCATTTCGAGGCAGTCTCTGTTGATCCACGGTTTACGAGCTTTCCTTGACTTTTTGCAAGTTCTTTCAGGAAAGCACTCTAAATATATGCTTGTAATTATCTTTATGAAAGTATCATACGCTAGATCTGGATCATTAATTTCGTACACGCACTTCCAGGACACTTCCTTAAGTTTGGCTCTGAATAGTTCTAAGGTATCTGGGTTTATCGTTTGGTATGTTTGAACTATTTGCTTCTTTCGTTGACGCTTGTTTGCACGATCAGCAAAGAGAAAAATTGGTAAGTGATCACTCAGTTGAGCACAGGTTACACCAGATTGTGTGAATGTACACTGAACATTGGTGATAAAAACATCGATAGATGAGCCTGTATGCATTCTTGTTGGCTCCAAGATGACGTTTCTAAAACCGTTACAATCCAAAACCATATTTAATTCACGCTGTTCATGAGATGAAGTTAAAGAATCTATATTGATGTCGCCACCTAATATCAGGTTCAGCCCATTGTCAGTTATCCAGGACAAAAATCGTCAAGAAACAAAAGAAAAGAAGACACATTTCCACCGGGAGGACGATAAACCACTGAAAACACATCTGAGCCACAGCGATAAGAAAGTATTTCATAGTCGTCGACTACCATGGAGAAACGAGGAATAACACAGCCATTAAAAGATTTGTTTAACATTAACATCACACCACCTCCTTTCTTATTAACTCGATGCTGGGAAAATGTATTGTGATCTTCGAGGGTTAGAACTTCTTCATCGTCTCGATACCAAGTTTCTGTTATCATAATTACATCAAATGAGAATTTCAGCGACTTGAGAAAAGTAAAGACCTCATCTTTTTTGTTGCGTAATGACTGAGAATTCAAATGAAAGAAAGAAGTGACATTTTTGTTTTTCGAATGTAAATTAGAAACATCAGCGGGCAAGAAGAGCTGCTTGGCCATGGTGAAGTGGAACAAAATCAACCGGAAACGAGCTCTCCTTAAACTATTTTATCTAGGTCACCTACACAGGCAATGCGGATCGCATCGGACAATTCATCCTTTCTCGCGAAAATGCGTCCATTTCTCGTCCAGACGAATTTCCATTTTTTTTTCCTTTTTTCGAGTGACAGTCATTCCCAGCAGTTTTTTCAATGTGGGGCAAAGATGCTCGTTAACATAAATTGCTGCACGAGTCCGGGACGGGCTGCCGTTTGAATCACCTTCGGAGTTAGAATTGCGATCGGCAGCGCTTGCCTGTGTAACTGTTTCAAGGTGAAGACTGTCAGTGGTAATCTTTGATTGTCGGGCTTTATCAAGTACAGCATCACGCTTTGACCGATTTCGGAATTGTACGATAATATTTGGGCATGGGTTATTCTTTGTCGGGACTCGATGACAAATTTCTATATCCTGCATTGTTATCGGCTCCTTGATAGCTTCGCGAACTTTCAGAAGTATCTCTGGCAGATGTTCGTTCTGATCAAAAGGAAGACCCTTGATTTCCACATTTTTTTGCCTTGAATATTGTTCAAGCTCAGTTAGGCGCTGCTCATAGCTAGTTAGCAGTTTTTTCAAAGAAACCTGCTGAGTGGACAGTGCTGCATTTTCAGCTTTCAACGCCTTGTTTTCCTCTTTTAGAGCAGAGTATTCAGCCTTCAGATCATCAAACTGGGAGCTACAATATTCGACGCTTGTAGTCAGTTCTCGATGGTCTTTGCGGAAATCTCTTTCGATTGCGCTTCGCAATGCAGCAATGCCCTTCTGAAATTCATCTCTCAGTTCATCCCGCAACTTTTCAAGTTCCCGCGGCATATTATCAAACACACTTGACTCAAATGCACTTGGCAGCGGCAACAGCAACAAGCAAGATTATTGGGGCTAATAAACAGCAATAAATCAGACCTGTGAATAGCAGAAGATGCGTATGAGCCAACAGCCTCTGTCGCCGCCGCCGCTACCAAGTGCTGGCTGGGGCTTGTTGCGGGGCTTTTATATCTTTTCTGGGGCCTGGCGGTGAAGCTTGGAAGCGTCAGTCTTGCGCATGGCAGTTTCTTCAGCGATGCCAAAGCAGTCGGTCGGTCGGTGGGACAGGTGATAAGGCGCACAGCATGCAGTGATCGACGATTCCTGTGAATAGCAGAAGATGCGTATGAGCCAACAGCCTCTGTCGCCGCCGCCGCTACCAAAAAAGGTACTCGTTAGGACACGCTTTACGGTAGCAAAAGCCATCGAAGCCAAGGAGCATGGGAATAGTCTTTTTTTACAATTCAATTTCTTTCAAGTTTAAGTATCAGTTCAACTCCCGTCGCAAGGTGCGCTTAAGTAGTTGAAACCAAAACTAACCGGAGTATCCTACCCATGCGAAAGGCGCGTTTCGACACTGCAAAGATACCTGGTAAAAGCAAAAATTAGACCCTAAGTGAACTTCCGGAAAACCACCATATAACGAAAAGGGGCGAGGACTGCACAAGCTTTGCTTGGATGTTCCTGTATAATTCTGAGTGCGACCTTTTTTCGGCCACAAGATAAGGTGTACTTTTCGATCTGTCGTTGGCAAGTGTCTTTCTGTATTCTCCGCGCATGCGCGATGCAGCCTTGATATTCACGTTGTCTTGGTGCAATAATTCATTTGTAAGTGCAGCGTTGTCAGCTGTGAGTGCGTGTTGGTTCTGTAGGTGCTTCTTCCTTCACAGCTGTCCTTCACAGCTTTTAGTCCTGGCTGCTTCGTGTCGACGAAAGGAAAAATAAACTTCACTTGACTTATGTGTTTGTGGTTTTCATGCTGGAAGTATGTCTCAAGAAAGTCGCCAACTTGTCCAAAAGCTCGTTTTTTTCTGATTCTGTGTCTAACTAGCCTGTCTCGTCCAGTTTTTACATTGATTAAATATACTTTTTTTTCTATTCATATGCTGGTCGCGGTGTAAAGCACGCAACACATTCGCTAACAGAAAGCTAACAGAAGCTTTAGTAACCACTGTAAAACTTTGACAATTGCCGCACGATACCGACAAAATTGAAAGCTCTCGGTCATGTGAAATTTCTCGCAGGCAGTTCAAAACAAGTTAGTCCTTCTTCAAGTGGACGAGGTAATCTTGAAGAAGTGGCGCAGAAAATGAGTCATCATAGGTGGCTCGTTTTTTTTTTATTCTGTGTCTAACTAGCCTGTCTCGTCCAGTTTTTACATTGATTAAATATACTTTTTTTTCTATTCATATGCTGGTCGCGGTGTAAAGCACGCAACACAATCGCTAACAGAAAGCTAACAGAAGCTTTAGTAATCACTGTAAAACTTTGCCAATTGGCGCACGATACCGACAAAATTGAAAGCTCTCGGTCATGTGAAATTTCTCGCAGGCAGTTCAAAACAAGTTAGTCCTTCTTCAAGCAGACGAGGTAATCTTGAAGAAGCGGCGCAGAAAATGAGTCATCATAGGTGGCTAATCGATTCCGGCTATCTTCCGCATTATATAGTTAATGACAAATAACTTAGTCATCATCATCCGTCTAACTGCGTCTTACTGCAGGACAAATGACTCTCCGATAACACTCCAATTAACCCTGTCATGTGCCAGCTACGGCCAGCTTATCTCGGCAAACTTACTAACCTCATCCGCCTACCTGACATTGTGCCGCTCCGTGCTATGCTTTTCTTCACTTGGAATCCAGTCCGTTACTTTAAAAGACCATTTTAAAAGACACAATGGACACACACACACACACACACACACCTTGAAAAAAAGTACTCGTTAGGACACACTTTACGGTAGCAAAAGCCATCGAAGCCAAGGAGCATGGGAATAGTCTTTTTTTTTACAATTCAATTTCATTCAAGTTTAAGTATCAGTTCAACTCCCGTCGCAAGGTGCGCTTAAGTAGTTGAAACCAAAACTAACCGGAGTATCCTACCCATGCGAAAGGCGCGTTTCGACACTGCAAAGATACCTGGTAAAAGCAAAAATTAGACCCTAAGCGAACTTCCGGAAAACCACCATATAACGAAAAGGGGCGAGGACTGCACAAGCTTTGCTTGGATGTTCCTGTATAATTCTGAGTGCGACCTTTTTTCGGCCACAAGAAAAGGTGTACTTTTCGATCTGTCGTTGGCAAGTGTCTTTCTGTATTCTCCGCGCATGCGCGATGCAGCCTTGATATTCACGTTGTCTTGGTGCAATAATTCATTTGTAAGTGCAGCGTTGTCAGCTGTGAGTGCGTGTTGGTTCTGTAGGTGCTTCTTCCTTCACAGCTGTCCTTCACAGCTTTTAGTCCTGGCTGCTTCGTGTCGACGAAAGGAAAAATAAACTTCACTTGACTTATGTGTTTGTGGTTTTCGTGCTGGAAGTATGTCTCAAGAAAGTCGCCAACTTGTCCAAAAGCTCGTTTTTTTCTGATTCTGTGTCTAACTAGCCTGTCTCGTCCAGTTTTTACATTGATTAAATATACTTTTTTTTCTATTCATATGCTGGTCGCGGTGTAAAGCACGCAACACATTCGCTAACAGAAAGCTAACAGAAGCTTTAGTAACCACTGTAAAACTTTGACAATTGCCGCACGATACCGACAAAACTGAAAGCTCTCGGTCATGTGAAATTTCTCGCAGGCAGTTAAAAACAAGTTAGTCCTTCTTCAAGTGGACGAGGTAATATTGAAGAAGCGGCGCAGAAAATGAGTCATCATAGGTGGCTAATCGATTCCGGCTATCTTCCGCATTATATAGCTAATGACAAATAACTCATCATCATCCGTCTAACTGCGTCTTACTGCAGGACAAATGACTCTCCTATAACTCTCCAATTAACCCTGTCATGTGCCAGCTACGGCCAGCTTATCTCGGCAAACTTACTAACCTCATCCGTCTACCTGACATTGTGCCGCTCCCTGCTATGCTTTTCTTCACTTGGAATCCAGTCCGTTACTTTAAAAGACCATTTGTTGTCTTGCCATCGCATTGCATGCTACAAACCAGGCCATTTCTTCTTGATTTCGACTAGGATATGATCAACACAATTTGTTCTCATACCCATTCCGTTCACTTCATGTTACACCCATCATCTTTCTTTCCATTGCTATCTGCGTTGTCCTCATTTTTAATTTAATCTCGCCCCATAGGTGGGTACCGAGAATATACAGTGGATATATACTTTCCTCTTGAGGGGTACTGGTAAACTGCTATTGATCGCCCGAAAGCGCATGCCAAATGCACTCCACCCTGTTAATTTTCTTGAAGCTATTTGATTCTTCTGGTCGATATCTGCGGTCACTGCGTGCCCTAAGTATATGTATTCTCGTACCACTTCCGACGCTTCGCACCCTATTGCAAACTGCTGTTCCCTTCCAAGACGGTTAAACAGAAATTTAGTTTTCTGCATACTAATTCTTGGACCCACCATTCTCTTTGTTAAAATGTCTGATCGACTCGCTGATCGACATGAACCGGAGCAATGCAAGTACATGTCAAAGTACTTCTCTGACCACGCGGAATCGCTGGGTGAGCACCTTTGGAAAGCTTAATTCATGAACTTACCCAGAAAAGAAAAAAAGGGGCACCGCGACAAGCAGCAGTTGATCAACGCAACAGGGTGCACTCTTCCACCGTACGCTGTGCAAACTCTGAGCAAGGGACCAAAATTTGGCACCCATCCAAATGTATGTCGTTTGGATGTTTTGAGCATGGTGCACATGATTGCGAACAGCGCACCCTCAGAAGAGAAAGCCGCGTGTGTTGCCGATGCACTGCTCTGCGTTATGCAGAGCATAACCAAGAAGACTAAGAAAAAGAAATCACGTATGGCTCCAAGAAAACCAAGGAATTTTTGGCCGAGAAAGACATGAAGCTTTTGCAATCGGGCAAGACAGGTTGCTTCGTGGTTCTAGGGGCAACGGAGTACAAGTCTAACGCCGCGGAGGCACTTCCGCAAGGAGGAGAAGCATGATGAAAAAATTCTGAAGAAGGTACGAAGCCAAGCTGCAAAACTGTGTGAAAAAGCAGGCCTTGAGAAACTAGGAAAAGAAGTTAGAGGCAGCAAGAAGCTTTCTCTAAAACCCTTATTCACGGTCAAAACCCATAAAACGGCTGCACCCTTCCGGATAATTGTGGAAGATCAGGGCACATGGCAACGCGAGGTGTCCCGATACCTGCAAAGGCTTTTGAACTTGCTTCCATTGGACGACCCTTTCTTGAAACGGAATTCTGATGAGGTGGTGCGAATCTTCAAGGAGGACCCAAAAGTGACGTGCTACTCTATCGATGTCCAGGACCTATTTTACACCATTCCGCGCGGACACGTGCTGCAGGCTGTGGAAGATTCTTTGGGCACCTACGGAACAGTCATGTTTATGAATGTGAGTGGAATTAGCACTTCGCACTTCCTTGCCCTACTTGAGCTGTATCTCTCTTCCCTAAACGTGCAGTTTGGTGGTGAGGTCTTTTTGCAGAAGGACGGGATATGCTTTGGATCTAACATCGCGCCAGTACTGTGCAACATTTTTCTAGCCAGAGGCGAACGTGCCCTACGTGACACACTGTTTCCGCTTGGCATCAAGGCGTGCTACAGGTACGTCAATGATTTTCTGATATGTGCGGAAGTGGGATGTGCAATGAATGATTTGGTGGAAAGAACGCTGATCGAATTCCAGCTAGCTCATCCAGGACTCTCATTCACATATGAAACCCCCTCGGACAACCGCCTACAATTTCTAGACAGCCATTGAAATCGGCCCCCACGTATGCTGGCAGTACAGAACAAGGAGCGAAAAGGGCTTGCTTCCTTACGACTTCGCGCACTCTAAGCTGATAAAGCGGAACGTAGCTGATGCATGTTTCAAGCATGCGCTAAAAAAGTCGCCATCACAAGATGCTTGACAGTGTTAACTTACAGGCTGCAAGACTGAAGGCTGCTGGATACCCAAAACTGTTGCTGGTGTCCGTCGCGGGAAAACTTTTGCAGACATTCATTAAGGGAAAGCCTGCAAATGCGAAAGAAAAATATAAGAAACCTGTTGTTTTCCCATATGTGCATGCCTTGTCGAAAATGCTAAAAAAGGTGGCAAAAAAGTATGGAGTTCCCGTTGTATTTTCCGCGCCTCAGAAACTCAAAAGCATGTGTGCGAAAATCAATTCCGGCCAAGAAGAAGAGCACGACGCATGGTCTTGTCGCGTGAGGCACAGGAACTCGTTTGTGGCTTGTGTGCAGGGCGTGGTGTATAAAATACCACTGTTTTGCAGCAAGGCTTATATCGGCCAGACAGGAATGTGCTTAAATGAGAGGTTGCGGGAGCACAATTACAACAACTCGCTGGTCAGTGCCCCTGGCAACCTCTCAGCACACTGCGCTGAGCACAAGTGCGAACCTCTACTGGATAGAACGACGGTTGTTCTTAAATCAAAGGACAAGACCACAAGGAAATTTTGGGAAGCATTTTGCATGCCTTCAGAAAAGAAAAATTGTTTTTAGCCGGTCATGTATGAAATTCATGACTTGCGAGGATAGCTTATATCTCGTATGGTGTAGGTGATTGCTTTGATATCTTGGCTGGCTCTAACGCTTTTATGTTTGTGTGTCCCATGAGTAGATGCGTATAAATATGCGCCATGTCGAAAATAAACTCCGTTGAAAGTTTTCTCTCGTGTATCGTGGTGTTCTTATGTGGTGTTGTCCCCTTGTCTTGATTGTAGCGCTCACCAGTCTCTGTAGTTGATGTCAGGACGGCAGGAAAGGAACGAGGTCAAGACAGGCACAAGAAGAGAACTTGTGGTCTTGTGCCTCTCTTTTTCTTGTGCCTTTCGCACCATCCTGACATCAACTACAACATGTTTGCGATTACCTTGCACCCTCAATTCTCTGAATGCCTCCTGTTAACAAGGGTTGAACAGTACCGTTGCGAGAGGTCGTGTCTCCTTGGTTGACGTTATTCCTGATCGCTATTTTATCTCTCTCCCTGCGAAGGACTGTGGTTGCTGTGCAACTGCTATAGATATTTTCCAGGATCCCAGTTACGCAAAGGCTACCGGATTGTGAGGTTTCGACGGAATGAAATGGTTTCTCGAATGCTTGAATGCTTGAAGAAGACAAAGTCGGCCACCTTCTAAAAGGAATTGCGGAAGATGTTTACAATTTCCTGATTAGCAAAGAGAGCCTGAGCACCACCGCTGACGTTATAGAACATTGCAGAACATTTGAAGCTCTTAAGCTGCGTCGAATCACCCCTAAATTCGGAAGATTGGCCAATGTCACCTCTATAGCCAGTGTTGAAGCCAGTCCTCCAAATTCTATGGCTGATATGATTCGAGAGATTGTGCGCGAGGAATTGTCCAGATCCCGGGA
This sequence comes from Amblyomma americanum, assembly GCF_052857255.1. Taxonomy (NCBI): domain Eukaryota; kingdom Metazoa; phylum Arthropoda; class Arachnida; order Ixodida; family Ixodidae; genus Amblyomma; species Amblyomma americanum. Next base: position 19,036,558 of record NC_135501.1, read on the forward strand.
TACCTTCTGCCACACACAATATCTGCGGCACAGTTCTGCACCGGAGGAAGATGTTGCCGCCCTGTCGACTCCGTGGGCTCCACCCAACGGCACTTTGCCCATGGACGATCGGAACATTGCCCAACGTTATCGCCACCAGCCGACAGAAAGGAGGCCCACCTACCCAGAAGACGTGGTTCGTCAGCAGCGAGGTCCTGGCTTCAGCCAACGTCGCGACTTTGTTCGCCAGGACTCTTATGGCGGTCGCTGGCGCTCTCAACCTTTGTGCTACCGGTGTGGCATTGCAGGGCATATCGCTAGATATTGCCGCCGTCGTTTCCCAACTTCTCAAGACTGCCAACCCCCGGCGAATACTTACGGGCAACTGCACACCGCGCAGCAGAGACCCCCAACGTCCGCTTGGGACCCGTACCGTCCGAGCAATTTGCGGAGTTCATCACCCGCATCTGACCGCAGTGTGACGCCGCCACCTCAGCGCCAACGGCGGTCACCTTCTCCTCGACGTCGTGCATCCCCTCCGCCTCCGGGAAACTAGGAGGCGCGGCCGATGGAGGTGAGGCCGCCGGCGAGTCGATGACGTCCAATCTACCTCTGCCCGTGTTTATGTTGAAGAACAAACTGGAAGTGTTTATTGATGGTGTGAAAACAATGGCTCTTGTGGACACTGGTGCTACCGTATCCGTTATGTGTTTGAGGTTTAAGAATCGTTTAGGTAGGAAAGTGATGTTTAGTGGTGACCGTGCAGCGTTATTCCGTGGTGTCGGTGGTGAACCTTTGGTTCCACTTGGTGTGTGTGCTTCGGATGTTGTTATTGGTGGTCTAACGTTTAGAACAGAATTCGCAGTGCTACCACGGTCAACGCATGACGTGATTCTTGGGATTGATTTTCTGCAAGAGTGTGGTGCAACTTTAGACTGTCGTACGGGAGAAGTTGCTTTGAATTCTTCGTTACTTTCAGCTCTTGTGGATAACTCGACACCGGATTTTGGAGCATTTGCGGTGGAAGAAGATACTATTGTACCAGCTTTCTCTGCAGCATTCGTGCGGGTTTCCTCTATTCACAATCAGTGCGAATCTTTTGAAGCTGTGGTAGAGCCTACGACACTCGCCTGCTCTAAGAAGAGTATCGTCGTGCCTCGTTGCGTCGTTCCCGTGGTGAGAGGCCGTACCGAGCTGTGGACAGTGAACCACTCTGAAGAGCCAGCTGTGTTGCCCCGGGGCCTCAAACTCGCCCGTTTCGAGGAAGGTGTGTCAGGTTTCGTCGCGGCGTTAACCAACTCTGTCAGTGAGCAGCACGTGAAAAGAGATATGGAGACCCAAGTTAAGGCTATGATTAATCAGGCTCTTTCCCCAACCGAGCGTCGCACTCTAGTGGAACTCCTTCTGAAACACGTGTTCGTGTTCGACTTTGCCAAAGACGATTCAACACCACCGCCTACCAGTCGTATTCATCACACGATCAACACCGGCTCCGCACCTCCTATACGCCAGAAGCCCTATCGAGTCTCAGCCACTGAACGTAAGTTAATAGATGACCAAGTTCAAGAGATGCTAAAGCGAGGCATAATTCGAGAATCCTCCAGTCCTTGGGCGGCTCCAGTTATCCTTGTTAAGAAAAAAGATGGCACATGGAGGTTCTGTGTTGACTACCATCGCTTAAATACGGCCACGAAGAAGGACGTCTACCCGCTTCCACGTATAGATGACGCAATTGATTGTCTGCACTCCGCTTCATACTTTTCTTCTATTGATTTGAGATCCGGCTACTGGCAAATCCCCGTGCACGCTGCAGATAGGGAAAAAACGGCATTCATTACACCAGACGGACTTTACGAGTTCAACGTTATGCCTTTCGGATTATGTAATGCACCTGCAACATTCGAGCGGTTCATGGATACAATCCTGCGTGGCCTCAAGTGGCAAATTTGTTTATGTTATCTGGACGACGTTGTAATTTTTGGCAAAACGTTTGGTGAGCACAACCGCCGTCTGGATATTGTGCTTGATTGCATGGAACGAGCTGGCCTTATCCTCAATTCCAAGAAATGTCATTTTGGGAACCGTGAAACAATTGTTCTTGGTCATTTAGTTGATAAAGAAGGTGTTCGACCAGATCCAAAGAAAATTGAAGCTGTCAAAAGTTTTACGGTGCCTCAATCAGTGAAAGAGCTGCAGAGTTTTTTAGGGCTCTGCTCGTACTTTCGACGCTTTATAGCTAGGTTTGCGGACATCGCTTACCCACTCACGTGTTTGCTGCATAAAGATGCACCGTTCAATTGGACCAGCGAATGTGACGCAGCTTTCCGGCATCTGAAATTTCTTTTGACCTCGGGCCCCATCCTACGCCACTTCTGCCCATCTGCACCAATTGAAGTGCACACTGATGCAAGTGGTATCGGTATCGGCGCTGTACTTATACAACGCCATGGTCACGATCAGCACGTGGTAGCATATGCCAGCCGTTCGTTGAGTAAGAGCGAAAGAAATTACACGGTTACTGAGCAAGAATGTCTCGCCGTTGTTTTCGCTGTACAGCGCTTCCGCTCCTATCTGTACGGGAATGCTTTCACCGTCGTGACCGACCACCACTCGCTTTGCTGGTTGGTGAGTCTTCGTGACCCCTGTGGCCGGCTTGCTCGATGGGCTTTGCGCCTACAAGAATTTAATTTCACTGTTGTGCATAAAAGCGGCCGTAAACACTCAGATGCCGATTGTCTTTCCCGTTTGCCGCTTCTAACGACTGAGGACGACGCAGACAACTTTGATGAATACTTGTCGTCACTTTCACAAGCCTTCCCCGATCTTCAAGTTTTTCGAACTGAGCAACGCAAGGACCAAACATTAACCTCTTTGTTTGATGCCGCTCAAGATTCTGTAAAGAATACTTTTTGCATTCGCGACGGTTTGCTTTATAAGAAGAATTTCGCTTCTGGAGGAGCACGCATGCTTCTTGTCGTACCCGAAAGCCTACGCATCACAGTTCTTGAAATGATGCACGACGACGCCACGTCTGGGCACTTGGGAGTGACACGCACACTCCACCGCACACAACAACGATTTTACTGGCCTAACATGCGTTCAACCATCCAGCACTATGTAGCCAGCTGTGTGCAATGCCAGCGCTTTAAGCTGCCGACTTCAAGTCCACCGGGCAAATTGCGGCCAATCACACCTCCAACAGCCCCGTTTGAGCAAGTTGGCATTGACCTCCTTGGACCTTTCCCACGATCCTCTAAAGGAAATCGATGGATTCTTGTGTGCGTAGACCACTTAACCCGTTATTGTGAGACAGCCGCGATACCAGTTGCTACTGCGTCTGAAGTATCTAACTTCTTACTTCGATTCGTCATTCTTCGGCACGGCCCTCCTGCAGTTCTCATTAGCGACCGTGGACGTCAATTTACAGCGGACGTTGTTGAAGAACTTCTCCGCCTCAGCAGCTGCAGTTTTTGCCACTCCACGCCATATCATCCCCAAACGAACGGTGTGGTAGAACGCACTAATCGTACGCTCACCACCATGCTTGCCATGTACGTCGCTGCAGATCATAAGGACTGGGATGGCGTACTCCCGTTCATCACTCATGCGTACAACACCGCGCAACATGAGACAACTGGCTACAGCCCCTTTTACCTGCTCTATGCTCGCTCGCCTCGCTGCGGCCTTGACACCATGCTACCATTTTTCATCCACGATGAACCTTCTCTTGCGACCACACTCTGCAGAGCTGAAGAAGCTCGCCAGCTTGCCCGCGTTCGAATTTTATCTTCGCAAGAGCGTTCCAAGAACCGCTACGACGTCCAACACCAAGAAGTTTCTTATGTTCCTGGTGACATTGTGTGGTTGTGGACCCCTCTACGCAAGCGTGGTCTGTGTCAGAAACTGCTATCCCACTACACTGGACCATTTGTTGTGTTGGAGTGCATAAGTGACGTTAATTACGTTATAGCACGACTAACTGCTAGTGGTCGACGGTCACGCCAATCTCAGGTGGTGCATGTAGCCCGCCTCAAGCGATTCCATCCCAGACGGTCTGTTTAACTCGCCCGACGGGCATCGTCTGCGAGGAGGGAAATGTAACGTGCTTCCACAGAACCTCGACGGAAGAAGCAGAAGATGAAGGACTGACCCGCGGAGAAAGAGGAAGAAAAAGAGAGAGCTGAAGGTCGCTGCTAGGCTTCCTGCTTCCATCCTGCTTCGACCGGTCCCCTCTTTGAATAAACCCCCGTGCGTGCAAAGCACGTAACAATATGAAGGATGTATTAGAGGATTGTTATATACCGCGGTTTTCTGTGTCTCCTGATTCATGGTTTGAATACGGTCGATTGTAGCTTTTACGAAAGTCAACCTGGCATTTTGGTTGAGTGGAGTGTAAAACTGATCGAAAGCGTTCATCAATTCTTAGTAAATTCTTTTTAAATGGTGGACCGTAAGGTAATCGGTCTATTATTTTTAAAGTCGTCGGCGTCCCATTTCTTGTGGATTAAGTGACGTTAGCCTTCTTCCAGGATTCCGATCTGGTTGAGGTCATGAGGAACTGCGTACACAGAGTGCCAAGTCTTTCTAGCACGATGTCCGCTCGAATGTGTCTTCGGAAAATGTAGTTACCTGAACCCCAACAACCACTTTTCCCCTTTGCAATCCACGTAAGCCTTTGTTTACTTTCTCTTTCGCAACTCCAAGATGTTCAATTCTTCCAAACCCCTGTTTCCATCATTATCACCCTAATTATATTGGCTACTGCAGCGATATCTGTGGAATTGTTGGGCTATTTCACCTAATTCATATTACTGAAGAAATTGCCTTTCTTGTGTCTAAAGGTGTACATGTGCTTCTTACCAATGACTTATTTCTTCTTGGCCGCTTTTAGGACGACTCCCTTCTTTAGAGCCTGCTTAACCCTCTCGATATTATGTCTCCTTATCTCGTTTACCTTACGCTTTACTCGCGTTAACAGATCTGCCAGCTCGGTACTAAGTGTAGAGTCAGAAGCTCTCAAACCTTCCTTTTTCTTAATGAGGTATTTCGTGTCCTGAGAGAGCTTGCCAAGATCCTGTCTAGAATGCCTATCCCATTGTTCTATTCCGCTCTGCGTAATCATGCTGCTGAGATTACCATGCATCTCCTGAAGATTTAACCCTTTTATACTCTTCCCAGAACGTACGGTCGGCGCTGGTGTTGCGCGCCCAATAACCTCGAGAAATATCTTATGGCGCCCTTCAACAGTTGCACTTATGACGTCCGCGCTGTCAGTCTTTACCATATGGGAAAAACATGTCTTGAAATGCGTTCCACCGCAAAACACGAGTTTCGGGCAGTGGTATTTACTGGACGCACTTGGGCTCCAGTAAGGTATATTTCCAGGCAGTAGATTCTCCATGCTTAATTAGAATAAGGTGCAACGCAGACCACACAAAGAACTAGACGCCTGCGTTGGTCGTCTCTTTACATCGTGGGTGTAGCACCTGACTTTAAAACATTATGGTAAATTTGTGTAGTTAGGCCTATTGAAAATTCGGTACGCTAGCAGCTCGGTTTTCCTTTCGGTTCCGGTGTTCACATCCAGTGTTCACGGATGGCAGTTGTTCGGTTAGCGATAATGGGTTAATGTCTATATTTGTGGAATTCGTCATTCTTTCTATTCATAGATCCCTGGAAGTCCTCATACCACTCCTAGCGAAGTGGTGCAGCGGTCCATTTAAGATACGCCACTGCTCTTCTATGGCAGGCGCTGCCATCGGTGGGACTTGGATTGCTTGGGTTTGGTTGCGACCCAGGTTGCTCTTCCTGCGCGGCCTCTCATAATTAAATAATATATATATATATATATATATATATATATATATATATATATATATATATATATATATATAAATATATATATATATATATATATACATACATGCCTGGATAACTTGCCCACCACCCTGTGGGCATGTGAGCAGTCTGCCTCAAATCCGGTTTCAAACAAAAAACAAACAACAGTTAAACGCGGGGAATGGCCACTATATTTGCTAGCGCAACAATAAGCATATTATAGCTCGCTGTTTTCTGTAACGTTGAGCTTTAATAGCCTGAGCCACATTGAAAAATTTCGGGTAGCATTGGACAAGACACGATTTCGCTTGAACACAGAAGGCCGCGGTGAGAATGCACTCCATGGCGCAAAACAGTGCTGCCTAATGACGCAGAGAAAATTTAGCTAGAATTGTACGTATATATGTACCCACAAAGCAGCTAAAATAACAAAAAAATTCTAAAAGGAGCTAAGTTCTTAAAATATTGTTTTTGAAGGTATTTTGTTCATTAATATCACCAAGTGAAGCTGCTATATTTTAACCGGTTTGAAATGACACCAAGTGCTATTCTATAGAAGAGAAGGGGCTCAAAATTCTCAGGTTTTTCTTTTTTCTGGTGAGTCTGCCCAGGGGATTAGGAGGAGGAGGAGGAGGAACAACTTTATTTAAGTCATGGCCTAATGGCATCATGACCTAATGGCGCCGTGACGGGGGCCCAGGCGGAAACTCAGCGGAGGATCTGAGGCCTTTGTCGCTCAAGAGCCGCCGAGACCTGCTGGACGGCCCAGGTTTGCACGTCACGGTCAGAGCATTCCGCCGCGGCCGCGAGTCGCGGCGGAATCGTTATGCTTTTAGAAGCCTCGCCGGGGAATTTTGTGCAGTCCCATAGGATGTGCGTCAGAGTTGCCCTGTCCCGCTGGCACACGCGACACACATCACTTTCATATAAGTTTGGGTATAGATGAGTCATTAACACCGGGGTTGGTAAAGAAGCACTTTGTAGTTGTCTAAACAGCACCGCCTCCGCTCGGCTCAGTCCCGGGTGTGGGGGTGGGAAAGTCCTTCGAGCGAGGCGGTAAAACTGCGTAAGTTCGTTGAGAATTTTTCGAGAATTTATCTCTATTGATAATGAATTCTAACATTTACAACACACGTCACAGAGAAACATAGTACGTTCTTAAGGAACGAAACAGCGCAACTAAAATGAAGGACCGGAAAACAAGATACACATACAAGCGCACGGACAAGTCGTTCGTTTTAGTGGCGCTGTTTTGTTCCTTAAGATGCAATACCAACTCGCCCGCTATGCTATGATGGGATGTTCCTAAAGCGCGCAGTAACTACGGTGTCACGGATCTCCCCGGAGAACACTCGGACCGAAAGAACGGACTAGGCGACGGGTGTACCCACACAAACGCACATTTAATACAGGCTACGTTACACACACACTAGAACACAAAACTAACAAAACTAACACAAAACACAAATACTATAAATACACACGACCCGGGCACACTGCTATCAGCGTCTACTACTAGCGTTCGGCGTTCGTGCTCACGTTTGGTTCGGTGTGGCTGCGGCGTTGCATGGATCCAGTATCCGGCGTCGAGGCGGCGTTCGACGTGCTTGGGCTGGCGTCGCTGGCGGCGTTCGACGCGCTTAGGCTGACGTTGCTGGCGGCGTCGTACAAGCTCCATGTCCAAGCGCCCGTGGAGGTGATGCCGATGTTGTTGGCTTTTGGGGCACCACCCGGATAGGTGGCAACAGCGCTGGAGATACCCCTGGCCGTAGCAGGTGGTAGCGCCCTCCGTCGACTCCCCGGCACGGGATCAGGCACGGCAGGCAGTCCACGATGCGATGTCGTAGAACGCGAGCTCACCGGAGCAGTAGCCGGCGTCGCTCTCTTCCAGCCGATGTGTCCCTGACCCGCTGGAGCCTCCTCATCTCTGCTGTTCCCCCTCGGGCCTCGCTCTCACTCGCCCTTTTATAGCCTCGGTGTTAGTCCACGTATGCCTTGTCGTCTTCTTCTCTTCTCCACCAATCATCTCTCTGCACCTCACCGAATGATTCTCCACCAATCACCTCTCTCCACCTCAACGAATGCTTCTTCTTCCTCTTCTTTATTATTCGGTTAATTCGCGTCGTCTTCTTCACACTTCTTCCTTTAAAATTTAATTTAGGCTCCTTAATATATGTGACAAGGGCTCCCTCTCTCTAGAGTTTTTCCATGAAAAACTGCTCCCGTCATACTCACCTTCAAGCCATCCAGCCAACCGACTAACTTCTGTGGTGATTCTGGACCCAGCACACAACACACCGCAGAGGTCCAGCACACACCAAACGCACACTACGAACACAGCACACCAAATTGCGTGTTCAGAACACTAACACACCACTGCCGCTGTCCGTACAAAGTCCTTAATAAACATGTTCGTGTCCACAACACACTCCCTTATATGATCACAACACCAACAGCAACAACAGAAACAAGATAAATCCCAGAGATACATTAACACAACAACAAGATACATCCCAGAGATACCTAGAGCTGTTCAGTTGGCTCTACTCATGAAGTCCGCTCCAACGTTATCTCTACCTTTAATATATTCCACCTGAAATGAGTATTCTTGCAAGGCCAAACTCCATCTCATAACTTTACTATTGTTCATTTTAGCCTTGGTTAAGTATTCAAGCGGCTGATGATCCGTTTGAATCCTAAAATGTCTCCCATAAAGATAAATGTGGAATTTCTTTACCGCCCACACCACCGCCAAACATTCCTTTTCAACAGTGGAGTAGTTGCGTTCACTAGCCGAAAATCTCTTGCTTGGAAAAAAATACCGGATGTAGCACGCGATTCTCTTCTTGCAAGGGTACGGCTCCTAAAGCTCGGTCTGATGCATCAGTGCGAAGCACAAACTCTTTACCCAGATTCGGAGCAAGCAGAACGGGCGGTTTTGCCATATACCCTTTTAACATCATGAAAGCATTTTCATGTTCAGCAGTCCAATTCAGCTTATTGCTTGCCCCCTTCTTAGTGAGTTCGATAAGCGGGTCGGCTATGTTGGCGTAATCGGGAATAAAGTCCCTGTAGTATCCTGTTAACCCCAGGAACGACTGTACCTCCTTCTTGGTCGTCGGTGTCTGAGCCTGCTGTATTTTGTCCAAGATGTCGTCTTTCGTCGCGATGCGGCCCATCCCCAGCTCGTGTCCGAGAAAAGAAATGGCTTCAAAGCCCACCTCACATTTCGCTGGTTTTATGGTCAACCTGGCTTGCTTAATTCTATCAAATAGTTTTTCCAATGTAATTACATGCTCTCCCCACGTATCTGTTGCCACGAGGATGTCATCAATATAGTGTTCTACATTTTGGAGCCCATCCAAAACCTTCCTCATCAGCTTCGTAAATATTGCAGATGCTGTCTTCAAACCAAAAGGCATGAATTTAAATTGGAATAAACCCGCCGAGCACGAAAAAGCAGTCTTCTCTTTAGAAGAATCTTCCATTGGTATTTGTCAATACCCTTTAGCTAAGTCAAATTTAGAAAAAAACCTTTTGTGAGCCACCTTAGCGAACACCACGTCCGCTCTTGGTATGGGTTCTGCATCGGCTACTATGATTTCATTTAGCCGACGAAAATCTACACACAGTCGGTTAATACCATCGGGTTTTTTGACAACCACGAGAGGGGCATTGTAAGCTGACCACGACCTCTCAATCACACCAAACTCCAACATATCCCGCACCTCATTTTCTATTGATTCTTGCACTGCTAAAGGTAGTGGGTATTGCTTCACGCTGATTGGTCTGTCTGTAGAGAGATCTAGTCTGCAACATATGACATTCGTTTTGCCCGGCACATCCGAAAACACATCCCCTTTGCTTTGGAGTAGGGCCTTTACCTGTGAACTTCGGTATTCATTCAAATTGGGGTTTATTAGCACCTTATCCCAACCGAAAGTTTTCTTCCCACTGCATGTGGGCATCTCGAAAACATCATCTGTCTCCTCGGCTACTACCGAGCATGCTACCTTTGGGGCGCACTGTACGGGAACTCTTTCTTCGTGCTTTTTCAACATGTTTGCATGGAAAACCTTCTTGGTGTTATTTATCAGTAACTCATAATCCGTCATTTTTCTTCCGCGTTACAAGGTAAGGGCCCTTCCACTGCATCAGTAACTTATTATGATCCGTGGGTAGCAAGATGAGAACCTTGTCGCCTGGTTTCAGATTCCTGTGAGTGGCTTTCTTGTCATAGTAGCCCTCATAGCGTTCGCGTGCCCGTTCCAGACCTTGATATGTAAGCCTGCATGTTTCTTCCAACTTGTCCCGCAACTCAAGAACGTATGTGTATGTTGTCTTGAGATCTGATGCAATCTCCTTATTAGCCCACAGCTCCTTGAGTATTGTAAGTGGACCTCTAACGGTTCTCCCATACAACATCTCAAAGGGCGAGAAACAAAGACTCGTTTGTGGTACTTCGCGGTAAGCGAACAAAAGAGCTGGGAGATATCTATCCCAATCAGTAGGTCTCTCCTGGCACATTTTCTTGATCATAGTTTTGAGGGTGCCGTTGAACCGCTCTACAAGCCCATTACACATGGGATGGTAAGGCGTTGTCAGTAATTGCCTCACTGACAAAAGGCGGTTAACCTCCTTCATTAGTTCCGATGTGAAGTTCGAGCCCCGGTCACTCAAAACTTCCCTCGGGAACCCATACCGCGAATACATTTCCTCGAGACCCTCCGCCACTTGGATACTGTCAATAGTTCTGAACGGAATAGCGTCAGGATAATGAGTGGCCACATCAACCAGAGTAAGCACATATCTATTGCCTTTGGCGGATACTGGAGAGACTGGCCCCACAATGTCAATAGCCACTCGCTGAAACGGTAGGTCGATGGCTGGAATCTTGCCCAGAGGTACGGGACCAACTCTTCCCTTCGGAACTGTGCGCTGGCACAAATCACATGAGCGAACAAAGCGCTTAACGTCACTCTGAACACCCGGCCAAAAGAACTCCTCGGTGATCCTAGACACCGTTTTTTGAACACCCTGGTGTCCGGACATAATGGCGTCATGTCCTAAGCGTAGCACGATCTCTCGCATGTCTCTCGGTAACACCAGCTGTTGGTCACGCCTTCCATAACTAAATATGCATTCCCTGTGCAGAGGACCATTTACCAATTGGTATTCGAAGGACGTGCGACTCTTCTTTCTTTTCACTTTTTCCCCGACTCTTTCGAAGCAGGTCTTCAGGCTCGGGTCTTCTTTTTGCCTAATTGCAATTTCGCCCGGTGTTACGCTCAGGCACATCGTAACAGGAGTGGAAAGCGGACGCTGCTTTGCTCGGGCTGTCGCTTGAGCTCTTGTTTCCACTGCCGACGAGAAACTGACTGCACCCGTCTGAGCTGTCGTGGTCCTTTCCTCCTTTGGATGTTCTTCAACGCCGAGCATCCTCCACTCGGGATCGGGGTCTTGGACACCTCTTGCACACGTAATGTTCCCCAAGATGAGGTCGTAGATGGGTTGGTCTACGCACTTTGCCACTACCTGCCCAGTATAATATGGCGTGGACACTAGAATCCTTGCTTCAGGAAGGTACCTCACTGTGCTATCTACAAGAGTGACGGCCGACGCTTCCCCTGTAAGATCCTCGTCCTTCACCAGGCTTCTACGAACCAAGACTGTGTTGGCTCCGCTGTCTCTAAGCACCAATATAGGACGGTCTCCTATTTGCCCAACCACCACTGGCATTGCTGCTTTCGACTTGGGTGTTCCACTCACTGCCTCATTTTCCAGCGGCGTTTGCTCTCTTTTCAGCTGCGGAACTTCAGGTGGCGTGACAAGTTCTACCCTTGAGTCGCCAACGCATGCAATTCGGTCCTGCGTTCTGTATCGGCACTCATCCAGAGTATGGCCCCTCCTCTTACAACCTTGGCACACAACCTGTGTTTTCTGGGAAGCGCTACTAGTCCGACAGTCAGCTGCACGGTGTCCCACCTTGCCACACAGAAAACACCTTACTGGCGCCTTAGACGCACCACCATAAGCTCTTGGTTTTGCCGCATCTTTCGCTAGGACCTTTTGGGTTTCCTCCCTTGTCTTACTCAAATTTCTTAGCCCTTGAGCCTCGAGGAATTGGTCTGCAGTGTCGGCGAATTCTTCCAACGAACACAACCTTCTTTCTTTCAGGAATAGCGCCAGCTTTGAGCTGCAACATGCTAAAAATCGCTCTATGACCAGCTTGTCACGCACACCTTCAAAACTCTTTTCTGTGTTTGACATATCAAGCCACCTATCAAAATAGTTGGATAGCCTGCAGGAAACTGCTTAGCGGTTTCCGAATCCTCAGGTTTCGCGGTGCGAAATCCCTCACGAAAACCCTCTGCCGTAAGCCTGAATTTTTGGAGGAGTGCCTTTTTGACTTTCTCGTAGTCCATGGAATCAGCCGCAGGCATCCTTCCAAACACATTCAGCGCCTCTCCGACTAAACACATGCTTAATGCCGTGGCCCATTCACTGCGCTCCCAGCCTTGCCCTAAAGCTATCCGCGCGAATCGTTGCAGATATGCATCCAAATCATCTCTCTTGCCATCAAAAGGAGCCATCAGCTTCCTTGGGCAAGCTCTGGCCGGACTAGGAGATTCTGTACCCGCTAAGGAACGCTGATCATTGTCCGTGGTCTCCTCATATCCTCCCGCGACAAGCGCCTGTTTCCACAAAATAAACTCCTTCTTCCGTTCTCTCCTTCTCTTCTCCTGTTCTTCTGCCTCTCGAGCTCTTCTCTCTGCCTCGCGAGCTCTTTTCTCTTCTCGCTCTTCCGCCTCGCGAGCTCTTCTCTCTGCCTCGCGAGCTCTTTTCTCTTTTCGCTCTTCTGCTTCGCGAGCTCTTTTCGCCTCGCGCTCTTCTGCTTCACGAGCGTCTGCGCGTGCTTGCGCCCATTCCTCTCTCTGCCACTTTCCCTCCTCCTCATAGAGATGCATCGCCTCTTCCTTGCTTAACCCTAGCTTGAGCGCCAGTTCTAACGTTCTTGCCAAATCCATCCTTTCTGCCGTCGAGAGATCGGAAAGATTCGAGACAAAGCAAAGAAGGAAATGTATCCTGGCACAGGCTCGCCACTTATATTGTCACGTAGTGGTGACGGCAGGCGAAGCAGCGACGAAGACGGACGAAAGGGTCTTCTAAAAGAACTGTTTATTGGGCTGACTTGCACCCAAAATGGACTGAATCACTCGGCGGCGGTGAAGCGACAAGCGTGCTCGGCGGTCGTCGAACAGAATGCCGGCCGCTGTCGGCCGTGCTCAATTCAAAGCTGATAGCGAACTTTCGAGATAAAGAGCGCAAAGTTACTAGAACATTCCGGAACAACGTAGAATAAGCTTGGCCTGGCTGCGATCAATCGAGATAAATGTAGTCGCGTCTTGCGCAGCAAACTAAACGACAAATTGATGTGGCGGCCGATTTGAAAAACGAACACACTGCAAATATTCGCGGCATTACTCCCCTCGCAAAGAAGCATCGACACGATGCATTAAAACAAATAATGCGACTAGTAAGGGAAAAAAAACGGATCTTGCGAAAATAGAGCATGGAAATGCAGTGGCCTTTAGCGCGCATAATACGGCTTCAGACGGACTACATGGACAACTTCTGGTCGTACGCGGCGTCGCTGGGATGCAGTCATTGTGTCAGGGATGACTTCATAATCCAGTTCACCAGGCGACGAAGAACCTTGTACACGCCGAAATAGCGGCGCAAAAGCTTTTCACTCAATCCACGGTGGCGAATGGGCGTCCACACCCAGACTTGGTCTCCTGGCTTGTATTCCGCATTGCGTCTTCGTAGGTTGTAGCGTCTGGCGTCGGACCGCTGCTGATCTTTGATCCGTAATCGGGCAAGCCTTCGAGATTCTTCTGCGCGTTGAAGGTAGGCTGCAACGTCGACGTTCTCTTCTTCTGTAACGTTGGGCAGCATGGCGTCTAGCGTGGTCGTGGCCTCCCTGCCATGGACGAGCCTAAAAGGCGTCATCTGGGTGGTCTCCTGCACTGCGGTGTTGTAGGCGAAGACGACGTAAGGCAGGATGACATCCCAGGTTTTGTGTTCGGCATCGACATACGTAGCGAGCATATCGGCGATTGTTTTGTTCAGGCGCTCGGTCAGTCCGTTGGTCTGCGGATGGTATGCAGTTGTCCTCCAGTGGCTGGTTTGGCTGTAGCGCAGGATGGCTTGCGTTAGTTCCGCCGTGAATGCTGTTCCTCTGTCCGCGATGAGCACATCGGGGGCGCCGTGTCGAAGAAGAATGCACTCCACGAAATATTTGGCGACTTCTGCTGCTGTTCCGTTCGGTAGGGCTTTCGCCTCGGCGTAGCGCGTCAGGTAGTCGGTCGCTATGATGATCCACTTATTTCCAGATGTTGATTTTGGAAAAGGGCCAAGCAAGTCCATGACAATCTGCTGAAAGGGCCTTGAGGGAGGTTCAATGGGGCTCAGAAATCTTGCTGGTCGTGTGGGAGGAGTCTTTCGTCGTTGACATTCTCGGCAGGTTTTCACATAGTGTGCGACATCGGCAGACAGTCGGGGCCAGTAATACTTGTCTTGAATGCGGCGGAGGGTGCGAGTAAACCCGAGATGTCCAGCTGTCGGCTCGTCGTGTGAAGCCTGTAGAACTTCTTCGCGGAGACAAGTAGGTACAACAAGGAGGTAGGCTGTTTTGTTCGCTGTAAAGTTCTTCTTCACAAGGACCTCATTCGCTTCAATGAAGCGGGGGGTGAAGAAACCTTGCCTTCCAGGTACTCGATGAGGCCTTTTAGGTCGGGGTCCGAGCGTTGCTGCTGAGCAGAAGAGCTGGGGCTGATGGGTCCCAGGAAGGCATCCTCATCGTTGTCCGGCGGCGGTGCATCTACAGGGGTTCGTGAGAGGCAATCAGCGTCAGAGTGCTTGCGTCCGGACTTTTAAACGACGGTGACGTCAAACTCCTGAAGACGCAGACTCCATCGAGCGAGTCGGCCAGAGGGGTCCTTCAAATTGGCGAGCCAGCAGAGCGCGTGGTGGTCGCTGACCACCTTGAACGGCCGCCCGCAGAGGTAGGGGCGGAATTTTGACATAGCCCAGATGATGGGAAGGCACTCCTTTTCAGTTGTCGAATAGTTAGCCTCGGCCTTGGAAAGGGAACGGCTAGCGTACGCGATGACTTTCTCCAGCCTGTCGCTTTTTTGAACGAGGACGGCGCCTAGTCCCACGCTGCTTGGGTCGGTGTGAACTTCAGTATCGGCGTTTTCATCAAAATGCACAAGGATCGGTGGGGACTGTAATCGACGCTGAAGTTCCTTGAAGGCTTCTGCTTGCGACGCTTCCCATTTAAACGGCACGTCTGCCTTCGTCAGTTGGCTCGGCGATGCGCGACAAGTTTTTCACAAATCGTCGGTAGTATGCGCACAGTCCGAGAAATCTGCGCACTGCTTTCTTATCGGCCGGCGGTGGAAACTGTTGAATAGCAGCTGTTTTCTGCAGGTCTGGGCGTACTCCTTTCTTGCTAACAATGTGGCCTAGAAACAGCAGCTCTTCGTAAGCAAAGTGGCATTTCTCTGCTTCCAAGGTTAGGCCAGACGACTTGATTACGTCTAGTACTGTTCGAAGTCTTTTGAGCTGCTCTTCAAAGTTCGGGGCGAAGACAACGACGTCATCTAAATATACCAGACAAAGTTGCCACTTCAGGCCTGCCAGCACTGTATCCATTACTCGCTGAAACGTCGCTGGTGCGGAACAGAGACCAAATGGCATCACCTTGAACTCAAACAGCCCATCCGGAGTGATGAATGTTGTCTTCTCGCGATCTCTTTCGTCGACCTAAATTTGCCAATAGCCGCTTTTGAGGTCCATCGACGAGAAATATTTGGCGTTGCAGAGGCGGTCCAGTGCGTCGTCGATGCGGGGGAGGGGGTAGACGTCCTTCTTTGTTATGTTGTTCAAGCGGCGGTAATCCACGCAGAATCGATGTGAGCCGTCTTTCTTTCTCACTAGAACAACCGGTGCCGCCCATGGGCTGTTTGAAGGCTGGATGACGTCGTCGCGAAGCATTTCTTCGACTTGATCCCGGATGGCTTGTCATTCTCGCGGTGACGCACGGTAGGGGCTTTGACGGAGAGGTCGGACGTGTTGATCCGTTATAATGCGATGCTTGGCAATTGGCGTCTGTCGCACCTTCGGCGATGTCAAAAAACACTCACTGTAGCTTTGAAGCAGATTGCGGATCTGGTCTTCTCTGTTCCGGTGCAGGGCGGGGTTGATGTCGAAAGTGGGCGAGTTCTCTTAGGCGAATCTTCTGCGGAGGGGTCGGAGAGGGCGAAGAAGTCTCGTACGTCAGGTATTTCGTCGAAGAAAGCAATCGTCGTTCCTCTGTTAATGTGCCGGTATTCTTCGCTGAAGTTAGTCAGCAGTACTTCGGCCTGGCCATTGCGCAAATGTGCAATGCCTCTTGCAATGCAGATTCCTCGGTCTAGGAGCAACTGCATGTTGCCCTCGATGATGGCTTCATCGCTAATGAATTTCGTGGCGCCTACGGTCAGGATAACGCTTGATCGGGGTGGGACGCTCACTTTTTTTTCCAGGACACTCAGGGCAACGCGAGTTTCCCGAGTTTTCATCGAAGCGATGGCTTCGTCCGTCGAAAGCGTGATCAGCTTGGATCGCAGGTCGATGATCGCCTGATGCTCATTAAGGAAATCCATACCCACGATCACTTCGCGGGAGCACTGCGGTAGCACCACAAAGGTCGCAGGATAGCCAGGTCCTTTGACAGTCACTCGCGCTGTGCATCGTCCTGATGGCATAATGAGGTGCCCCCTGCGGTGCGAATTTGTTGGCCGTCCCAAGCCGTTGTGACTTTTCTCAGCTGCGCAGCGAATGTTCCATTCATCACCGAGTAATCGGCTCCTGTGTCGACTAGAGCGGTAAGATTCCGGCCGTCGACAGTCACTTTTAAGTCAGGGGTCCTGGCCCTTGAATTGCACGTCGCTCTTGGCGTCGGGTCACGGCTTCTTCGCGTATGCGAGTCGCGGATGGGGCGTGTGGTCGAAGCTCTTCTGAGTGGCGGCATCGTTTTCAAGGCAGCCTGCGTCGTGGTCGGGGTTCTCATTGTGTGCGGCGTCGGTGCAGCGAGTGCCGGTTCTTCATGCGGCGTCGCGGGTGCAGCGTCTTCATGGGGCGTGGTCGGTGGAGGATCTTCGGCGTTTCGCTCTTGAGCAAGCTCACTTCCAGAGGTTGCTGCCTTCAGTTTCCCCTACGGGGGATGGGAGACCTTCCTCGTACCGCGGCTGCCTAGCTGCGGCGTGGCGACGCAAAGCGCGAGGTTGACGGCGATAGTGAGCGCGAAAAGCGGTTCGGCGTGTACTCTTGTCGATGCAGGTACTCGTCGATTTCCTGCGGACGTTGCCCGAAGCGTGGTCGTGGGGCGTCAATGGCAAATCCTCGAAGACCGATACGTCGATATGGGCAGTGACGAAGAATATGGCCGGTCTCACCGCAATGGAAGCACAACGGCCGGTTGTCGGAAGTCCTCCAGGCGTCGCATTTCCTGGGGCTTGAGCGTCGGTCATAGGCTGGGCGGGCGGGGGCTGGGAGGCGGCGTTGTGGAACAAGTGGCGCATCTCGGGGAGGACGTGTGGGTTGTCGTTGGGGCTGAGCAGTCCTTACTGCAGCGGCGTAGGTCATGGCCTGGGGTTCTGTGGCCGTCGGGGTGCCAAGTGCCTGTTGCACTTCTTCCCGTACCACGTCCATCATATTCGCTGCTTGTGGCTGTGGGGAGGATGGCAGTAATCGGCGTAGCTCCTCTCGGACGATTTCGCGGATAACTTCCCGCAAGCTGTCGCTGGTGGTGGCGGGCGTGTCCGAACGGATTGCACAGGCAGAGGAAGGACGATTGTACTGCCGAGCTCGGACGTCGAGGGTCTTCTCAATCGTGCAGGCTTCTTGCATGAATTCCTCGGCTGTTTTTGGCGGCTGGCGGACGAGGCTTGCAAATAGTTGTTCTTTTACGCCGCGCATTAAAAACTGAACTTTCTTTTCCTCGGTCATCCCGGGGTCGGCGCGGCGAAATAGGCGCTTCGTCTCCTCGACGTAACCGCGGACGGGCTCATTCGGAATCTGGATCCTGGACTCGAGGAGTCGTTCGGCTCTTTCTTTCCTCACGACACTGGTGAATACCTTCAATAGTTCTCTCTTGAATAGCTCCATGTCGTAAGGGACGACTCGTAGTTTTCGTACCACGTGCGTGCGGAGCTATCCAATGAGAAGAACACGTGTCCAATTTTTGCCGCATCATCCCACTTGTTGAGTGACGCCACGCGCTCAAATTGATCCAACCATTCTTCTGGGTCTTCGCCTAGGGATCCA
Source organism: Amblyomma americanum (assembly GCF_052857255.1). NCBI lineage: Eukaryota > Metazoa > Arthropoda > Arachnida > Ixodida > Ixodidae > Amblyomma > Amblyomma americanum. Next base: position 19,054,750 of record NC_135501.1, read on the forward strand.
TTGAAAGTTGGCGGCACCCGTGGCTGCTGCAGTATGATCGGTGCCGACATCTTCGGCGAGGTTGCGGTGCTCGTAGCCGCTTCTTTTCGCTATCTTGTGCGGTCCGGCAGTTTCCCGAACTCAGGCTCCTCTCCCTGGAGACGTCGGCTGGCTCGCTGAGCTGCTGGCTCGTCCTCGGGTGCGAAGCGCTCAGGGCTGGCTTCACGACTTGAAGGGGGCGTCCGGAACATGGAAGGCTACCCCGCACCTCCACCAGATGTCACGTAGTGGTGACGGCAGTCGAAGCAGCGATGAAGACGGACGAAAGGGTCTTCTAAAAGAACTGTTTATGGGGCTGACTTGCACCCAAAATGGACTGAATCACTCGGCGGCGGCGAAGCGACAAGCGTGCTCGGCGGTGGTCGAACAGAATGCCGGCCGCTGTCGGCCGTGCTCAATTTAAAGCTGATAGCGAACTTTCGAGATAAAGAGCGCAAAGTTACTAGAACATTCCGGAACAACGTAGAATAAGCTCGGCCTGGCTGCGATCAATCGAGATAAATCAAGTCTCGTCTTGCGCAGCAAACAAAGCGATAAAGGGATGTGGCGGCAGATTTGAAAAACGAACACACTGCAAATATTCGCGGCAATATTTGTCACGGATCTCCCCGGAGAACACTAGGACCGAAAGAACGGACTACGCGACGGGTGTACCACCACAAACGCACAGTTAATACAGCCTACGTTACACACACACTTGAACACAAAACTAACAAAACTAACACAAAACACAAATACTATAAATACACACGACCCTAGCACACTGCTATCAGCGTCTACAACTAGCGTTCGGCGTTCGTGCTCACGTTTGGTTCGGTGTGGCTGCGGCGTTGCATGGATCCAGTATCCGGCGTCGAGGCTGCGTTCGACGTGCTTGGGCTGGCGTCGTTGGCGGCGTTCGGCGCGCTTGGGCTGGCGTTGCTGGCGGCGTCGTACAAGTTCCAGGTCCAAGCGCCCGTGGAGGTGATGCCGGTGTTGTTGACTTTGGGGGCACCACCCGGATGGGTGGCAACAGCGCTGGAGATACCCCTGGCCGTAGCAGGTGGTAGCGCCCTCCGTCGACTCCCCGGAACGGGCTCAGGCACGGCAGGAAGTCCACGATCCGATGTCGTAGAACGCGAGCTCAGCGGAGCAGTAGCCGGCGCCGCTCCCTTCCAGCCGATGTGGCCCTGACCCGCCGGAGCCTCCGCTTCTCTGCTGTTTCCCCTCGGCCCTCGCTCTCACTAGCCCTTTTATAGCCTCGGTGTTAGTCCACGTATGCCTTGTCGTCGTCTTATTCTCTTCTCCACCAATCATCTCTCCCCACCTCACCGAATGCTTCTCCACCAATCACCTCTCTCCACCTCAACGAATGCTTCTTCTTCCTCTTCTTTATTCTTCGGTTAATTCACGTCGTCTTGTTCACACCTTTTTTCTTTAAAATTTAATTTAGGCTCCTTAATATATGTGACATACGGTCAACAAGTGTTACGCCACACACTGTCATCTTTGTTAAACGCATTAGAAACTGAATAGACCCCTATCTTTCTTTTTAATGGGCTCATTGTGGATTCCTTTTTTGGTTTTGCTGGGGTATACACTGACGCCATGAATGCTTAATCAATTTTCTTTGCTTGTAAATAACTAATTATTTATAGTTACGAATTGCAAGGCTGCAAACTTTGTATGATATCATACTAAACGCTTTCTGCAATTTAATTCCTTGCAGTTGATTTTTTTACCCGTATGTATTTCTGTTATAGAATGTTCACTAATGATTTTTTTCGTTTATCCACAAATGTATGTTTGTGTTCTGTGTATTGTGTATAGAGTCATTTCTGTAGGGTGTACAGACCCCGTCAAGCCGAATTCATTTGGCTTTTTGTCTGTACTCCCGTCATCTGTACAGGCATAGATACAAATAAACTTGAATTGAATTGAACTGGAGGAAATGGATCGTCCTTTTGTTTCATGTAATTTATTACAGCACTAGTTTTCGCGCCAAGACTCAAGGTGCACGCTTAGAACGCACGACGAGCTCCAAATTCATCACTGCTATCTGAGTATGGAGTTTGTTAGCACACCTTAATTGAAACTGTAACTCTTGGTGTAAAACAGTGCTTAATAGAACGACTTTAAGTAGACAAAGCATAATGTCGTCGATAGTAGCCATGGACACACCTGTCAAAAGAAAGAAAACAATCAAATTTGTATTTGTAGATTCTGAGGGCTTCAGTGACAAGATTAATTATGCATTGCCAAACTTCCAGATCTCTTAATGGTCGTCTAGCAGGCCATAATCATGCGTGCAAAAACTGTGCGGTTCTCACATTCTACATCGGTGTAAAGCCTGCGGTGAAGAAGAAAAGGAAAAGAAAATGTGAAGTGAGGCTGCAAGAAACGAATTGAAACAGGAGCAAAGAAACGACACCGCTTCAGCTGGTCGAGGCATTCAACTTTAAAAGAAGCGAGAGTGAATGCATAAGCATCGCCGGTATTGTCCTGTGTAAAAATTAGTACGCTTATTTAGATACAATGCGGTGATACACCTGCTTGCCTGCCCTTTTTTTGCAGTCTTCTCGCGCGCATGTATGGAGTCGTTTCTCTGCCCTCGCCCCCCTTTTGCTATATATAATCACTCACATCCTCTGTAAATAAGTAAGAGCAAGTTGCGCAAGTCTCGTATCCCTACCTAGTGTGCTATTTGTTCTGCGCTTCGTCCATTTTTGGTCGCTATTTTGTTGCGCTGCCTTGGCTTTGAGCATTTCGAGTTTTTTTTTACACGCTCTAGTGCACCTTGTGTGTTTTCCTTCCCCTTCCCCACTGTCCTTTGTTCGTCTTGCTGATAGTGTTTCGTTGCGTGCGAAATAAACGTCAGTCTTCAGTGTCACAAAAATTGGCGCGTATTTAAGCAGTCAGCACAACGCTAGCGAAAACTTGCCTGCTCACAGCGTAGAATGTACGAGAACATCGGAGAAAATCCACCGACGACAGCCGAAGAAGGCGCTCCCTTGTCTATGTGTAGGTTTTGTCCTCTCCTGTTCGCCTAAGTGCGGTGGCCGGCAACTCCTCGTGTTCGCTGGAGAATTTCTCGCCGCCTGGTTGACGGCGAAGCGTGCGAGAACGAGCAAGGCGACTAAGAGGAGAAGGATGCGACAGTGTAAGGAAGCAGGCGCGGTTAGACTAGTCGGAGAGGATGCGGAAATGAAGGCGGAGCTCTGCTGCTAGTGGCGTTGCAGTGTGAGGGAACGAGGGAATAGGAAAATTGAAAGTAGACAGGAAAAAGAAAGAGGCATTTTAAATATCCACTACACTGCCTTAAGACAGAAGAGAAGCGAATGGTTCTTCCGTGCTTGCCATTGCTTCATTCCTTCTCTCGAGGCGCGGTTCATTCATTCGTAAGTCTTTATTGAAGAGGGTGACCTGAGGCCTAAGAAGGAAGTGGGAGGTTTAAGTGTGGGTTCATTTATTTATTTACTTATTTACCCTCAGGACTTACAAAAGTATTGTATAGGAGAGGGGCAGAAATACAAATGACACACTGAAATTTCATTAAGGACAGAAAAATATAATAAAGACAAGAGAATAAAGAGAAAATAAAGACAACAACAACAACGAAAAAAAGCAACCAAAAACGGCATGAATCCAAAGCACACGGGTAGGTTTCAAATATGCAATAGATTGGCTGAACAGAATGCAGCATATTGCCACGCTGCTGACTTTCTGCCGGCGCCACCTGGAGGTCGAACTGTGTTCCCGAGCACGTGGCCGAACGTCTTCTTTGTCCAGAACGAGCGCGGCGGTGTTGGCAAACCTCGCCCGAGTGAACAGTTTGGTTCTCTGTATTTTCGCCGGTGACATTTTTGGTGGAGCCGTGCTGGGTATCATCCCATGTACGCTGACCGGGACGATAGCCCTGACGCTTCTCCCCGACGAGCAGACGCCACACCTGTCCACAAAGCTAGCCGTCGCCTGCGAGGCCTGCAACCCGAATTTGAGCCACTCACGATTCCTGCTCGGGTCATGACTTCCGCCACTGGCAGCCAGACAGGTCAGTCCTTCGGCAGTGCCCCGCCGTTCGTCTTTCTTGCACCTCGGTCGCCACCATCCTTCCACGGCGACCGGTTCGAGGATGTAGAAGATTGGTTGGCCGGTTTTGACCGTGTGGCCGCGTTCAACCAATGGGACGACGAGCGAAAGCTGCTGAACGTGTACTTCGCACTGCAAGACTCGGCGAAAACGTGGTTCGAGAACCACGAGGCGTCCTTCTCTAACTGGGCAGCTTTTCGCCGCGAGGTGCTCGCCACGTTCAGATCGAGCGAGCGAAAGGAGAATGCCGAGCTTGCCCTTCGCTCCAGGTCACAGCAGTCCAACGAGAGCGTGGCCATGTTTATTGAGGACATGACCCGCCTCTTCAATCGGGCCGACCCAGCCATGCCCGAAGCTACAAAGGTGAGGCACCTTATGCGTGGGGTAAAGGAGCAGCTGTTCGCTGGCCTCATGCGCGACCCTCCGAGAACTGTCGCCGCCTTTGCCAAGGAAGCGACGACCATAGAACGTTCCTTGCAGGAACGGAGTGCCCAATACGGCCGTCAGGCAAATGTAGCGGCCGCTCAGTACTGCACGTCCTTGCCAGGCCCCGGGGATGAGGCGCTGCGAGCGCTTGTGCGGAGCATTGTCCGCGAAGAACTGCGACACCTCCACTTGAGTGCTCCGTCAGAAAGCGTACCTTCGACAGGCGATGTTCTCCGTGACGAAATCCGGCGAGCGGTGCAGCCACCCCCAGCACCCCTTTCGGAGCCGCACGTAATGTCCTACAGCGATGCCCTGCGCCGACCTGCCCCGGCGCCGCAAGCGTTTCGCCCCGTTGCCGAACCACCACCACCCCATCGTTACGTGCGTCCCATCGAGCAGCAGCAGGACCCGTGCCCTCCATTCCGCAAAGCGTACGTGTGGCGAACGTCCAACGATCGTCCGCTCTGCTACCACTGCGGGGAGCCCGGCCATGTTCTGCAGAATTGCCCGTACCGGCGGATTGGTCTGAGAGGATTCCCACCGGACGCGCCTCGACCGCGCTATGGTGAAAGACCGCGGGACATAGAGGAGTACCTGAACTCTCAAGTGCCGCCCCCGACCTCACAGCGGCGACAGTCGCGATCGCCATCCCCGAGGCGCTTTGCTACGCCCAGTCGGCCCTCAACCTCCGGTCAGTTCGGAGGCACGTCCCCTCGGCGGGAAAACTGAAGACGGCGTCCTCCGGGGGTAGGGCCGCCGCCGCTGCACGAAGTCAACAGCCTCCACCCGACGATTGGACGCGACGGCCCGAGCGTCAACGACCCGATCCGACGACCCCACCGACGTGCTGCGAACGATTAGTTTCCGCTGAAATTTTAGTAACCGTCGACAGTTATGAACTGACCGCACTCGTCGATACCGGCGCTGATTTTTCTGTGATGAGCAGGGAGCTAGCCATGACACTCCGTAAGGTTCTGACGCCTTGGTGTGGACCCGTGATCCGCACTGCCGGTGGCCATGTCGTGACACCAATCGGCGTCTGCACTTGCCGCATCCAAATCCGTGGTCTTACTTTCACCGGCTCCTTTGCCGTGTTAGCTGACTGTTCAAAGGACCTCATACTGGGCATGGATTTCCTTCACGAGTATGGTGCGATCATAAACCTTCAGGAACTCATGGTATCTTTTTCCGCCCAGCGAGCCGTTAACACAACCACCGAGCCCTGTAAAGTAATGTTGCGCATATGTGACGACCACATAACAATCCCTCCGCGAGCCAGCAAGTTCGTCACAGTCGAGTGTACTGACAGCACCGGCGCTCTTGGCATTGCTGAAGCGAACATGTCCCTGCTACTCGCTCGGCAAGTTTGTGTCGCCCGAGGCCTAGTAGACCTTGCCAATGGTCGTACCGAAATCTTAGTCACGAACTTTACTCGTGAACCGCAACATTTGACGAAGTCAGAAGTCGTCGCTTATTTTGACGAGCTTGGAGAGTGTACGAGGCAGTGCTCTTTATCCACCACGTCAGAGCTCGCCGACGCGACGGCTACAGCCATTCCGACTGACGTGAACCCGCACCTCTCGGCCAGTCAGAAAAACTGCGTGCAAAGCCTAATCTATTCCTTCCGCGACTGTTTTGCGGAAACTTCCAAGGTCCGACAGACGCCGCTTACCAAGCATCGAATTGTCGTTGCTGACGACCAAAGACCAATTTGCCAGCGTCCTTATCGCGTGTCTTCCAAAGAACGCGATGCCATCCGCCGCCAAGTTACACAGATGCTCCAGGACGACGTCATCCAACCTTCCACGAGCCCCTGGGCATCGCCTGTTGTTCTCGTCACGAAGAAAGATGGCACCCTCAGGTTCTGCGTCGATTACAGGCGCCTGAATACCGTCACGAAAAAAGATGTGTACCCTCTGCCCCGCATTGATGATTCCCTAGACCGCCTGCGCCATGCCACCTTCTTTTCATCCCTCGACCTCCGCAGTGGGTATTGGCAAATAGAGGTCGACGAACGCGACCGAGAGAAGACCGCCTTTATTACGCCAGACGGTTTATACGAGTTTAAGGTACTCCCTTTTGGCTTGTGCTCGGCCCCTGCCACGTTCCAACGAATGATGGACACCGTGCTGTCCGGTCTGAAGTGGCAGACATGCCTCGTATATCTTGACGATGTCGTGATCTTCTCTGACACGTTTGATGAGCACCTGAAACGCTTGCGTGCTGTTTTCGAGGCCATACGTTCCGCTGGTCTCTCTCTCAAGCCAGAGAAATGTCACTTCGCATTTCAAGAGCTGAAGTTTCTTGGTCACATTGTCAGCGCACGAGGTGTTAGTCCAGATCCCGAAAAGACGGCCGCCGTAGCTGCCTTCCCTAAGCCAACAGACAAACGGAGCCTGCGTCGTTTCTTGGGCCTCTGCGCGTACTATCGCCGGTTTGTTCCCAATTTCTCCCGGCTAGCAGAGCCTTTGACCCGCCTGACGAAGGATTCTGAATCCTTCATCTGGGGCCAAGACCAGGACAGCGCCTTCACAGAACTCAAGTCCCGTCTGCAGTGTACGCCTGTGCTTGGCCACTTCGACGAAGAGGCCGACACTGAACTGCACACTGATGCTAGTAACGTTGGCCTCGGCGCGGTCCTTGTTCAGCGGCAGGATGGTCTAGAACGCGTGATTGCTTACGCCAGTCGCACTTTGTCCCGTTCAGAAGTCAATTATTCCACAACGGAAAAGGAATGTCTAGCTGTGCTGTGGGCCGTTACGAAATTTCGTCCGTACTTGTATGGCCGCCCGTTTCGGGTCGTGAGCGACCACCATTCACTCTGTTGGTTGGCGAACCTGAAGGATCCCTCGGGGCGGCTTGCTCGATGGAGTCTTCGGTTACAAGAATTTGATGTCACCATCGTGCACAAGTCTGGCCAGAAACACAGCGATGCTGACTGTCTATCCCGCGCCCCAATCCTGTGCCCCACTGACGAGTCCGACGACGATTCCGCTTTTCTTGGTGCTCTCACCACGTCCACCCTTGCCCAACAACAAAGGGCCGATTCTGACCTGCTGCCCCTCATAGAATACCTTGAAGGAATCGCCCCATCTCCACCTCGGCTCTTCAAGCGCGGACTGTCATCGTTTTGCTTGCGCGATGGGGTACTCTACAAAAAGAACTACGGCCCAACGGACACTGTCTATCTGCTTGCAGTGCCAGCTGCGCTTCGCGACGAAGTTCTGCGCGCGTGCCATGACGACCTTTCTTCGGGCCATCTCGGGTTTTCCCGCACGTTGGCGCGCATACGCACCAAGTACTACTGGCCCAAGCTTGCTGCGGTTGTCCGCCGTTACGTCCGAACCTGCCGAGAATGTCAGCGCCGGAAGACGCCACCGACTAAACCAGCCGGGCTCCTGCAGCCTATCGATCCCCCGCGCCTCCCATTTCAACAGGTCGGCATGGACTTACTCGGTCCGTTTCCGGAGTCTTCCATGGGTAACCGGTACATTGCTGTTGCCACTGACTATCTCAGTCGCTACTGTGAGACCAAGGCTCTTCCCCGTGGTACCGCCGCCGAGGTCGCAAGTTTTTTCATTCATAACATTGTGCTTCGTCACGGAGCTCCAACGGTCGTATTAACTGACAGGGGAACCCCGTTTACGTCGGCACTTACGAACGAGGTACTTCGACTCAGTGGCACCAGTCATCGAAAGACAACGGCTTACCATCCGCAAACCAACGGACTGACTGAGCGGCTTAACAAGACAATTGCCGATATGCTCTCTATGTATGTCGACGATGACCACGCGAACTGGGACCGGATACTTCCTTACATAACGTTCGCGTACAACACTGCGCTTCACGAAACGACGCGCTTCACTCCTTTCCATTTGGTGCACGGTCGCGAAGCCTTGACCATGCTGGACGCCATGCTTCTTCCGGATCCTACTCCCTCTTCTGTCGTGGATGCCGACCAATTTGTCCGTGACGCCGAAGTTGCTCGCCAAGTTGCTCGACAGCGAATCCGGTGCCAACAACAACGCGACGCCGAGCGTTACAACCTCCGCCGCAGGGAGGTGATTTACACACCCGGTGACCAAGTCTGGGTGTGGAGCCCAATCCGTTTGCGAGGGCGCTCCGAGAAGCTTCTTCGCCGTTACTTTGGTCCGTACCAGGTGTTACGCCGCCTCAGCGCGGTGACCTACGAGGTGCTCCCTCAAGGAACTGCCCGGTCCTCTCGACACCCGACGTCCGAGGTCGTCCACGTGGCGCGAATGAAGCCGTTTTATTCCCGTTAGCCCCGGACCGAACCCCGCCATTACCTTTCGCCTTATTTTTTTTTCTTCCCCTCGCGTGCGGCATCGAGTCGATGCCTCTTAGATGGGAGGGGCAATGCCACGCTGCTGACTTTCTGCCGGCGCCACCTGGAGGTCGAACTGTGTTCCCGAGCACGTGGCCGAACGTCTTCTTTGTCCAGAACGAGCGCGGCGGTGTTGGCAAACCTCGCCCGAGTGAACAGTTTGGTTCTCTGTATTTTCGCCGGTGACAATATAAAGTTAGATGCTTTCGCACCAACGTGTTGAAAAAAATGAAGAAACAGTCATACAGAACATGATAAACGCTAAGAACGAGTAATGAAAAATGACTTCAAAATGTGTTAGTAAGTGAAGTACGAAAGCGGTGGTTGTCGGTGATAGCGACCAGGGCAGCAGGTAGTTGGCTCCAGTCACAGGATGTTTTTTGGTAGAAATGAATGTGCATACGCCATGGTGTTTTGGCGGGGTATGGCAACTATATAGCGATGATCGACACGTGCAGAAACATGAGCGGCATCTGTGATCAGGCGCGATCTGAGTTGGTCGGTATGATGGTAAATCTTATGGAAGAAGCAAATACGAGAAACCTTACGATGGACAGCGAGAGCGGCCAAATTTAGAATTTGTTTCATGTTAGTGACGCTTGCCGTGCGGTGGTAATTGTTGAGGATAAAACGAGCTGAGCGATTTTGTACTCTCCAAGGCTTTATTCAGTGATACAGGGTCCGGGTCCCATTTGGATAAAGCGTACTCAAGATTGGGTCGGACATAGGTAGTAAATGGCTGCTTTTTCAGTGAAGATGGATCGCATGCTTGGATGCATACCGAAGCATGTGATTGGCTTTGGATGTTATGTTGTTAATATGAATCTTCCAGGAAAGGTTAATCGTAATGTGTACTCCGAAATATTTATAATTTGAAACAGAGTCAAGTGGGGAATTATTAATAGAGCAGCTGGGGAGGATGATTGACTGCGGGAGATTCGCATTGTTTTTGCATTTCGCAGCGTTAAGTTCCATCTGCCAGACAGAGCACCAAGAAGCGGTAATATTTAAGTCAATCTGGTGTAATGTCGCATCAGAAGCTTTAGTTATTTTACGGCAGATTACACAGCCATTGGCGAAAAGAAACAAAGCTAGAAACACAGTTGAGTAAGTCATTAATATAAATAAGAAAAAGTAATGGCGCCAAGACGGATCCCTGAGGCACTCCTGATTGAACGGGTGCCTCAAGGGAGTCCGTCTCGTTAGCTCTGATATGCTGGGCGCGGTTAGAAAAAAAATGCGAATATCCCGTTAAGTACTACAAGATCGATGTTAAGGCGGTTGAGTTTTAGTATAACAAGTTGATGATTATTGTTATCAAAAGCCTAAGAAAAAACTAGAAACGCACAATCAGTAATGAACCCTGAGTCTAAAAATGAATGAACATTATTGGTGAACATAAGTAGCTGTATGAATGAGTATAATTTGCGAAATTCATGCTGGGAGGAATAGAAAAAACTGGCTTGATTCGAGAAAGTTGAGGAGGTTGTTAAAAATTATCTGCTAAAGTAATTTGCAGGGTATTGATGTCGAGGAAATGGGGCGATAGATGGTTAGTGTGAGTGGCCAGATTTGTAAATAGGAACAACTGTCCCTGTTTTGCAGTCTTTGTGTAGACAGCTTACGTTATGTGACTTGGTAAAAAAGGAGCTGAATAAAATAGAGCAGTATTCAGTAGTGTTCTGAAGAAGTTTTGATGTGATTTCATCGACACAACAAGACGATGATCGTTTCAGTTGACTAATGATCGTTCTGATTCCGGCGGGATCAAAAGCAAGGGGTCCATCGGGGAAAAATGAGCATGAGGGAAAAGCGGGTGTTTTGCTGTTTTCAGAGCGTTTAGCAGCTTTTGGCTCTCTGATTGTATGTGGACTATCGGTTAGGGCTACATCTGATTTTAGCTTGGCGAAAGAGCCTTTTTTCTTGTTGGATAGGCGTATTAGATAGGTGTTGTACCAGGGGGCGTTGGATGAGTGATGGATCGTTTTTAGTGGAATATTGAACGTCGGACTCCGTTACCAAGTCAAGCATGGCACTGAGTTTCGGTTTGCCGTCCCCACAGGGGTTCGTCCAGTCTTTGCATGCCTGAACGCGGACGGCAGGTGTGTAACAAGAGCGGAGTCTCGCCGTGCAATTGCAGGACCAAATGAGGTGACGTAAATCAACGTTGCAGTCATCAGGGCCAGTAGGGCAGCCAATCCTCTTTCGGTGCCATCGACTCAAGGTGTCTGGTGAACACGAACTGCTGGTTCGCGCTTTGTGAGCAAGAGCCTGGCCCGGGCAAGGGAGTCCAGAAGGGATAGGAGGGGCAATGCCATGGACAAGGTATCGCCCCTCCGCTAATGTTTTATGCGCAGTCTCTTTACTTATTTATTTATTTATTACAAATACCTGCAGCGCCCGGAGGCATTATTGCAGGTGAGGGGACACAATGACTTCTGCTCGTTTCGCCGAAAGTACAAAGGATAACAAAAATAAAACTACAAATACAACTACAAAAATAAAACTACAAATACAACTACAAAAATACAAATACAACTACAAAACTTTTGCACATTCTCTAATGATATGAGCTGGCGCTATATGTTTAACAGTAGCAAACGCGTCTGACAGCGTCCCACATACACTAAATGCTGCGTGTAACGTCGGCAATTTATACATAACGGCTGCGCTTCAAAACCTGCGCCCACTCGCTGCAAAGGAGATAGCCCGATAAGCATAATCATTCATCATCATCATAGGTTAAATCACCAGTAAGGGGTATTTCATCTCAGCAGAATTGGTCGACATTTGCGATGTTACTTACTTGTAAAATTAGATAGCTGATTGCAATAATTAGCAAAAAGAGCTAAAGGGAAAAAAGGAATAAACTAGCAACTCATGGCTCAAATTTGTAGTAGCTAGCTGCTCACAAATTAGTATAAATCTAGCTAAAATAGCTGAATTCTCAACCCCATCGAAGCAACGTTGCGATGAGTTGCGTTGCGAACGTACTAGTCTTAGCCCGCATTGTGGACAAGGGCCACCACCACGTATTGAACAGTGACGTTTATAGTGTGCAAAACTGCTCCTTCAACCAGACTCTACAACGAGCGGTGTCCCCAACAATGTTAGCTTTGAATCTTCGCACTTTAGAGAAGCGCTCATCTCGTTCTCTTTGAGAAGCGGCGAAGCTTATGTGTCAACATGCTATAAGGAACACACTCTCACCCCTAAAATTCAATGATTTATATGAGGTAAGGTGAATTATTATGAACACACATTCGGAAATTACATGAGATGCCTTTACACTTCTATTAAATTGCAGCAATAAGGTATCCTTTTTGTCTGGACCTTTGGCGGCTCGTTTTCGCACGTGTTATTGTATGTCTGCTACGCACCTCAATACACAGAAGGAATGTAACCAAAAAATATATCGCCATGAGCGGTACCTATTGCGAGCTACCCAAAATGGCCCACGGCAGGTGGTGAATGTCTGTAAAAAATCTATTAGTGGGTTTTGAGGAAAGGACATGGCGCAGTAACTGTCTCACTTCTCGGTGGACACCTCAGCCGCGCCGTGAGAAAGAGGAGGAAGGTGGGAGTGAAAGAAAGCGATAAAGAGGTAGGGGTGCTGCTGAAATACTTTTATTGCCTCGAAATAAGTCGCAGGGAGGTATGATTGGACCGACTCTCAAGGGGCCGGCCCTCACGAACACTAGGTGGAGGTTTCTAGTACGGGACCCCAGTGGCGTCGGCCGCCGCCCGGGCACGCTCAACCAGGGCCTCTTCAGTCTGTAGGCCATAGCAGCCGAGCAGGGTCGCCTTCCAGTCCTACCGGGTGGGGTTGAGGTAAGGTGACGTAGTGGAGAGCTCCGGAATCATTTCGAAAACCTGGGGATCTTCAACGTACTGCTGTGCACTGACATCGCACAGCACACGGGCGCCTTTTGCGTTTCGCCTCCATCGATACCAGGCCGCCGTGGTCTGATTCTGATACTTGTACTCCGGCTTAGTAGCCGAGCGCTCTAAACACAAAGCCACCGCGGCAAGTGGGGATACTTTTAGCACAAGCATGTAGTGTCACAGCACTGAAACAACAGTAGACAGTTACTGCACTTTTCTGTTCCTCATAAAATTCGCAAAGGAATAAACAAATAACAGAATGCTCGTGAAACACAGTATCATTTCGGTATACTGCAGGATTAGGGCCTTTTAAGAGTCGTCCGCTGCGGCTTTCAGTGCGAAATTATGATTTCCTCTTTTCAGAGAGCAAACGAGTTGGATCCAACGCCCGATTTCCACGCCACTCGGACGGCAGCTCATTCATCATTTCCACAAACGTGGGCATATTTACCTGCTGGAACTAGACAGTCACGCATGCTGCTCATCGCTCAGCAGAAGCCCCTAGACTATCGCTACGACGGACGCGATCACCATGGCATGAAACTCGGCCAAGAAGACGACGGCGTAATTAAAAGCCTACACTCATCCCAAGGCCTTTACTCCGGGAGAAAGTACGTCAATAAAACAGTTCACAAAGGAGATAAAAACGATAGCGAGATGCTAGGGGAGAAGGAGTACGATGAAGATATCGAGCGGTGGCGTCAAGACTACTGGAGGCGACGCCGTTATGACCGCGGTGAGTACGACGACAACGACAGGGAGGCCACCACGCAGGAGCACAAAAGGAGGCGCCAGCGTCAAACCCGTCGTAAGAGTAAAACAGTTGAAGACCACGGCAACGTTAGTGGAGGCGGTAAGCGTCGACGAATTCAGCCGTACCGTCGGCGTGGCCAATACGTAACGGCCCCTGCACCCGAACGCGACAACAGGAGAGCTGGGCGTCGGGGGCGCAACGAGGATGAACGGCGACTAGATAGGGACAAGTTCGCTGGCGAATACGCGAAAAGGTTGCCACACGTTCGTAGTAATGGCCGGGAGCGCATATATAGCACGCGCAACATTGACAGCAGGGAGGAATACTACCCGTCAATCAGGCAAGGTTTGTCCATGACGACCATTCTAGGAAGCAGTGACAGCTACAGAAAAACGTACACGTCAGGTATGATCCATGACAATTTGCCTACAACAAATCGGGCTCTGGAAAAGGAGTCTCAACAAGGGCACAACAACCACTGGAAAGAAAGGGACGTGATTACTGAAGCGTTTGCCGATGAATTCCCTCGGAAGGAGCGCATCTCGAGAAGGCGTCGCACGGATGAAGACCAGGAAGAGAACCGAGACGCTGTACTTGACACTATTCGCGTGAGACACGAAACGGGGTCACGGAAGGCACCGTGGAATACAGAGGACGCCAGCACGGAGCATGACGAGACTCTGGAAACGAGCACCGAAGAAGACCCCGGAGGCAAGAGGGAAAGGACGAGAGAGGAGACGTCAGATGATTGGTACGGTGACGTTGGGGGTGAATTTAATGGACTTGCACCCTTTGGCCGACTTACCAAGCGCTAGTGGGGTGACTTTTTTTTTCAGGACTTAATATCCTCCAGTGACGGCAGTCATGTTTCAGTGACACCCTTTTAAAAATAAATCAATAAGCTTTACTCATTTTTAATGGCAATGTGTCTGGTTCAGTGGTAAAAAAAACGCCAGAAGAGCAGCAGCCGATTCAGAGAGAACACACAACTAAGAAAACCGCTGTGGGCTAACTGCGAACTGTCTTTAGTTAAAAAATGCATGGAAATTTTTTGCATAGGCAGTCTTTCGCTACAGAGCACGAACTGAAACGGTACAATCTTGGTACTGAATATTCAAGATGGCAAGTCATTATTACAGGCATTAACGCGATCTTGCTATTTCGAAGCCGCGATAATTTTGTGTGTGCCCACATTTTTACGGTTAGTGCCTAACACCGAACTTTAGAAAACCGCCTGCCCCAGATTTTAGCGCAACCATATCCTCGCGTCTATTTCTGACGTTTAATTTATGCCTTTGAAGGCGATTATTGTTGCACGAAATACTCTGGTATGCATATTGTCACGTAGTAGTGACGGCAGTCCGTCGTGCAAGAAGACAGCGAAGAGGGCTTCCAAACGAAACTCTTTATTAGGTTCAGTAGCGCCCACAAAGAACTGAATGACTCGGCGGCGGCGTAGCAACGAGCATGATCAGCGGTCGTCTAACAGAATGCCCGCCGCTCTCGGTCGGGGTCAATTTAATGCTAATAGGAAACTTTCGAGATAAAGCGTGCAAAGTTCCAAGAACATTCTGGACCAAAGTAGAATCAGCTCCGCCTGGTTGCGATCAATCGAGACAAATATGGTCGCGTCTTGCATCCACAAATAAAGTAATAAAGCGGCGTGGCGGCAGCCTTGAAGAATAAATAACCAAGCAGTACACAGATTCGCGGCATTACTTCCCTCTCAGAAAAGCATCCACTCGATGCTTTAAAAAAAATGTGACTGAAAACAAATAAAGTGGGCAGTGTGCAATAAACACCTAGAATGGAAAGAGCGTCCTTTATCGCGCAAAACAGGGCTTTAGTCGGATGATATGAACAACTTCTGGTCGTACACGGCATCGCTGGGATGCAGTCACTTCCTCAGGGACGACTTCATAGTCCAGTTCAACTAGCCGACTAAGAACCTTACACGGGCGGCAATAGCGGCAGAAAAGATTTTAAGGCGAAAGCCATTAATGGCTCATGCTCCCGGCCGAGATCCTGTCCGTCTGTTACATCGCCAACCAGAAGTCACGACAACGTAAGTGACGTCCTACCGCCCGTCCGCTCAGTTCCGCAGCAGAGCGTGCTAACGACTACGCTACT
Source organism: Amblyomma americanum (assembly GCF_052857255.1). Classification (NCBI taxonomy): domain Eukaryota; kingdom Metazoa; phylum Arthropoda; class Arachnida; order Ixodida; family Ixodidae; genus Amblyomma; species Amblyomma americanum. Next base: position 19,070,397 of record NC_135501.1, read on the forward strand.
TCCTGCCAACGTATATGCAGTTCTTGTCTAGGATGCTGAAGAGTGTTTGCGGAAAGGTTTCGAATCAGACAGATGCCTCCCAAACGCCCTAAAGTTCCTCCAGCATTTAAGATTCACAAGTAATTGTCTACTTAATTAACATCTTAACCACACATCAGAGACACAACCATCAAAACCGCGCTAAATGCTTTCGCCTCGCTGCACTTTTGGTCATGCAGTGGGCTTGGCAGCATCGCCCGGAGCACGATGCTAAACTTCGTGCTTTGCTTCGTACAGGTTTTGCTGGGACTGCTCGGAAACACCGGCGGCAATCCTTCACCCATCGACGGTTATGCCTGCAGGGTGACATCAGCAATACTGCTGCAGCACCTGCCTGATTGCTCGACAGACGGGCTGCATCTGACAAGACTACCGCACGTGGAGAACTGCGCTGTGACGTGCACGTTGGAGCGTCCGTACGGCACTACAACGACCCCAGTGACATCATCTGAGCCCTATAAAATCCCGGTCTGTCCCTCGGCGCCTTCCAGTGGGCTTGGCAGCATCGCCCGCGAGCACGATGCTAAACTTCGTGCTTTGCTTCGTACAGGTTTTGCTGGGACTGCTCGGAAACACCGGCGGCAATCCTTCACCCATCGACGGTTATGCCTGCAGGGTGACATCAGCAATACTGCTGCAGCACCTGCCTGATGGTGAAAAACGACCTTCTCATGATTCTCTCAGAAACAATTGTTTTTCTGGTGGTGCTGCCGAGCCCTGGCCTTGTTAGTCAATGCGTGACAGAATCGTTGCGCGTTATTTGTTTGCTGTTAAAACTCAGCGGCGACGTTGAGGAAAACCCTGGTTCAAATGCCGATAAAATAGAACAAATTCTTCTTACTGTCACATCCATAAAGGCTTCCCAGAATCTCTTAGAAACAGGTCTGCAAAGTATGCAAAGCCGGCTTTCCGAAATAGAAACTAGTCTTGCCTCCCTTCAGCTGTACAATAAAAAGGTACAAAAATGCGAGGAAGCCTTGAGTGCAATGGGCAAACAGTTAGAACAAATGAACAGCAAACTTGATGATTTTGAAAACAGAAGTCGCAGGAACAATATAATCATTTTTGGCATAGAAGAACACGAAGGCGAAAATACTGAGGAACTTGGAAAACGGGTCAAGAATGACATATTCAAAGGCACTCTAGGCATTGATGTTAGATCTATCGAGCGTATCCACCGGCTAGGAAAAAGTAACGCAGATCGGGCACGGGCTGTCATACTCAGATTATACGACTTCTCCGAAAAGCTAAAAATCCTTCAAAACAGCTTCAAACTGAAAGGTAGCGACTGGTGAATCACCGAGGACTATTCCGTACCGGTTCGTGAAGTACGCAAGAGGCTATGGCAATCATCCAAGATAAATCGAGACAACGGTGATAAGGTGGCTCTGATATTTAATAAACTAAAGATAAACGACGACCTGTACACGTGGGACAAAAGCGAAAACAAGCGAGTGCCGCTAAAGCATTCCGAGCGTGCACAAGCCAAAAGTGCCGCAGGAAGCAGCGACTGACGACAGGCTTCAGCACCATTTACACTACTATGTTTCAATGCCAGAAGTATAGTTAACAAAACCGATAAATTTGAAGAACTGTAGTTGCTGTACTCACCGGATGTAGTTGTAATAACAGAAACATGGCTACATTCTGATATACACGACTCAGAAATAGTTCCCAGCTCCTACGCCTTGATCCGCTCAGACCGCGATGGGCGAGGAGGCGGCGTAGCCATTGCAATAAAAGAGAACCTCGTTTTCCAGAAAGAATGTGGCATACCAAACCATGAAAGTGTCTTGTGCACTGTTAACATTAAGGGCAACTTGGTACTAGTGGGCGGTATATACAGACGACCGAATGCACCAATTGATTACCTTCTTCAAATGCACGACTTCGTTCATAGCAAATTTAACGCTCGCGCAAAATTCATCGTCACAGGCGATTTCAGTTTGCCAGGTATCGTCTGGACGACCTTAGCAGTAGGAAAAAACGAAATAAATAACTGCGAAAAGCTTTTGGATATAATGTTTAGTTTTTCGCTATCTCAAGTGGTAAATGAGCCAACGCGTGTCCAAGGAACCGCAATTTCCGTACTAGATCTAGCCTTTGTGTCTAGTTTTCTCTGTCCTGAAATTAGTGTGGAAAACGGGATTTCGGACCATAAATTGCTCTTTCTCACTTTTCCTCACCTGCGCCACCCCGCTGATCGTAATCACTAACTCTTTCGTCACTATTAAAGACTACAGCAGGGCAGATGATGTAGGCATTATAGATCATCTAGAATCAATCCTCGACAGTTTTTCTTGTACAGATTCCCGCTGTGTAAATAACCTATGGCTACAAGTAAAAGCAGCGATAACAGAGTGTGAGGAAAAATTTGTACCTACAAGGATGTAACGAACAAAAAGGAAAACCCCGTGGATTACACGTAACATCATTCATCTGAAACAAGGACTACAGCGTATGCGCAGAAGAAAAGGAAATAGTTTTCAGATAAGCGAACTTGCGAGCAAACTAGGACTGGAAATTAAGAACGCGCGGGAAATGTTCTTCTCAACAACTTTATCTAATTTTATTACTCGAGATCCAGGAAAGTTCTGGCGGTATTTATCGAGCCCTGAGCCCCGTGTATCACAAATAGAAATAGACGGTAGAGTGGTTACAGACCCTCATATTATCGCAACTTCTTTCAATCAACATTTCCAGTCTGTTTTTGCTCGTGAGTTTGCTACAAGCGCTATCATAAGTGAGCCACAATCACTGATGCGGGATATCGTGATTACCGAGACAGGTATAGTGAACTTGCTTTTGCAGATTGATGTCAAAAAGTGTCCTGGTCCAGACAACATATAAAATTTATTTCTGAAGCGATACGCGGAACAACTGGCCCCGTTTCTGCACAAAATTTTCACACTATCCCTAGAAACGGGCGCCATTCCGTCCGACTGGCTATGTGCAAAGGTTATTCCAATTCACAAAAACGGCAGCAGACTATCTGTAGATATGTATAGACCAATTTCATTAACTAGCTGCAGCTGCAAGCTATTAGAGCATATAATCAACAAATCCATAACAACGTTTTTGGAAGAAAATAACTTAATTTACAGCAGACAACACGGCTTCAGAAAAGGACTGTCAACAATCACTCAGCTATTAGAAATAACAAATGATTTTGCACAAGTGATCGATTCCCAGCTTCAAGCAGATGCCATTCTAATCGACTTTAGGAGGGCATTTGATCGTGTTCTACATTCTAAATTAATCGACAAGCTCTGTACTATTGGCATTAACTCAAAAGTAATAACCTGGATAAACTCTTACCTCACAGGTCGCACGCAATATGTTGAAATGAATAATGCACAATCCGAACGACTGAACGTTTTCTCCGGGGTCCCACAGGGATCCGTCTTGGGACCGATCCTTTTCCTTATATATATAAACGATATCCATGCCTGCGCTGAACCTGGAGTAACAATAAGGTTTTTCGCTGACGACTGCGTTCTGTACACTACGGTACGTAGACCGGACGACCAGTTAAAATTAAATTCTTCTGTAAATAACATTGCCAGGTGGTGCGAAACATGGTGAATGGAAATTAATATCAACAAAACGTCTTGCATCTCATTTACCCGTAAAAAAGTGCCTCTTGTATATTCCTACAATTTATCAGGATCTAACATAATGAGGGTGGATACGGTGAAATATTTAGGCGTTACATTTACCTATAAGCTAAGCTGGAACACGCATATATCCAACACGTGTGCAAAAGCATTCAAACAGCTGGGGTTCCTCCGTAGAAAACTGTCAGCAGCTCCTCCTCATGTAAAGTTAACAGCCTATAATACCCTCATAAGGCCCATCCTTGAATACGGCACCATCATTTGGAGCCCCCATCAGTCTTACCTCAGCGATCAACTCGAAAAAATTCAAAATAAGGCCCTCCGGTTTATTTATTCCTGCTACTCACGTCATTACAGCGTATGTTCCCTGCGAGCTAAATCGCGTATCCCTACCCTTGCTTGTCGGCGACGCGTTGCTTCGATGAAGTTTCTTTTTATTCTTTACAATGATCGCATAAGACTTGATAAAAATCAGTACATCAAGGCACCTTATCATCGTTCGAAGCGATTAAACCATGAAAAGTGCATCAGACCCATCCCAACGCGATGTAACACATATAAATTCTCATTTTTTCCGTTAGCCATTGAAGAATGGAATAATCTGCCTCACGCATTCATGAACGACGTCTCTCTTGACATCTTTTTGAAAAACGTAGCCTTTTTTTGAAAAACAGAATTTACAATAAAAAGAGCAAAAGAGCATCGTGTTGACCTGATTGTATCGCTTCGTGGTTTCGTCGTTCTCCTTTCCAGTGTTTTAAATGCATCAAAATGAACGTGTATAGCAATGCACATGTCCTTTGACCGTTGATGGTGTCAGCCTATTTGCTATGGTCTTTTCTACTGCAGGCGCATGTTTTGTATCTCGTGTATGTTATACTGGATATGCTATTGTTTGTATAATTCTTCCATTATTTTGCCCACTCCTGTAAGAGCCTAACTAGGCTTACAGTATGCTTAAATAAATAAATAAATAAAAAAATTGCCCCCGTGATTTTTACTCAATCCGCGGCGGCGAATGGGCGTCCAAACCCAGACTCGGTCTCCTAGATTGTATTCGGCGTTGCATCTCCATTGGTTGTAGCGTCTGGCGTCGGTCCGCTGCTGGACTTTGATCCGAAATCGGGCAAGTCTTCGGGTTTCTTCTATGCGTTGAAGGTTGTTGTTGTTAGCCTCACACAGACGTTATCTTCTCGGTGACGTCAGGCGGCATGGGTTTTAGCGTGGTCATGGCCTCCCTGTCATGAACGAGCCTAAATGACGTCATCTGGGTGGTCTCCCTCCACCCCCCCTTCCAGGCCAGCGTTCCAGGGGGCAGGGAGTTCGAAGGGGTCTCCATTTACGGTGCAAATAAAAGTTGTCGTCCGTCCGTCCATTCATCCATCCAATCATCCGGTAGCTTGTCTGGCTTTAGCGCAGGATGGCTTGCTCAGTTCCGCCCTGAACGCTGTTCTCTGTCTGTGATCAGCACATCGGGGGCGCAGTGTCACAGAAGAATGCACTCCACAAAAAATTTGTCGACTTCTGCGGCTGTTGATTATAGGTTTTTATGGCGGACGGGCGTCTAGCCATGGCCAAAAACCGTCATAGCGAGATGTGTTTTTCGACGGCCTAAGGTGGGGTCAAAGACCCATTTTTCATGCATTTTCACACCATGTAAGACGAGCACCATGCCAGGGAAAAGCTTGTATCTATTGTATCACCAGTGGGTACCCGGCGGCACTGGGGATCGAACCTTACGCATGCAAGGCGGATGCTCAGCCACTTCGCCACCGCTGCGGTTCTGCTGCTGTTCCTTTCGCTAGGAATTTTTCCAAGGCGTAGTGCGTCAGGGAGTCGCTATTGTGATCCACTTATTTCTAGACGTTGACATTGGGAAAGGGCCAAGCAGGTCCATGCCGATCTGCTGGAAGGGCCTTGAGAGGGGTTCAATAGGGTTCACAAATCCTGCTGGCCGGGTGGCACCGGTCCTTGGTCGCTGATAATGTCTGCAGGTTTTCACATACTGCCGACATCGGCGGACAGTCGGAACCAGTACTACTTGTATTGAATCAGCGGAGGGTGAGAGAAAACCCGAGATGTCCTGCTGTCGGCTCGTCGTGTGAAACCTGTAAAACTTCTTCGCGGTGAAAATCAGGTACAACAAGGAGGTAGGCTGTTTTGATCGCTGCGAACTTCTTCAGGAGGACATCATTCTGTACACAGAACGAAGACAATCCTCTCTTGAATGAGGCGGACGGTGAAGAAATCTTGCCTTCCAAGTACTCGATGAGGCGTTTTCAGTCTGGGTCCGAGCGTTGCTGCTGTGCAGAAGAGCTGGAGCTGATGGGACCCAGGAAGGCGTCCTCACCCTCGGCCGGCAGCATTACATCTACAGGGGCTCGTGACAGGCAGTCGGCTTCAGAGTGTTTGCGTCCGGACTTGTAAACAACGGCAACTTCAAACTCCTGAAGATGCACGAGAGGCGTGCGGCGGGGTCCTTCAACCTGGCAAGCCAGCACAGTGCGTGGTGATCGCTGACCGACCCGCCGCGATGGCTCAGTGGTTAGGGCGCTCGACTACTGAGCCGGAGTTCCCGGGCTCGAACCCGACCGCGGCGGCTGCGTTTTTATGGGGGAAAAACGCTAAGGCGCCCGTGTGCTGTGCGATGTCAGTGCACGTTAAAGATCCCCAGGTGGTCGAAATTATTCCGGAGCCCTCCACTACGGCAGCTATTTCCTCCTTTCTTCTTTCACTCCCTCCCTTATCCCTGCCCATACGGCGCGGTTCATGTGTCCAACGATATATGAGACAGATACTGCGCCATTTCCTTTCCCCCCTCCCCCCCCCCAAAAAAACCAATTATATATATCGCTGACCACCATGAACGGTTGGCTGTACAGGTAAGGGAGGAATTCCGACGTAACCCAGATGATGCCAAGGCTCTTCTCCGTTGTCGAATTGTAAGGCTCGGCATTGGAAAGGGAGCGGCTAGCGTATGCCATGGCGTTCTCCAGCCCGTCGGTTTTCTGAACGAGGACGGCGCCTAATTGCACGCTTCTTGCGTCGGTATGAATTTCAGTCTCGCTGTTTTCATCAAAATGAGCGAGGATCTGAGGGGACTGTAAAAGGCGCCTAAGGTTCCTTGAAGGCTGCTACTTGCGGCGTTTCCCTTTTAAATGACACGTCTGCCTTTGTCAGTTTGGTCAGAGGTTCGGCGATGCACGAAAAGTTTTTCACAAATCGTCGGTAACACGCGCACAGTCCGAGCAATCTGCGCACTGCCTTATTATTGGCCGGCGGCGGAAACAGAGCAGTTGCAGTTGTTGTCTGCGGGTCTGGGAGTACTCCTTCCTTGCTAGCGATGTGTCCCAGAAACAACAGCTCTTCAAAGACAAATTGGCACTTCTTTGCTTTCAAATTCAGACAAGATGACTTGATTGCCTCTAGTACTGTTCGAAGCCTCTTTAGGTGCTCTTCAATGTTCAACGCAAAGAAAACAACGTCATCTAAATATACCAGACAGTTATTAAGGCGGAAACTTGGGCTAGTTGGAAAGCGTTTTAAATCTTTTTTGCTAGCGCTTAGTGAACACACGAGACAAAGAACACAGCTACACAGGACAAACGCGCCTTCAACTGCGGCTTATTAGAGGAACATTCAATATAAGACTTCTCAAAATGCTGATACTCACGCGCAGTAGCAGCGCCATATCTTCAGGAACATTTATTTTTTTTTTGCATTTCGCATTTCGAACCTTCTTTATCATTGCACATAGCCTCGAAAATTTCACGTTCCGATTGCATTTTTATTGTACCTGGAATGCTTGTTTCATGAAGGATTGGTGTGCAAGGTACAGGGTCAGGGTCAAGGCCAGGGTATGGGGCCACGATTTAAGGTTCTTAGTTCTGTTTTTTTAGCATACATTGACCAAAGCATTGCCGCGCGGATTAACACTGACAAAGTTGAACGCAATTTTAGATATGTTGACGACTACCTTGCAGTAATGAAACTAACACAGTCTGACAAACCGGAAGATGTGGTGAAAAATGTGCTCGATGTTTTTAATTCATGTAGCCTGGGTCTAACCTTTACAACATAAATCCCAAACGAAGATAGGCTACAGTTCCTTGATATATGCATTAGGTTTGAAAAGGCGCGTGTTTGCTAAATGTATACCAGCCGAGGACAAACAAGAAATTCTCAGTTATCGATCGGCGCACTCTAAACTTGTGAAAAGCGGTATTGCCATGAATGCCTTCCGCGTTGCTCTCCATAAGTCGTGCGAGCATTGCATCACCGAAAGTGTGACACTGCAAAAGTTTCGTTCAGAGAACGCAGGGTTTCCAGAGGAAACTGACATCTGTTGCGGAAAAGCTCCTGAAAGAAGTGAGAACTCGGAGGCAACAAAACTGTGAAAATCCGCAACGACGGACTCAACTTGTGGCTATGCCGTATGTGCACAACGTGTCGCACCGTCTAAAAAAAAACTGGCGAAAAAGTGTGGCGTCGACCTTGTGTTGACTGCCCCGAAGAAACTTGTGTTCTTGTGCCCACTGGGGAACGGCGAGGCAAGGAAGCCAATCTGCACTACGAACCACCAAAAGAAGTTCGTACCGTGCAAAATCGGAGTTGTCTATAAAATGCCGATCACTTGTGGCAAAGCTTACATTGGGCAATCAGGACGATGCATAAATGAGCGACTGAAAGAGCACCGCTTGGCAACGAAATCCATGTAGTTCCCAGCAACGTTAGATCTTAACTAAGAAGTATAAAATATGGTGTACCGCAAGGGTCCATACTGGGTCCTATGTTATTCCTTCTCTATATTATCGACATTGTATTCATACCAAGCACGCCAGAAATCATTCTGTATGCGGACGACACTAGTGTTTTTTTTCTAGACCTAATTTATAAACTGCAGTTACCTATAAACCTATGGCTGACGAATTTGTCACAGTGACTTGCAGCCAACCAACTAGCACTCAATGTTAATAAAACCAAAAATTTTGTATTCCTTTCTAGCTACAGACAAATTCACCTTGCTAATCCAAAAATTTTTCAGTCTCGACCTTTATAGCGTGTTATGGATGTAAAATTCCTAGGCGTACAATTCCACGAAAATCTCCGCTGGACACTACCTATTCAACGCATTAAGCGTACTATAGCACAATGCATTGGAATGCGGAACAGGCTTCGCCCATTTCTAGCACTCCGGCTAAAGCGCCAGCTTTATTTAAGTGAAGTTCATTTCAGGTTGCATTATTGTTTGCTTATCTGGGGAGCCACAGGGAAAGTAAATCTTGAAAGCCTTTTTTTATTACAGAAGAAATCTATTCGCTTTATTGAAAATTTATAAAGATCTGACTCCACATCTTCCTACTTCAGCAAGGACCGAATACTACTTAAACATAATATTATGAGCAACTGTCTCAGGTGGCTTTCTTGGAACTCAGAGCCAATCAGCAACAACATTTTTTATTAACGACTGGTCCAACACGATATGAGTTTAAACGCACAAATATACAGAAACCAAGGAACAGAACAAACTATCGTATGCAGTCTTTGAACTGGCGAATCCCAAACCTTTTGACCTCCCATCCCGAGTTAATATTATGGAGAAATCTTCCTCCCTCTTTGCCTTTCGCAAGTTGGCGAAAAGTTACTTTCTGGAAAATGCACTATAGTTTTTTTTTTCCGTTTCCATCTTTCTACTGATCGCACTTTTGTTTTATTTTCTATGTACACAAATAGTTTTTATACATATGTTGGATCTGTGTCTGCTCTTGCACTGCTGTGTTCTGTGATTTTTTTCTTTTGTTTTTCTATGTATACAATTGGTTTCTATAGATACATTTATCTGCCTTCTCTTCCATTGTCCTTTTCTGTGACATTTTAGACGTGTTTTCTGATTAACAAGAATATAATTAATGTTTATATTAGAAAGTTGTGTTGTACAAATATTTACATTGTGATCATTATATTGCTATGTAAGTGCATACAAGTGCTCCTTGCTTTTCTGTTCGAGTGCTGCTTAGGACCCAGTCAGGCGGATTGATTGTCGCCTTTTGCCCTCGGCACCAAGACACTGTGTTGTCTCAATTTCTTGAATAAATAAAAAAATAACGGCGGGGGGGAATCTCGCTGCGTACTGCAAACGCTGTTTTATCGAACGATACCCTCTAGACCCTCACCCTGCACCTTGCTCACCAATATTTCAATAAATAAGCATTCTAGGTACAATAAAAACGCAATAGGAACGAGGAATTTTTCGAAGCTATGTGCTGTGATATAGATGGTTCGATATGCGTCAGCACCCCGCCTGTCAGTCTATAAAAAATAATGTTCCTGAAGCCTGGCGTTGCTACTGCACGTGTGTGAGTATCAGCAATTCGAGATGTCTTATATTGAATGTTTTTTTAATAAACGGCAGTTGAAGACTAGCGTTTGTCCTGTGTAGTTGTGTTCTTTGTTTCGTGTGTTCACTAAGCGCTGGCAAAAAATGATTTTATACCAAACAGATATGCCACTTTAGGCCTGCCAGCACTGCGTCCATTACTCGCTGAAACGTGGCTTGTGTAGAACAGAGGCCAAATGGCATCACCTTGAGCTCAAAGACCTATCCGGAGTGATGAATGCGGTCTTCTCGCGATCTTTTTCATGGACATCAATTTGCCGGCAGCTGCTTTTCAGATCTATCGGTGAGAAATACGGGCGATACAGAGCTGGTCTGTGTCGTCTATGCGGGGAAGGAGGTAGACGTCCTTCTTCGTTATGTTGTTCAAGCGGCGTTAACCGACTGAGAATCTAAGTGCGCCGTTTTTTCACTGTAACAACCGGTGCCGCCCAGGGGCTCTTCAATGGCTGGATGACATCGTCGCGAAGCATTTCTTCCACTTGGTGCCGGATGGCTTGTCTTCCTCGCGGTTACACACGGTAGGAGCTCTGGCTTGCTAGTCGTTACAATACAATGCTTGGCAATCCGCATTTGTCGGACCTTCGGCGATTGGGAGAAGCACTAGCTGTAGCTTCGAAGCAGATTGCGTATTTGGTCTTGTCTGTTCCGGGGCAGGTCTTGGTTTATGTCGAAAAAGTTCTTGTGGTCTCCCTTAGGTGAATCTTCTGGGACTCGATCGGAGAGCGCGAAGGCGTCACGAACGTCGGGTAGTTGGCCGAAGAAAGCAATCGTCGTTCCTTTGTTAACGTGCCGGTATTATTCGTTGAAGTTCGGGACCAGCACTTTAGCTTGACCATTGTGGAAATTGTTTTTCTGCAGCGCAGAGGACAAAGGACGAGGCAAGTGCACAGACACGGCGCTGTGCAGTGTCTGTGCATTTGTCCCGTCCTTTGTCCCCTGAGCTGCTGAAAAATAATGTCACATCAACTTGCCCAAGCTTCTGCAGCATTGCGTAAATGTGCAGTGTTTCTTTCAATGTCGATTCCTCGCTCCAGAAGCAACTCGGTGTTCCCCTCGATGGCAGTTTCTATGCTCTTGGCATCCGAGGCACCTACGGTGACCATGACGCTTTATCGGGGTGGGACGCTCACTTGTTCATCGACGATACTCAGGTCAACATGGTGCTTGATAGTTGTCGTCCGTCGAAAGCGTGATGAGCTTAGATCGATGTTCGCTGATAGCCTAATGTTCGTTTATAAAATCTATGTCCAATATTACGTCGCAAGAACAAGGCTGTAACACTACGAAATTCGAAGGATAGTTGTCTTTTGACAGTCATTCGCGCTGTGCTTCTTCCTGGTGGCGTATTGAGGCGTACTCCTGCGGTGTGAATTTGTGGATCATCCCAAGCTGTCGTGACTTTCCTGCGCAGCAAATGTTCCAATCATCTCTTGCTATTCTGCAAGATGGCAAGGGCTCTTCGCGGGCTTGTTGGTGTGATACTTGAAACATCATGAAAGGTTTTTTGTACAAAAAAGACGACACATAGAAAAACGACGACAGGACGAGCGCCTCACGATGGTCTCATGCAAAGCGTCAAGGCCTGTGTTCTTTATTTCATAGAAGAAATGTGATTTATGCTTTATGAGGGTTTAACGTCTGATTCAATAGTGCTGGTTACCAACAGGCCGACAGAACGTTCCCGCAGTGGGGTGAAAAATTTCAGGGTCTTAAAGTGCCTCTTTGCCCTATGTTTGTACGCAAGCAAATTGTATACGCCTTAGCCTACAGTGTGTTACGTTATGGTATTTGCTGCTTTAATTTCTGTTCCGCCTTTTGGCGAAAGAAGGTCAACATCATTCTGAAATCTATCCTTAAATCAGTTTTATATGGTAAGGCGCGAAATGAAGGTAGTAGCGTTTTTGAACTATTACACATGCCTGACTTCTCTCACCTTTTTTCTGAATCAGTAGTTTTTAAGCATATTTGGACAAGCGATTTTTGTACACCATATATTCCGGTCAAAGATCTGCGAACTCGTGATCGTTTTCTCGTGCCTAGATTGCGAACCCGGTACGGCCAGCGTCTGCGAAAACATTATGTTCCTTCTGTTCTCAACCGGTTACCTAAAGAAATGTTTCTTGCTAACTCCAAAAAAATAGTGAAAGCTTGCCTTTACAAATTACGTTCTTAGCTCCAGCACTCGGTTTTACTATGATTTTACATTTCTCTTCATTTTCTTTGTTTGCTTTCTCTCCGCTTGTGTGCATTTTTGCATCCGCGCTTTTCGAATTCATTTTAGTTTTCTCACCCCCCTTTTTGTTTTTTGTTTGTGTGCTCGGTGCATGTGTTTTGTGCCGTCTGCTGCCGGGCGCTGCCTCTCAAGCCTTCTAAGGCTTTGGCAGGCCCGCATTTGTATTGGAATGAGGAAATAAAAAAATGTATTATTATTATTATCCCTAGATCAAGATGGCACCCGATTTTTTTCACGGTATAACCGATAAAAGATTCTAGTGTGATATTTCGGAGGTTTCGAATGATGTCACGGGTTTTCCTTGAGTACGGGTACGATTGTCCGGCTCAAAGTTAGAGCGCCTGTTGCTAATGCCACACTTACACGTATACGTGAGAAGGACAATATTGCGTGCTTCAGTGAGGATAATGAGCTTGCTTAAACGCTGCCGTGAACGCCTGAGGCTGCGGTATGGCGCTGTGAAACGAAACCAGTGCCAAGTTTTCGGAAGCTGAAAGGGAATGAACTTCGCCTTTGGTGATGGAGGATGGGCACGGGGGCGCTGTGGGAGGAGAGTAACAATTTTGGTAAGTTGATGCCTGCTGATATTTTTCGGCTGACCAATTACAAGCAGAAGCTTATGCATCGCGGGACAAACAAGGGATCGGGCATGCAGAAAAACGAGAATTTGAACACCCCACTTCATTGGTGCCATAGATGGAATCCAAACAGTTTTCGGTATGTACCCTAGACAACACTTGACACACGGAAAACATGCTTCTCTAGTGCCAAAGCACTACTCCGCACTGTCCAAACCCACCACCAATCTTGTTCGAAGCTTCGCCTCGGTGGTGACCTTGATCAACCTGCAAAAATAAAATAAAATTGCCGCGACTGTGCTTAGAACCCGCGGCGGCGCGAACAAATCAGCTTAACTGGCCAGTACACAAGAGCACTATGGTGTCGCCGCAGCCGGCCACACCTCGTGTTAAACTGCGCATACTCTCGATAGTGATGATGATGATGATGATGATGATGATGATGAGGAGGATCATACTCGGGTGCTGTGCATTGCATATCATCGTCCGCATTAACTTCCAACTGCGGCGCGAACAGAGCGTAACCTGTGTACGCTGTCGTCGCGAGATGAGCCGACAACCCACCGCAGCGAAACCATGAGCCAACCATGCTAAATACACGCTTTCGCATGTCTGCTCGGTTTAGCTACCGAAAAAAGGAAAACCATGAGCAAACCAGGCTACACATATGCTCTCGCGCGTCTACTCGGTTTAACTATGTTAAAATCCTACCAGATTTTTTAGTTAGTGTCGCGCCATAGGAGGCTGCAATAAATTTTTAGGAGAGAGTTCTTTAGATTGTCTTTATCAAAGATTCTAAGTAAAAGAAATCCCCTGGAAGAAGAATTGGAGCGTGTGCAGGGCTGTCAAGAAGAAGAAAGAAGAAATTTAAGACGCCCCGCTTTTTAACATGGAAGGTCGTCCGCTATTTTCTAATGATGACACCTCGGCACCGCTGTCCCTGCAGGAGGTCGAGAGCGCGGAGAAGGCGCACGAGCATTCAGGCATTTACTCCAGGCCGCAGACCGTAAAGCATGCCTCCCCATGTTCGCCCCTTGAAAAGCAGCCGGCGACTAAACGTCGCAGTGCCATGAGACGTCGCAAACCTGTGCACCGCGAAGAACGAAGCCATTCGAAAAAGATCAACGCCGGAAAGCGCTCAAAACCTCCAAATGTTCTCAAGGACTGCAAAAGGCATAAGAAATCTCGAGAAAACAAATCTGCAGCCTCTCTGCCGCCGGGGACAGGTCCAGCTGCAACGTCCCATGCAGCTGCTGATGACCATACCTCGCTACGTGATGGGGCTCTGGCACCTGGCTCTCAAGAGTATGCAGTAAAGCTGTCCGCACAGGCGCGCAACGACCGGCCACTCTTTGATGCACCAGAAGCTAGTAAGGACCAATATGTAGCGCGGGACACCTCAAAACACCATGCGGGCTTTCGAAATGACGACACACACGTCTCGTTCTCGCAGAAGACCAAGAAGCGTAAGGCAGACACCGAATGTGACCTCGGGCCAGCGTCGCCGACTCAAGCAGTCCAACGTTCAAGTGCTATCGGAACCGCGGTGTCCTCAAGGCAACTACCACCTGTAGAGGGGGATCCACAACTTATGTTTCATCTGCCAGGACGTCCAGGAATTGCCGAAGCAAATACAGGTACAATCTCGTCCTTCCTTTTCACAGAGTCATGAAGTAGCGCTGATGATCGAAGTTTGAGTACTTCGTAAGCACATCAGCCTTTTAAATACTTATTATTTTTATTAAGATGATCTGGTCATATGAAGAAGTCAGGATAAGCTGCTGCAAAAAGAACATTTTTTTAAACAAGGCCCTTAATAATCTCGCAGCGCTCTGAGGGTCCGCCGGTTGCCTTACGGAATAATATGTTCGAATAACTTGATGTTTAATTCATGCCC